>NW_026606787.1:85000-685000 GCF_029890125.1 Rhinichthys klamathensis goyatoka | reverse complement strand
CAAATCTCCATCAACTGTAAGATGCTATCCTATCAATATGGGCCAACATTTCTAAAGAATGCTTTCAGCACCTTGTTGAATCAATGCCACGTAGAATTAAGGCAGTTCTGAAGGCGAAAGGGGGTCAAACACAGTATTAGTATGGTGTTCCTAATAATCCTTTAGGTGAGTGTATATTGTAAAACATTGGTCAAATATCGATCTTTTAAGTAAAGACCAAACGTTAACTTCTGTCATGCCATTTTGCGATCCAGCTAGTTTTCAGTAAACTGGTGAAATGGTGAGGTTGTGTGACGTCGTTCTATGGAGGTGTGTTAAGGGCGGGTTTTACCGTAGCGCTGCTGGGCTACTGGCCCGACAGTGGAAACGCAACTTGATTTTGGGCTCAGTGCTTGAGGTCCGAGGCTATTGGCCCCGCACGGCACGTTGTTAGCCCTAGCTTGCACTGGCCCGACAGTGGAAAAACAGCGATTGAGGCTAGACGTCTCGGAGCCTGCTTGGACCTTTCCTTGTCTTGAGGGGGAGTCTTGCGACTCCCAAGTGGATGATTTATTAAATATAACAATTAATTGTTTGTCTGATCAGTCCAGTCGCTACAAAATGATGTAAAAATATATTTACTCGTTGTTAGTTCATTTAATGCATTAACTAATGTTAACAAATTAAACCTTGTTACTGAAAAACCATACAAACTCAATATATTTTTGCAGCATTTATTAACCTTTGATAATGTTAGTAAATAAAATGTTCATGTCCGTTTTCCATGCATTAACAAACACAACTTTAGACTTTAGTAATTTATTACATTAGCTTTAACTAAATAAAGGCTTTAGAAGTATTTTTCTTTGTTAGTTTATGTTAACTAATGTAGTTAACTTATGTAAACAAATTAAAACTTATTGTAAAGTGTTACCGATTTTTCTTTTTTCTTTTTTTTCTGTATTTGTCTTTCTTTCTGTAGACTTAGAACAACAACAACAACAACAAAATCAAATATTTTTCTCCTAGGATATGTGCTTGGGAATCACAGCTCTGAGCAATACATTTTTCTTCCGTAGAAAGAAAACAGGAAGACAATATTTTCATGCTCCTTAAATGCCCCAGCATATCAGATGCCACACACACACAAGTGAATACATGAACACTCATATTTGTGGCTCTTGCTTGAAGATTACTTGAGTAACCGACACTAGCGTCGCACCACATAGATGTTGGAGTGTAATTAAGTTTTCCTCTTGCAGTGAGGGGAGAATCGGAAACTGTGTGGGATGAGGGTTTGGTTAGGGGGCGTATGCAAATTCTCTGCAGCATTAAAGATAAACCAATGATTTTAGAAGTTAACCTAATTACATAGAGCTATTTAAAGGTGTACAGATGATTCAGTCATAAAACCAGCATGCTGTCTAATGTGCTGAGTGCTTCTCTCCTCTCTTGTCTTTTCCCTGAGTAATGCCTCATCAACATTACTTAATTGTACTTCTCACTTTCTCTCTCTGTCTGTCTCTCTCAATTATATTTTAATTTCAGTTTAGTGTGCTTCGTTGGTACGACAAGAACAGTACATACATTTGTATTGTATGTACAGTGAACAATATTTGAAATATAGTAAAATAAAGGTAGTGTAATAAATAAAACAAATCAAAATCAAATTACTGTTCAAAACTTTTGGGTCAGTAAGAGGTTTTTTTTATGTTTTTGAAAGAAGTCTCTTATGCTCACCAAGACTGGATTTCTTTGATTAAAAAACTACATGAATAAAAGTAGTATTGTAATTTAAAATAACTGTTTTATATTTTAACATATTTTAAAATGTAAATAATTTCTGTAGTGGCAAAGCAGATCTTTCATTACTCTAGTCCTCAGTTTCACATGATCCTTTGGAAGTTATTCTAATATGCAAATATGATGTCAAAACAGTTCTACATTTTTTTTCAGGATCCTTTGACGAATACAGTTTAAAATAGAATTTATTTGAAATATAATTTTTGTAGCAATATAAAAGTATTTACTTTCACTTTTGATCAATTTAATAAATCCTTGCTGAATAAAAATATTAATTTCTTTAAAAGAATTACTGACTCCAAACTTTTGACTGTTAATAATTTCATTTCATTTACAACAATAGTGCAGAGTAAAATTTTAAAAAGAATCAGCACATTTATAAAAACGAAATAAATTACAAAGATAAAATTATTTAAAATTATATTAAAGTCCATGAACAGTTTATAGGTTTGTGTAATTCCACAGAATCGTGATAATATTGCATCAAAATGTAATAATTTCCTCTTCCTCTGAAACAACTTTTCTTTTTTTCTGATGTCCCTTAGGCCATGCAGGTTTAGTGATAGACTCTCTATTCTAGGTGTGTTGTGTGGAGACTGCATGATTTCTGTTGACTACTGATCTCTTTAGTCCAAACCCTCAGTGTCAGTCTTTCTAAGACAGATGGGCCGCAGCGTCTCTCTCTTACTGTCTTCTCTCATTCTCTCCCTGTCTTGCTCTCCCCAAGATGAATAATGCATTGACCAACACCAGCTGTGTTGGAAACTCTCTGTTCTTACCAGGAATACACCCTGCCGTCTAAACGTGTGTTTATCAGTGTGTGCCTGTGAATATTTCTGCTAGGCACAATCACACTTGAACATTTGTACCACACAACTGAGATTCTAACCTTTCTGTTTGTGTTTTGTTTGTGTGTTGACAGGAGAGTGAGCTTCAGCATGTTCTGCAGGAGAAAGCACGTCTGAATCTCCGGTTGTTCAACGATACCCAGAAGGCAACAAAGTATGAGCAGGTAAGCAGTCGGCCTCATTGTAGCTGACGGCTGCATGACAAACCCTCGCCGTCTACTTGCTCACACACACAATGGTATTGTACTCCTTTCGCGCCATCATTTGTTCCCTGGTGGAGAGCAGTAATGGTGTTTTTGCCACTTGAGTGGAAGTGGAGGATTGTTCCTCATAAAGCTGGAGGCCTTGGGCTGCCCGGCATACATTTCAGCATCCTCTAACTCAATCCGGCGAGGAGCACAGCAGTGACCACCCACTCACTCATGAGATTGATGAGTTCCTCTCTGAACGGGTGTATCAATGTACAGTGTATGAGTATGGAAGATTTGTGTGTAGATATAAATGTCATTCAGAGTTTGGTTTATGCTAAAGGAGAAACACTGTAAGAATAAGGTTTGACTTTAATGTAAAGAAATCACAGTTAAAGATACTTGACTCGCTAGAAAAAAATGTGGAATTTTTGTCATAAGGAAAAATATTTGTACACTACCATTCAAATGTTTAGGGTCAGTAAGATCTGTATGTAGACAGGAAGCGAAGTAGGAGAGAGAGCGAGAGAGGGGGACGGTGGAAAGGTCCACGAGTGCTGCCCCCTGTCTGCGCTAATTACAATTACATTTTGTTTGTTGAAATGTTACACTTATAATCATCATTGAAAATAATAAGAAATGTCTTGAGCTCCAAATCAGCATATCAGAATGATTTCTGAAGGACATTAACACTGAAGACTGGAGTAATGATGCTGAAAATTGAGCTTTGCCATCACAGGAGTAAATTACATTTTAAAATATAGTAAAATTGAAAACAGATACTAAGATTTCAGTTGCTAAATAATTCTAATAATATTTTACAATATTTTATTTTTGTTTTATGTTTATTAATATGTTCATTTGTGGTCAAATAAATGCAGCCTTGGTGAGCATAAGAGAGTTCTTTCAAAGACATCAAAAAATCACATCCCAGACTTTTGAACAGTGCTGCAAACGGTGCTAGTTTTTATTATTTATTTATTAGTTTTAGTTTGTTTATTTAAGTTTTAGTTAAGTTATTTTACAAAATGTACAAAACTTGTACAAAAACGAGAATGTTGCCTTAGCATCTAGCTGTAATAAAATACGTTTTTTACATTTTATTTCAGATATTATTTACTTTGTTTTGTACAGTGGCGCATTGTTGCCACTTACATATTATTTTTTACCACTCAATTATGTCATTATAACGAGATGTTATATTATGATATTTTTTCTCGTTTAACCATTAAATGTAAAGGATTTTCTGTGGAGTGAGGGGAAATAGCCTAAAATTGTGCTTTATTATTAAAAAAGTACATATTTACAAATGGGGATACCATTTACGAAAATTCATTACTCCCATTAACTTTAGCCAAATTATAGACATAAAATTATAGGCTAATTATGAGGGTTTCTTGGAAGATTTTCTACCTTATAAGGGGTCCAGGGCCCTAAAAAGTTTGAGAACCCCTGGTTTAAATGAAGTCTGTGATTGAACTGTAAATCAATAAATCACAACAATCCCGTGCTATGGTTTCTGCCATTGATACAGGCTTCAGCATAAGGTATTTTTTGTCATTATTAAAGTAAAAAAAAAAAAAAAATAGAAGCTGAATACCAGTGCCATTTAAATGTTGTATACTCTAGGTCTCGATTAACAGCTGATCTATAAATATAAAAAGTTTTGCTCACATTTTTGGGGTGCTAAATCGAATTTTACTCGATTAGTAATAATGGCTATTATTATTATTATTATTATGAATGTTAAAAAAACACTTATTTTATATAGAATATATGGATATTTTTGTGGAAATCACGATAAATATTTCAGGATTTTATATATATTTTTGATAATATAATATTATGAATGTCTTTTACTGTCACCTAACTTTTGAATTGTAGTGTATCAGTATCACAGTTTCCACAAAAAAATATTAAGCATCAAAATCTGTTTTCAACATTGATAATAATAAGAAATGTTTATTGAGCAGCAAATCTGCATATTATAATGATTTCTGAGGAATCATGTGACACTGAAGACTGGAGTAATCACAGGAATAAATTACATTTTAATAATTATATTTAAAATAAATATGTAATAAAAAAATAATTATATTTTAAAATAGAAAACAGTTATTTTGAATTGTAATAATGTTTAAAAATATTTCACTGTATGTTTGATCAAATAAATGCTGCCTTGCTGGGCTCCATTGGTTACGTCTTCTGGTGTAGCACCTTTGAACTATTATCGTCTACTTTGGTCTTCTTTTGATGTGCACTTTTCTGGTCTCCCCTAGTTCTGTCTCACACCCGCATGTGTGATCTGTTATCTCTGATTTATGCCTGCTAGCATCAGCACCCCTGTAGCCTGCTTATGGTTAATCTTTTAGTCATGTCTGTGTCAGTATTTAGTTGGAGGCACATCTTGGCACCCAATCCTGGCAGAGCAGTGTCCTCCTGCTGAGCTGTTCGAAGGTAGGCTTAGTCCGATACGTCCGAGTAGGTGTGTTGTCAAACGCTGTTGCAAAACAGGATCCCCGCTCTCTCATTAGACATTTATGAATGCAGTTCCTATGAGGCCGATAGAAATACAGAGGGAGGTAAAGGTGAAAGAAAAAAACATCCTCAGAACCTCAGTAATTTAAAATCATCAGAAAGTCTTTGTACTGTGAGTGTGTGATATTTATAAAGAATTACAGTATAACACTTTCCACAACTTTATGGTTTGTGAGTTCTAGCAGTACACTGTATGCATTTATCTTGTCCAAAGCTCAAATGCTTATAGGCGAGCTTGGGAGCAAATGAGAGTAAATCCTCACAGCCACGATCCAACATCTAGCAGAAAACCTTCTCAGAGGTGTGGAAGCTGTTAGGGAACCGAAACTTCTTATTAATTCTAATGGTTTTTGGGTCATTGACATGACACAAATTTATTTTTCTCTCCTTTCTATTAATTTAAAAATGCAATTCATACTTGTGGTGATGCACCGGAATTAATTTTTGACTGAAACAACGAAAATCTCACTAAGACTTTTCCCACCTTATTTTGCAACGTGGAAGTAAGCTATTTTCTTAGAATGTGTGAGACTTCGGATTCATTAGCCGCTATAGGAAATTATTAATATAAAATAATATAACAACAAATAAAAGTTTGCGATATAAAGCAGCATAACGGACTGTTTTTGTATAGGTAAAATAACTGGAAGTGAATGACACTGGAAGCCAAACGCATTCAAGTTATGGCTGCGCCTGCTCTTTCATGAAAAATAAGGTGGAGATATTGGGCTACATTGCAGGCTATAGCACAAAACAGCTCCTTATGTTACGATGCTAAACTGAGAGCAGTAATGGTGTGACGTGTGAGTCATGTAAGCCTGCTCTTGCTTGAAAAGAATGGTCCTTCATAGGGCTGCTCGATTATGGAAAAAAATCATAATCACGATTATTTTGGTCAGTATTGAAATCACAATCATTTCACACGACTTTGGGAACGTGTTGCATTTATTAAAAAGATTTATTTCAACAATTCTTAAAACATCTAAATTTGAACATTTATTGTACTTTAACTATTAAAATAAATAATATAACAGATAATACTTCAATTGAGTATTTAATAATTCACGCAGGTCTACCACCTATAATGCGGGAAATTCCCCCGCAAACATTGATTCACTTTAGCATGTAGATTGTATGAGTAGCCTAAATTAATCCACACAGATTATAAAATCAAATCAATCATTTTAAATCTTTCTCCAAGACACAATTTCACAAACCGCGTGAGTGTTCAGCGGTGCTGCGTCTTCTCTCTCTGTGTCTCTCAAAATGGCAAATGGTCTCTCAAAATTAGACAAGGCACACGTCGAAACTATATTCTCGCTTTTAGGAGTCGGGACATGACGGAATTGTCACTTGCACAATCGGGCCAGCATTGCATCATAACTAAAGTTGATCATTTTCACTACTTTTTAAGTCTTATCAGTTTAAATATTCAAGCTGAGAGAGTTTATGGCTTCGGGAGGGGCGGATGTGCACGTGTCATTCAGAACACAAGACAAAATAAGAGTGTTCTTGCTAAACAGAACATGGCAAAATAATCGTTTTTACTCTATTGTACTATTTTGGTGAATAGTAATCATTTTGGGAAATTCATTTTGGCCCTAGTCCTTCATGCATCACTTATCAAATTTCGATTCGATATATACATAGATTTGATTGTAGTTTACTGTTTTGTGTTACATTTCTTATTTGACTAGAGTAGACAGTTTATTAGGTCTAGAAGAAAAAATATCACTGTAGTAATGTGATTTTCCTTTTTTAGTCAACCTAATATTGTAAAACCAATGCCATTCAAGCTGACTGCAATCATTACACACATGACTTTCGGTCTTCTGTAATAAAGCAAGGCAGCCCTGAGACAAATAGAAAAACTACTATTGAAACGACTGGACGAAAAAAACAGAACCCAAGAGCAGATCAGTTCCAACAGTGTTTATTGGACAAAAATCAAAGTAGGGGGTGCTCAGTAGCGCTGATTACAAATTCAGCACAGCTGTGGTGCTGTGGAAATATACAGGGAAACATAACCAAAAGACAAAGGAAGAAGAGCAATGATCAAACTCAAGTCCTGAGGCGTCCTGGGTTGAGCGGCAGATCGGTGAAAATCATCAATTAGCGAGCGGTCCAGGATGTCCTGGGTCGGGACCCAATATCTCTCCTCCGGATCGTACCCCTCCCAATCAACCAAGTACTGGAATCCCCTTCCCCACTGCCTGCTATCAAGGATCTTCCTGACAATGAAGGCAGGAGTGCCCTCAACCAGGGGAGGGGGAGAGAAAGCGGTAGAGGGGAAAACAGAGGAACGAATAAAAGGCTTGATGCAGGAGACATGGAAGACAGGGTGAACACGGTGAAAGGGTTGTGGAAGCCGAAGCCGGACCGTCACCGGACTGATCACCTTGACAATAGGGTATGGCCCAATGAACCGCGGTGCCAACTTCCTAGATGGCACCCTAAGAGCTAGGTCCCTGGTGGAGAGCCACACCCTTTGCCCACAGATGTATTTAGGTGCTTCAGCCTGACGACGGTCCGCCAATCTCTTGATGCGTTCCCCGGTTCACAGCAGTGCCTCCCTGGTCCACCGGCAGCGATCAATGAATGCCTGAACCGAGGGAACCGCAGCTTCGGGACCCTGTAAGGGAAACAGAGGGGGTTGATAACCAAGACAGCATAAGAAAGGAGATAACCCAGGAGACGACACCGGCAAGGAATTATGGGCGTATTCACCTAGAGGTCTGCTAACCGACCCGAGCCCGACGGGTCCCGAAAAATGTGCGGGTTTCGGGTCGGGTTCGGGTTAATGTTTAATGAACAGCCTCGGGTTCGGGTTTAATTAAGAAAAACTAAATAGGCTATATATAGTTTGCGTGCCGTGTGCTTTGCCTGCTTGCTGTGTTGTGGTGACCGGCACGCGAGAGAGAGAAAGTACATACGTGCGCAGATGTGCAATATGTGCATACACACAGTCAGGCTCTCTCTCTCTCAAATATAATGATAATGATATATATACACTCACCGGCCACTTTATTAGGTACACCTGTCCAACTGCTCGTTAACACTTAATTTCTAAGCAGCCAATCACATGGCGGCAACTCAGTGCATTTAGGCATGTAGACATGGTCAAGACAATCTCCTGCAGTTCAAACCGAGCATCAGTATGGGGAAGAAAGGTGATTTGAGTGACTTTGAACGTGGCATGATTGTTGGTGCCAGAAGGGCTGGTCTGAGTATTTCAGAAACTGCTAATCTACTGGGATTTTCACGCACAACCATCTCTAGGGTTTACAGAGAATGGTCCGAAAAAGAAAAAACATCCAGTGAGCGGCAGTTCTGTGGGCGGAAATGCCTTGTTGATGCCAGAGGTCAGAGGAGAATGGCCAGACTGGTTCGAGCTGATAGAAGGGCAACAGTGACTGAAATAACCACTCGTTACAACCGAGGTATGCAGCAAAGCATTTGTGAAGCCACAACACGCACAACCTTGAGGCGGATGGGCTACAACAGCAGAAGACTCCACCGGGTACCACTCATCTCCACTACAAATAGGAAAAAGAGGCTACAATTTGCAAGAGCTCACCAAAATTGAACAGTTGAAGACTGGAAAAATGTTGCCTGGTCTGATGAGTCTCGATTTCTGTTGAGACATTCAGATGTTAGAGTCAGAATTTGGCGTAAACAGAATGAGAACATGGAACCATCATGCCTTGTTACCACTGTGCAGGCTGGTGGTGGTGGTGTAATGGTGTGGGGGATGTTTTCCTGGCACACTTTAGGCCCCTTAGTGCCAATTGGGCATCGTTTAAATGCCACGGCCTACCTGAGCATTGTTTCTGACCATGTCCATCCCTTTATGGCCACCATGTACCCATCCTCTGATGGCTACTTCCACCATGTCACAAAGCTCTAATCATTTCAAATTGGTTTCTTGAACATGACAATGAGTTCACTGTACTAAAATGGCCTCCACAGTCACCAGATATCAACCCAATAGAGCATCTTTGGGATGTGGTGGAACGGGAGATTCGCATCATGGATGTGCAGCCGACAAATCTGCGGCAACTGTGTGATGCCATCATGTCAATATGGACCAAACTCCCTGAGGAATGCTTCCAACACCTTGTTGAATCTATGCCACGAAGAATTGAGGCAGTTCTGAAGGCAAAAGGGGGTCCAACCCGTTACTAGCATGGGGTACCTAATAAAGTGTCCGGTGAGTGTATATATATATATAATTTTTTATAATTATTTGTTTTATTTTATCATATCATTTATATCACAAAACTGTTTTGCGCATGTGCTACCGCTCTCGCGCGTATTTGCTGTGAGAAACAGAATGGACCTCAGGTTCGGGTCGGGTTCGGGCTTAAAATGTAAATGTAATTGTCGGGTCGGGTCGGGTTAAATGATCGCGGGTACGGGCGGGGTTCGGGCTTTAGTTTAAAGCCCGTGCAGACCTCTAATTCAGCCCAGGTGAGCTGCTTGCTCCAGGACGAAGGATTGTGGGAAGCAAGACACCGGAGAATCCGCCCAAGATCCTGGTTCGCCCGCTCTGTTTGACCGTTGGTCTGTGGATGGAATCCCAACGACAAACTAGCAGTAGCACCAATCTGCCAACAAAACTCCCTCCAAAAGTGAGAGATAAACTGGGGACCCCTGTCAGAGACCACATCCTCTGGAAGACCATGGATCCGCAAGACGTGGTCCACAACCACCTGAGCCGTCTCCCTGGCAGAAGGGAGTTTGGGAAGGGGAATAAAATGGACCGCCTTAAAAAAACTGTCCACCACCGTGAGGACCACGGTATTGCCACTGGACTGCCCTGACACGAAGTCCAGTGCAATGTGGGACCAAGGGCGGGAGGGAATAGGGAGAGGTTGGAGCAGACCAACGGGCATAGTTACAAGACTTGTTTTGCGCACAAACAGAGCAGGAAACCACAAACCGATTGACGTCCCCTCCCATGCCCCGCCACCAAAAACGCTGGCGAAGAGCAGCCAGCGTTCTAATCACCCCTGGGTGACACACTAACCTGGACGAGTGGCACCACTCCAGAACCTCCGGCCGAACCGACTCCGGTACAAACAGTTTGCCCACCAGGCACCCCCTTGGCACCTCTGTTCCTGACTGGGCCCGCCTGACGCACTCCTCAATGCCCCAGGTGACGGATCCCACCACACAACCAGAGGGGAGGATAGTATCTGGCGGCACCACGTCCTCCGGAGCAGAAAACTGACGTGAAAGCGCACAATTTTTGGAGCCCGCTCTGTAGGACAGTTTGAATGTACTCCATGTTCCGATGATCAGTCCAGACCAGGAACGGCTCCACTGAACCCTCCAAACAGTGGCGCCATTCCCCCAGTGCCAAGTGCACGGCCAGCAACTCACGATTACCAATGTCATAATTCCGCTCTGTGGGTGACAACCGGTGAGAAAAGTATGCACAAGGGTGTAACTAATCATGAGGGGATCGTTGGGAGAGAACTGCTCCGACACCTACTTCTGATGCATCGACCTCCACAAGAAACTGTTGAGAAGGATCTGGAGTAATTAGAATAGGCACCGAAGAAAAAAGGCTCTTTAGTTCATTAAAAGCAGCCTGAGCTGCCGGAGACCAGCAAAAATGTTTTCTTGTCGACTGGAGGTCAATGCAGTCAGAGGGGCTGCCACCAGATTTGTTTGTTCTTTTGGTAACATTAGTATTGTGTTTTTATTTAACTGCCTTTTTCCCCAAATAATTTAAATAAATAAAAAAATAAATTACCATTTTATTTTATTTCATTTCTTTATTTTAATTTATTTTATTTGCTACTGTAGCTGACTAAATAGTGAAATAGTAGCGTTTTGCGGCTGTTTTTATACTCTTATATACTCTATACGTACATTCTTTCCCAAGGTTTTTCTTTCCTAAGGGTTATTGTCAGGGGTGGGCTGGCCATCGGGCAGACCCAGTGGGTCGACGTGCTTTTTGGGCCGATACATCTCATACTTAAAAAAAAAAAGAATATATATATATATATATATATATATATATATATATATATATATATTTTTTTTATTGTCTGAACGGCCCATAAAACTCGTACATAGGCGGCCCATTCGTTTTGTTTTGTTTTGCATAATTGGCGGCGCTGGGATCTTTGTGCCGGTGTAATGCATTGGACAAAAAAAGTCAGCGTAGTTTTCTTTTCCTCACAGACCAGCCCATGAAACGCATAGTTTAGCGGCCCATTGGTTCTTTTTTTGATTGACACTGGGCTGGTCCAATCACATCTTTAAAAACCTCCCCCTCTGGGCTCTCAGCGAGCATACAGTGTCAGTGTGTATCTGTCAAAATAGTCAGAGAGATGGAGAAGAAACGGAAGGAACACAAGAGAAATAGCTTGAAAAAGGAAACAGGCCCTTCAAGTGGCTGATGAGGACAGTGAGGAGGATAAAGAGAGAAATTAGTGCGTGTAGAGAACTGCGGTAGGCAGAACTAGGCTACCCACAGAACACTTAGGCTATGAGTGTAGGTTTCACGGTTTGAGTTTTGTTTCTTGTTCCTGGTTCTTGTCTGTCATGTGATTCCCTATTCTAGTCATGTGATCTTGCCTTGTGTTCCCTTGTCTGTTGTGTCATGTTGTCATTGGTTGATTGTTCACAGGTGTCCCCCTTGTCTCGTCGTTAGTCCTGTATGTATTTAAACACTCATGTTTGCCCTGTGTCTTTGTCGAGTATTGTTTGTTCTATTCCCCGGCTCCAGTATCTTGTTCTCTAGTCTTGGTTTGTGTTCCTGTTTTAGTTTAGAGGTTTCCATGCCTTGTCATGCTTTTGTTTTGTGTTTATCTTGTTTTGTAATAAATTGCATTTGGGTTCTCACCTCAACTTGCTTCCAGTGGACTTAATCGTAACAGTAGGAACCCATTACCCAGTTATGCATTATTTCCACATCTGCATATTTGACGATTACGCATTTTACTAGAATTCTAATGAGACGCGTTTGTGTCCCCGAACCCCCCTAGAGGGACAGAGGTCCACTCACCACAGATTTACCAAAACTCCTGTGGGAAACATTGGTATTGCTATGCCAATGCAGTTTATAGCTTGTTGGATTCATCACTGTGAAGTATAGTTCAATTGTATTTTACAATTAGTAGTTATTTCATCTGTTAACTCTTACTCATTCCTACTCACTCATTACATGGCATTAGTGGTTTTAAGGAATAGGAGTTGGTATACATTTGGTAAACAAGGTTTTCAAGGGCGTGCGAAGATCGGTTGTGTTTATGATCATATGTAATGGGCCGGTCTTGGCCAAAATGCCAGGGGCGATTTTTTTTGTCCCAGTCCAGCCCTGGTTATTGTAGTTGAATAAATCTAAAACCACATCCACATTGTGTTTTATAATACATTTTCCCTCTAAAGTATGCAAATTTGGGTAAATGAATTATACTGCCCTATAATGGCACAATGCCTTAAAGGAGCATTTCACCCGTGGGAACATTCATATTTATTGAAAGTGGGTCATATATGTAGTCGAAATATAATACAATTTTCGAATTTGGTGCCTTCTTGACCGAGTAAAGACAGAAAGTAACTTTAGGGCGCATTTGTACTGAAAACCACAACTCCCACAATGCACCACATTGCACAGCTCCGCAAGCCACTCCCAATAATCCAGAACAATGATGAGGAGGTATCCGCCTATCAGATTCAGAGAAAGCACTCTACCGTCTACAAGGCTGGGTGCCGCCAGAGTTTGAAATTCATTTCACAGAAAAAAAATCTAGTTTGTTGCCTAAATCATTATTGAATTACTCCTCGTTTCTATTTATGTTGAATGTTCAGTCCGAACATTGTAATGCAATTTGGATTTGCAAAATAAGAATAAAAATATGTAGGCATGACCATTATTTTGTTATCTATTATCATGTAAGGTAACAGTAGGTTAGTAACATTAATTCCACTGATGGAATGTTGGTCGTCCAAATTTATCTAACATACACGTGGAATAAAACACTAATAAGGAAAACAACGTAAATGTGAACCATTTATTTCAATAATGGTATCAACAAAAATAATTATGATAACAATAAAAGTTCAACAATACAATAGTAACAACAATAGTTCCTCCTGAGCTTCCTCAACTTGCTGGTGCCCGCAGTACTGGCAATCTGGAGCTGGATATTTCAGTCGGATTGCCGACACGAGCGGGTAGAACGCGAGAACGTGACCTGCCTGTCACGGACAAGGAGCCCGCACTGGCTCGAGTTGAGGCGGACTGGTCATGTCGTTCTACCCGCTCGTGTTGGCAATCTGACGCGAGCGGGTAGAACGACAGGACCAGTCCGCCTCAACTCGAGCCAGTCCGGGCTCCTCGTCCGCGACAGGCAGGTCTTCTGATTTGGCTGATGGAGGAACAGGGCGCGGCTACTGCCGCTTCTGCAGCCGATGCAGAAGACCTGCCTGTCGCGGACGAGGAGCCCACACTGGCTCGAGTTGAGGCGGACTGGTCCTGTCGTTCTACCCGCTCGTGTCGGCAATCCGACACTTTGCTGTATTGCGGCTCGTAAAGATAGCCACGAACATCGGATTTGAGCAGAAGACTTTCAAAATCATCTTTTCTTGCATATCATGTTTATTTCCTTCCATCATTGTCGTAACTTCCCATCTGGCTCCACAGCGCTTGTTAGCTTAGCTTCCAAACAAGATGGTGGATATTGCTATTAGTTTCGGCAAGTTAAGTCCCACCCACTGATCTGTAATAGGTCTGTAGCGTGAGTGGGCCCCTCCCCCTGAATAAATGATGAGCTACTGTCTTTTCAATGAAATGTGACTTCCTGCTTATTATGACGCAAAATTACGATTTTTACGTCATAATAAGCAGGAAGTAAAACACTTAAATCCTTATTTCTCCCATCTCAGGGAAAAATAAAGGAAAAATCCACGATCATTATAATATATGACTTGGTTTCTAACAATACAAAGCTTAATGCAAATGGGTGAAGTGTCCCTTTAAACACATGAAACAACATTCACAGCATGTTGAAAAATAATAGAGAAGAACTTTAGTCAGATATAGTTGGATCATGAAATGTTGGACTTTGATATTATTGCTTAATAAATTTTTTTTACCTGCCCTCATGCTTTGGTTATCCAAGAATAAAATTACGGTAAGTTGTTTCAAAGGTGAACAAAGTTATTACATTTTCATGAAAGATTATAAAAACTTTTTTACTCTTACTTTACACAAAAAATATGGTCAGTTTAGATATCAGTTTAATTTGTACTTGAGTGTCAACACCACTATGACTATCCAACGACATGCCGGTTGAATGTTATAAGAAACAACTATACAAGTGTAATAGGTCAAACACATTTCCTCTAGAACAAGCATATTCGGCTGTAATTGCTGTTTCAGTACGTGTGTGTGGTTCAGGTTGCAGATAAGAGATGAGTGTCAGATTGGACAGACGTGGAGTGTGTACTTGCTACCTCTGACTCTGTCAGCTCAGCTTTTTATCATGACTGACGCTGCGATCGATACAGGACGTCAACCCCTCTGCTCTCGGCCTCTAAATACACGACTCTCACCCCAGAGCTCAGTGCTGACTACACATGCTCCATTTATTGCATAAAAGTGAATGACGACAAACAGAAAATATCATTTTCAAAGGATCAAAGTATTTATTAGCAAAATGTAGGCCTAATTATTTGAAGGAACCCTTTCATATGATGTAACAGTGGAGATGTAATGTTATTATTATCATATTATGTATTATAATTTTTAGATTTATAATATTGTGATATAATATTTTAAAATAGTCATTATTGATGTACTTTACATCATTGTTGTGAATTTTAATTTTTAAGGTGTACAAAGTAATCTTTTCTCATTTCAAACATTTTACAAGAAACAAACTACTTTTGAAAAATATTTTCAGAATTTTTTAACACATTTACGACAAGAAGCAGGTTAATTGTTCTTTTGGTAATATTAATACCGTGTTTTTATTCAACATTTTTTTCTTTTCTTTTTTAACAAAAAAATATATTCTAAATAAATAAATGTTTTATTTTATTTTAGCTTTGTTTGATTAAATTGTATCTTCTATTTGGCTGTTTGTAAAATAGTAGTACTTCGCAACTGTGGTTACATGAACTGAAATAAAAACAATAAAAACATTGGAGCAGATGTGCTGGTCAGGATACAAGCGTCTAGAGCTGCCTTCCCAGACCCTGATGTTTATAAGAGTATCGTATGCTGGAGGTTTGTAGATTGTTGAACGATTTCACCTATTAGCCTTGTGGCCACATGCGTCCAGATGGTGTTATTCATACATGATCTTCCTCTACCCCACTGCAGATCCAAAGACAACCACTGCAGTTTGATGCTCAGAACTACTATCTTAAACTCTCACCTTCAGTAGTTGGTATGAAATAAATGAACTAAATAATCTTTTTTTGTTTTCCCCTTGTAAAATCACACTTAAATAGTTTATTAAATGTAGCGAGAGAGCCGGAGTATAAGGGTGGAACAGGGCCTAGAGATGATTCAAACTGAATTCAAACCTGTCATTTGCATGAGCACTAGTGTGTCAAACACGTGCGCAAACCACTAGGCCACATCTCAGACATGTTTGTATTTTTCAAACCATTTTTTTCTTTTTGCAGGATAGAATGACCTTTCACCTTTCTAACTGAGGTCAGAAGGGAAACCGTGTAAGCCTGAAGACATTCTTGATTAGTCTCTCTCTCTCTCTCTCTCTCTCTCTCTCTCTCTCTCTCTCTCTCTCTCTCTCTCTCTCTGTCCATAAGGTGAAAAGTGAATATGAACAGCTGCAGGAGGCTCTGTACACTGTGACAGTGGAGAGAGATTGCGCTCTGTTGGAGAGGACTGAGCTCCAAGGCAAACTGGAGAACCTAGAGCAGGTGCTGAAGGTGAGAACCAGCCAGACTCATCCCTGTAAATCCCATAATCAAAAGAAAAAGTTATTGAAAAAGAAAATCAAGCCTTTTTTTTCTACAGTTCTTCAGTTTTGCATTGTAAAAAATTCTATTTATCCATCCATCCATCCATTTAAAAAAAATCTACAGTTCTTTAGTTCCCTTTCGTTGTCACGATGACGACGAATGGGGGTTTCGCTTAGAAGCCTATCAACTTCAAGTAATACAAAACGAGCCAATGGCAAAGAAATGCCATGGGTCTGCGGAATTTGCATAGCGTAACTCCGCCTCACCTCGTGGGTATTTAAGGAGAACGCTGGCAGCAATTCAGACATGTTTTCGCTGAGGAGCCAAGTTTACCCTTCGTTCCTGTAGCCTTCTCTGATTTCGTCAGCTTTTACGAAACGAGCGAACTCTCCAGTGTTGGTGTGACAGCGATCTCCTGGTGAGGACACACTTCCTGCTAATCTGTGCGTGGTTTGCCAGTTGGTGTGTTTCTCCGCGGGCGCTTCAACACTTGAGTTTTCCTTTTTTTCTAAAAAGAGCTTGCACGCAGCACGTCTTTTTAAAGATGCCTCGCCCGTGCACTTCTGGTTGCGGTCGGTTTGTATCTGACTCTGATGGGCACGAGCGCTGTCTAGTGTGTTTGGGCATTGATCACGCTAGAGCAGCGCTCATGGATGACTCATGTTCTCTCTGTGGGAACATGACCATCGCAACACTTAGATCGAGACTCAGTGACCTCGCAAGAGAGAGAGCCCCCTCATCCACACCTCGATCTAGCGCCTCCACGAGAGGCTCTACTTCGGCTGGTGGCCAGGGTGATCTGAGTGTGACTGTGTGGAACAAAGCGCCAACTATTTGTCCGTGCCCCACAGCACCTTCTCCAGTGTTGCAACCCGCGAGTGCTCAGAGGATTGCCGCGGGACCATCTTCGGGTGCCCCGCGGGTTTCCTTTGGCGCTCCAGAGGAAGATGCTATGTCGATCGCGGCATCACAAGGTGGGTCTGAGTCTTCGGGAAGTGACGACTCGTCACAGCTGCCGCCTTCGGGTGTGAATACGGCTGTGACTCAGTCTGATTCGGAGATGACGGCCATGCTTTCCCGGGCGGCCGCGTGCATCGGGTTAGAGTGGACTCCTCCGCCCTGTCCCGAGCGCTCGCGGCTGGACGATTGGTTTTTGGGTGCAGCTGCTGGTTCCCGTCCGCAGCCTGCCCCAATACCTTTCTTCCCGGACGTGCATGATGAAATCTCGAAGTCCTGGAAGACTCCCATGTCTTCTCGTGACCGCTCGCTGATTTCATCCGCCTTTCCTCCCCTCGATGGAGCAGCTGCCCGTGGGTACACTGGGCTCCCCTCGGAATGAACGCTCTGTTGCGATGCAACTGTGTCCTCAGAGTGCTTCTTCTCGTGGCGAGCCTAAGCACCCATCCAAAGCCTGTAGGTTTTCGTCTACACTTGTGGCGAAGTCCTACAGAGCGGCGGGACAGGCGTCTGCTTCTCTGCATGCCATGGCCACTCTGCAGGTCTACCAGGCCCAGATGCTCAGGGACATGCACGAGGGTAGGACAGACCCAGGGCTCTTTGATGAGCTGCGCGCTGCCACCGACCTCGCTCTTCGGGCGACGAAGGTGACCGCACGCTCCCTGGGTTTGGTGATGTCCACAGCTGTGATCCAGGAGAGACATCTGTGGCTGAACCTGGCTGACATGAAGGATGCTGAGCGGTCCCGGCTGCTCGACACCCCCATGTCCCAGGACGGCCTCTTCTCACGACTCGACCCATTGCGCCCTGTATTATTCCCTGACCGAGGGTACGCTCGGCACGGATGCACTGGCGCACAGCTGGCCGCGGGGCCGCAAATATGCGTTTCCCCCAGTGAGCCTTCTTGCGCAATTCCTGCGCAAGGTCAGGGAGGACGAGGAGCAGGTCACTCTGCTCGCGCCGTACTGGCCCACCCGGACCTGATTCTCCAAACTCATACTCCTCGCCACAGCACCTCCTTGGCCGATTCCCCTGAGGAAGGACCTCCTCTCTCAGGGACGGGGCACCCTATGGCACCCTCGTCCCGATCTTTGGAACCTCCACGTGTGGCTCCTGGATGGGACGAGGCAGGTTTGAGTACCCTACCACCAGCGGTGGTGGCTACCATCACTGGACGACCATCACTGGACGCCATCACTAGGGCGTCGTCCACGAGACACGTCTACGCGTTGAAGTGGAACCTCTTCGTCAACTGGTGCTCTTCTCACCGAGAAGACCCCCGGAGATGTTCGATCAGTGTCGTGCTTTCCTTCCTTCAAGATGGGTTGGAGCGAAGGCTGTCTCCCTCCACCCTCAAGGTCTATGTCGCCGCTATTGCTGCACAGCATGATCTTATAGAAGGTAAGTCTGTGGGGAAACACGACCTGATCATCAGGTTCCTGAGAGGAGCGAGGAGACTGTATCCTCCTCGTCCTCCTCTCGTACCCTCTTGAGACCTCGCAGTGGTCTTAACCCTTTGATGCACAACATGGGTCTAAATAGACCCGACTGAGTTTTAATTTTCTATATCTTTGCAAGAAATTAATTTCATCATTCAGTATTCCAGGTATTCCTCAATTAACTTGTTTTTGATCATCACAAATCCTTATTTTTATTTTTACTTTCTTACTTTTTGAATAAAAATAGTTTTTGTATCACAACCCTTCTAATGCGCAACATGGGTCTAAAAAGACCCGTATTCATTTCCTATGTTATTTCAGTGATGGCTGAGTGTTTTCTTTGCTGAATCTTTAAAATATATGTATTTTATCATTTGTTATTCCATGTATTCATTAAATATCTTGTTTTTGATTTCCACAAATCATTATGTTTATGTTTCCTTTCTTACTTTATAAACAAACACAGTTTTTGTATTTCTACATCAATTTTACATACATGGGTCTAAAATGACCCGTATTCATTTCCTATGTTATTTCAGTCATGGCTGAGTGTTTCTTTGCTGAATCTTTAAAATATATGCATTTTATCATTTGTTATTCCAGATATTCATTAAATATTGATATTTATGTTTTCTTTCTTACTTTATATACAAACAGAGTTTTTGTATTTCTACATACATTTTACATACATGGGTCAAAAATGACCCATATAGAAACCTTTGATATTTGCACATATTTGCAAGTAGGAACATATTTACTGCATAAATACTATTACTATGGTATTATTACATAATACTATTCACCTGCCACACATTTCACAATTCAACACTGCTGCTTTTGTATATTTGATGCAAGTCTTATTTTATTTTAACCACAGAAAATATTTGATATTTTGTAAAAGATAACTGGACATAATATTTGAATATTAGGCTATGGTTACTTGACCACGAAATCCTAGTGAGAAATTACTTGTGAGAAAGAGAAACATATCCAATACTATTAGCTAGCTAGCTGTCGACATATTCTATTCTAGCTAGCTAATGTTAGCTACACTAAAAAAAGATGGGTTTTTAAAGGGGAACTCAGCAACTCTAGCTATTTCTTCGCTGATTTTCACTTTTGTTGTCGCATGTTTTCTCAACGAGCTCCCCCTACAGCTGTGGGATGTATATTTCACAACAATGTTGTAAAAAAACTCACTTGCGGCCCCTCCTCCCCCTTTCTACCGCTGCTCATGAGCATTTGTTATTATCGGAGCCGGCCAACTTTATCGTGTGGAGCTATACCGAGGTGGGTAATACATCATACACATTGAGGGCGGCGTGTGTGTTTATGTCGAATTGCCATAAAGCATTTTGTGTTTCTCGCTCGTTCTCGCTTCTCACAAGACTTCCTGTTTCCAACTTACTGGGACGTTAGTCCCCATGTTGCAAGGTTGGTTTTCCACCTAGGAACGTTGGGGGGAGCAGGGAAAGTCACCATTTTCACCAGAACAATTATTAAACCATCCAAATGATTTCTAAACGGTTTCATTAAGTTGAAATAGTTGCCAAATGCCCCTTTAAAGCTTATTTACATGTAATAGGCCTAAAAGTTCTATTAAGAA
This sequence comes from Rhinichthys klamathensis goyatoka, assembly GCF_029890125.1. NCBI lineage: Eukaryota > Metazoa > Chordata > Actinopteri > Cypriniformes > Leuciscidae > Rhinichthys > Rhinichthys klamathensis. Next base: position 664,689 of record NW_026606787.1, on the reverse strand, counting down.
CCGTATAGTCTTGAATAAGCCATTATGCTGAAATGGTTCGATGTGTTAAGAGTTTAGGGTCCTTTTTTCCCCGCCTTTTGATTTTAAAATCTGTAACTGTCAAAGCCACCTGAAATAACATAGGAAATGAATACAGTCATTTTAGACCCGTGTATGTAAAATTGATGTAGAAATAAAAACTGTGTTTGTTTATAAAGTAAGAAAGAAAAAATAAACATAATGATTTGTGGAAATCAAAAACAAGATATTTAATCAATACCTGGAATAACAAATGATAAAATACATATATTTTAAAGATTCAGCAAAGAAACACTAAGCCATGATTGAAATAACATAGGAAATGAATACGGGTCATTTTAGACCCATGTATGTAAAATTGATGTAGAAATACAAAAACTGTGTTTGTTTATAAAGTAAGAAAGGAAACATAAACATAATGATTTGTGGAAATCAAAAACAAGATATTTAATCAATACCTGGAATAACAAATGATAAAATGCATATATTTTAAAGATTCAGCAAAGAAACATTCAGCCATGACTGAAATAACATAGGAAATGAATACGGGTCTTTTTAGACCCATGTTGCGCATTAGAAGGGGTATCCATAGCTTGCGCATCAAAGGGTTAACTGCCCTGCGCAGTGCTCCCTTTGAGCCTTTGCAGTCGGTCGAGCTTAACTTCCTGTCAATGAAGACAGCGCTTCTGACTGCATTGGCCTCCATCAAGAGGGTAGGGGACCTGCACGCATTCTCCGTTGACGAAGCGTGCCTTGAATTCGGGCCGGCTTGCTCTCATGTGATCCTGAGACCCCGGCCTGGATATGTGCCCAAGGTTCCTACCACTCCCTTCCGGGACCAGGTGGTGATCCTGCAAGCGCTGCCCCCAGAGGAGGCAGACCCAGCCTTGGCACTGCTCTGTCCAGTACGTGCTCTTCGCATCTATGTAGACAGAACGCAGTATTTCAGGACCTCAGACCAGCTCTTTGTCTGTTATGGTGGGAAGCTGAAGGGAAAGGCTCTCTCCAAGCAAAGGTTGTCTCACTGGATAGTGGACGCCATTGCTTTGGCATACCAGCAGCAAGGTCGACCGTGCCCCCTTGGTGTGACCGCACACTCCACCTGGAGTGTGGCGTTCTCTTGGGCTTTAGCGCATGGCGCCTCGCTAACAGACATCTGCAGAGCTGCACATTCGCCAGATTTTACAATCTCCGAGTGGAGCCAGTCTCCTCCCATGTACTGTCTTTTTCAAGCTAACATGGGAGCCGTTAGGTGTCTTCGCTTGCTCGCCATTCCACTCCACGGACTGGATACGTGCGATATTTCCTCAGGTGAGCCTTCCTCTCTGAAGCCCTGAGTTCCTCCAGCACTGTTGACGCTGGCGCCAGTGTCTATTGCCTGTGCGTCGGCTAGGTGCCTCCGTGTGCATGGTTCCTCCTCTGAGTAACCCCCACATGTGTATTTCCACTGTAAGCCTCTTTGAGCATGTGTCTTTCCCTCGGCAAGCCACCTTGCCACCCCTGTGGTTGAAATATTCCACCTGCGGCTGGACACCCCAGTGATTCCCCATATGCATCCCTCGGGTCATATGTGTATTCTTAAGTCCCCCCCTCTGGGTTGGCAGTAATTGCATATTCCCCCAAAATCTGGGATATGCTCCCCAGTGTACCTTGGTATTCCTGTGCTAAATAGGAGTCCTTCGTCCGTGCTAGTCTCACGACAGGGATCTCATATTTACGCAGGGCACTGGAAGACAGCTGAGAAGGTGGCGTGATTAGACTGGTATCCCCATTCGTTGTCATCCGACGGAACTCGGAGTGACAACGAAAGGGAACGTCTCGGTTACGGATGTAACCCTCGTTCCCTGAGTAGGGAACGGAGACGTTCCGTCTTCCTGCCACTTTCCGCTGTACCGCGGGGATCGCCTGAGCTCAGTCTTGGCTCCTCAGCGAAGAAACATGTCTGAATTGCTGCCAGCGTTCTCCTTAAATACCCACAAGGTGAGGCGGAGTTACGCTATGCAAATTCCGCAGACCCATGGCATTTCTTTGCCATTGGCTCGTTTTGTATTACTTGAAGTTGATAGGCTTCTAAGCGAAACCCCCATTCGTCGTCATCCGACGGAACGTCTCCGTTCCCTACTCAGGGAACGAGGGTTACATCCGTAACTGAGACGTTTTGCATTGTAAACAATTATCTATCTATCTCTATCCATCCATCCATCCATTCAAAAAAATTTGATCTATCCATCCATCCATCCATCCATCCATCCTACAATTTTTTTCTTCAGTTCTTTAGTTTTGCAATGTAAAAAGTAATTTTCCATCTATGCTGCATATCCATCCATCCAGAGTTTGGTCTTTGCATTTTTTTCCTTAAAATTTTTGGATGAAATTATACATTTCGTGAGATTCACCATATTAAGACATTTCAACCTAAGATTAAAGTGTTGTAATTTAGGATCAAGAAATAAAAAGTACAATATGGATATTTTTCTCACTGGTTACCTGATTAGCCTTCATATATGTTGAGTCGTCAAGCTCAAAGGTGGCAAAGTGAAAATGTTATAGTCCTTTATGAGTGATTTGTGTCAGTATACAAGCTCATGTTTCAGGAAACCCAGCTGGCCATGTTTAAGGGTGATTTAGATCATGACCTCCACTTTCATCTATGTTTTCAAACCTTTTTTTCTCCCCTTGTACTCTTTTATGGCATCACAGGATATTTTTTTTGTACCTTTTAGAGCTGTCGTACACTCTCAAAGTGTGGATCTGTGAGTCCTGAAGCGCCCTACCCCTCCCCTAACGTCTAACCCTCTCCTGCCCCTTCCCTGTCCCTGCCACCTTCCATATTTTTCATTCATCAGGTATATCTAAAGACTTTACAGAAGCCAGCACTAACTGAATGTTGACCTTTTGACTGAGTACTAACAACTGATCTGGATGCTGTATGTGATCTAAATGATCGGCCAGCTAAGGCACTGTGGAATGCATTTGTGCATGACACAACAGTTATGCACAATTACACCCTCCCCTCACGAAATAAACTAACCCAGCTCTTCTTTTGAATGTGAGATACACACTTAATATTTTTTTTTTTTTTTTTTTTTTTTTTTTTTTTAGTTATAAGGTGACAGTTTTGCTGAATGTACAAAGTGTGAAATATGTTGAAACTATCAGCCTTGATATACAAAAAAAAAAGGAACCAACTAACTAGTAGCATCAATATTTTATTGCTTTAGATAAGTCTAAACCAATAAAATATGATTTGTATTCTATGGTAATAATATTTGTCTAGTTTTTATGCAGATGCCTTATTATTAGCTAAATAAGCTGGAACAGTGTAATCATTAATGATCTCACAAACCAAAAATAATACATGAATAAACAACAGAGCAATTCCAAGAGGGTCCTCACACACATTATCGGTGCTCGGGCCCTAATGAATCAATGAATGAGTGAATCAATGAATGAGTAAGTGAATGAATGAGCGAACAAGTGAGTGAGTGAGTGAGTGAGTGAGTGAGTGAGTGAGTGAGTGAGTGAGTGAGTGAGTGAGTGAGTGAGTGAGTGAGTGAGTGAGTGAGTGAGTGAGTGAGTGAGTGAGTGAGTGAGTGAGTGAGTGAGTGAGTGAGTGAGTGAGCGAGTGAGCAAGTAAGAGAGTAAGTGAGTGAGTAAGTGAGTGAATGAGTGAGAGAATAAGTAAATAAATAAATTAAATATTTAGCTGTTAAAATGATTAAGCTATTTAATAAGTAAAAGGTACTTCATAATCTATTAAGACATACACATGGGACACTTTAGATTTGTATTAGATGCTTTGTCCCATAAGCAGTAGGCATAGAGATATTCACTAACATTTGATGATCAAATAACCATAACATATTTCACACACAGTACAGTTTGTTCATCCTCTGAAGGTTAGATTATTCTAACTTTCCTCTTCCCTGCACTCCTCTTTAATAGCAGCATGGAAAATTCCTCCTCTGCCCTTTATCCCCTGTAACCTCACCTCTCACAAATGGAAAGAAGATTGCTAGGTTTTGTCACTGTGTACTTTTAACAGGTCAGAAGAGCTTCTGGGGATGATGTCGGGCAGTAATCTGCGCTGATTGAACATGCTGTGTTGTTTGCACACACCCTTTCATGTACAGAGCCGTGAACCTTAAGAGCCTTTATTGATCATGCGAAGCTCCGTGGCTGTGCTTTGTCTGGCTGATTGACATGATGCTTCACTTCTGTTTTTGCTTTACCTGAAGGGGTGAAGCAAATGACAAAACCTGATTGATGATGACATTTTGCTCTTGTTTTCAGTGCTTAAAGGGATAGTTCGCCAAAAAAATGAAGATTCTGTCATCATTTACTCCCCCTCATGTCATTTCAAACCCATATGCTGTTGTTGTTTTTTTTTTGTTTTTTTTTGTTTTTTGAAGTCATATTTTCACTTTGTTTAATGAATACTTTGTTTGATAAACAGACTGGAATTTAGTTGCTATTCACTAAAAATAATTTAAAGAAACAGCCTATGGTTTTAGAATGACTTTATTTTTGTCTGTTCTTTAACTGTTCTTTAGTTTTTAGAAGCCAACAAATAAGTGTTCTCAAGGTGTTACCACAGTAAGGGGCCATTCACACAGAATGTGTTTTTGCATTTAAAGTCAGCATGGACGGAAGTTTCGATAGTCTTTTCTTCCCTATATTGTGGCGTATACATCTGAGTGAAACTGCTTCTCGTAGGGCTGGACTTGATTTTGTCCATCGGGAATTGATTGGATCGTTGTATGGTTGTGGTTTTCTATTGTTGTTATGTCATGTGAGTGACAGGTTGTCCCACCCTCATGCCAGTAAACACATCATCAGAGAAGAGACGTCACTGCAAGAGGGAGGGGAAGTTATTTTGTTTAAAGATTGCGAGGGCACATGAATTTTACCAAAATACAATAAATACTACAATATTCCATAACATTTTTAGAATTTTCCATTTTGATTTAATGGTGACTTTATACATGCAAATGCAAGGCCAATGGAATAAAATAAAAACCCAACATTTAGAAACACTTTTTAGCAAGTTTAACTTCTTGAAACATGAGCGCCACATTTTTATGAGACTGTCAAGCGCAACAGTCAAACATGCATGTTAACATAGAAAAACTGTGGAAAAGCAGCGCAGTGGAATGCAAAAACTCAAACAGTGTGAATGGCCCCTAATTCTGAGTTGATGTGCTCAAGTAAGACAGAAATCTTAGCGTTTAGATCAGATACTACAGGATTAGAAGGGATTTCTGTCTTTGGTGCTCCTGGAGACTGATAAAAAGAGGGTCTATAGATCAGTGCAGGGACTCTTTGTCGAGTGTTAACAGCAGCTAAAAGCTCTGTGACCTAAAAAGTTTTTAATGGAATTATTTCACCCAAAATTGAAGATTTTAGTATTATCCATCTAACACAGTTCCAAATCCATACTGTTTGACTATGCGTGTATCACAAAAAAGTAGTTATATAACAGCATGTCCAAGCTGTTTTACAATACAAAGTCAATGGTTTCACGGCTGTCCTTGGTCCCCATCCGCTTTGATTGCATGGAAAAAAGCAGCTTGGACATTCTTCTTAATATTTCTTTTTGTGCTCCACTCAATAAAGTACGTCAACTTGAGGGTGAGTAAATGAGTACTGAGTTTTCTTTTTTGGGTGAACTATCCCTTCAACAATGATTGATGGTTGCTCTCATTCTGTCTGTGTTCATCCTTTGCTAAGTTTCCTCTCATCTCCTGCTCTTTCTTCTCTCTTTCCCAGCATATGCGAGAGGCTGCAGAGAGGAGGCAGCAGCTAGAATTAGAGCATGAACAAGCCTTGGCCGTCCTCAGTGCCAAGCAGCAGGAGATTGACCTTCTGCAGAAGGTAAGAGGTCAGGGTTTCCAACCACACCATACCATAGGATCAAGCTCAAGCACAGACTACAGTTTACAAGACCTTGTGTCACGCTTAAGGCTTCTGGTGTCTGATTAAACACATTGATTAAACTGACTGGATTCTGGTGATAAACTGTTTTGCATGGTTTCAGTCTGGTCAAAGCTGGTTTAGATGGTTAATCAGCTGGTGGGTTTTTGTCAGACGATTTTGGACTGGAAATAGGGTATTTAATTAACAATGGGCTGTATGTGTGTCTTAATTTATTTTAAGGAATTTGCCTTTAATATGTTTATTTTTTATAATTATTTTTATTTTTTTACAATAACATTACTGGAAAATTGACTTTGTTTTGCTAAGGCTGATTTCATAGTATTATATGTATCCTTAAATAAATACAGTTAAATAGTATTTTCAAACATTTTGGATCATTTGACAAAATTATAGCTTGTTTGGGGGGATAAAAAAAACATTTGTCCCAACACAACCAAAAGTTTTACATATAAGATTTAAATGGGTTATTTATGCTCTTTGTTTAGATTTTAATATTTAGAAATATGTACCATATTTAGGGCCCGAGCACCGATGGTGTGAGGACCCTAATGGATTTTCACAATTTAAGATAGAAACTAGCTAGGGCAATACAAATCTTTACATATAAGATATTTTGAAAAGATGAATGATTAAGGGTGGTAAAAAAGTTTCTGAGATTTGAGTTTTAATGTGACTTTCATATAATAAAAAGAAAGAAGTTAGTTTTAATTAAAAATCAACCCCCATGACACAAAATCGCCTGAAGTTGAAGAAACACCCAATATTAAAATCCAGCTGTCAAAGTGCTCCTAATGAAGAGAGATGTTTAATGAAAAGGTGTTTCAGCAGTTTCAGGTAACTTGCTGATATATTCTACTTATTTCTCTTTTGAATGAAGAGAAAAGTGCTGCTGTCTCACCGCCCAGAGTAAATTACTCTCTAATGAAACGGCAGAGCAGGTGATCAGATCTGACATTTTCTCCAGAATGCGAGAACATTGTCACCCGCTGAAACGTTTGAGTTATTGTCTGTCTTTATTGAATGGAGCACCGTGATTACAGAGGAGAATAAACAAAGAGGAAATGACACACACACGTACTCATCAGAAGTCAAGACATTAGAACGCAGTTCTGTTGTTCTAAAGGTCTATCTCCATACATTTTTCTGAAAACAGATGTTTCTCTATTCATGTGGAACTGAAGGCTGTTTTGCACAGCTGCTGAGAGTTACAATATATGACCTGTAGATTTGAAAATCATGCTTTCCCCCGTTATGGTTGAATCACGGAAGCTACACCAGTTACTTTTGTCAAGAGATTTCTATTTATTATTTTATACATGTATCAGATAGAGAGAAACAGGCATAGCAGAATGAGGCTATAGGTGAGGAGGTCTTCATTCCAGATTTCTCTGTTCCCCATTTCTCTATTCCCTCACCCCACCATGCCAGCTGTAATTGTTTCTCTATGTTTCTCCTTCCTCACCCCCTCATGCCTTTATGTTTCTCGGCGTTTCTCCTCCCTCATCCCCATTATGCCTCTACGTTTCTCTGGGGTGGTACAGTAAGAATTGAGCTTATATACACCACTAAGGGATTTACAACTTCCTTGTAAGGTAGCAAAACATGTTGCTTATGTTTAAAAATGGAAGGTATAACTCACGCTTACACGTGGCACAATCCACTTTCCATATTAAGAAACTTCCCTTCAGTGTATACATTTGTGGTGCATTGCATCAGTTAAAAAACATTCCTTTCCTTGAAAAGAATCAACACATACTTGTATGCAAAATATAGCTCATCCCATATCTCTGCTCAGCACACATGTACAACATACTCTGACTCCACAAAATGCATTATGAAATTATTATGAAAATGAATAAAGAAAAATAATATTAAAAAAATAACATTAAACAGTAACATTTTAGTCTTCATGGCCCTACAATGAATGTACTGCGTTGGTCTGTGTTGCCTACAGCTTATTCAACCAATCCTGGTACTAGAATTTTTAAGAATATTTTCAGATTTATGCATTTCAAGTATATGACAAATTTCTATCACACTGAACGAACTAAATTATATTATGAATTATGAATGAATCCATTTCATAAAATTGTTTTAAAATAAGTAAATAGTGTATTATAAGAAAACAAAAATAATTGGTTTCAAACAAAACGATTTGGTAAAAGGCAAAGCAACTACATTTGCTTTGGCTATAATTAAAGAAATTGAAATGTCTAGCAAAGTTAAAGATATTTAAATAAATGTAATTAAAACAAAAAACTGTCAAAATGTCAAAAAACTATGCTTAAACCCTTTACAAAACACGTAGGAAATAGGAATCATTAAAATCACAACACTGGACTGTCCTAAACTGGCAAGCAAGAAATTCAGATCTAAATACCTTTGAAAATGCAAATCTGAGATTTGGAGCAGCTTGCAAAAGATGGGCTGATCTGCCAGTATAGCGAGATATGGGAACATATAGGAATATTTCTGGCCATGACATTTATTAGGAGCATGTGACTGATTTGGTATTAATGGTGTTATATATTATTTTTGTGTTGTTTATAGGCTCAGGTTGAGGCTAAGAAGGAACATGAAGGTGCCGTCCATCTGTTAGAGGTGAGTAACGATGTCTGCTCATGAATGTTAGTGCATGTGTATGTGAGTGTGCATATAAGCATGAATTTTAAATCGTATCTTGGCTGACCTTTAAAGTACAGCACATTCCACATGCGTCATCATGTATTTTTTCATATTAGCCAAAAATATTTCTACCATATTAATCACATCTTAGCTAACACCTTTTTATTTTGAGTTATTCAGACAAATTTATTAAATAAACTAATAAAGTAAGTTCTTGTGTGCATATCCTTGCTGATTAGTTTCATTATTTAATGTTTTAAACTAATTTACATCTCTTTGATATACATTTTATGATTTATTTACCATATTCTGCCTTGTTCTTTTCATTCATTGCTGCCATTAATTGGCAATTAAGGGGAAATGGGGGAGGGGGGGAAGTGCTCATGTTGGGTTTTTGTGACTTCTGAAACTGAAGAAATGCTTGTGTGTGTAACTGTGATTTGTTTGGTTTCTTACATCTCTTGTCACTATGTTACTGGTCTTTTTTGTTTTTGTTTTTGTTTTTGTTTGTTGCATATACAGAATCACTTGGACAGCATGCAGGTATTTTCGAGTTACTTTTCCTCAAAGTTCTCCCTCCCCATGTGACTCATTGGGGTAGTTCCTGTCACCTCGTTTAGCTGTCCTGTCAATTACTGCTCATTTCCATGATCGATCTGTAAACATTTGATCAATATCTTTGATCTATATCGCCATAGATCAAAATATTGAACCGTTTTAGGAGAACCCATCAAACTTCATAGTCATTTTATACATACCTGACAAAAGTTGTTTATGTGTTTTATAAATGTTTAATGTATAAAAACAGGTCAAGTTTTGCACGCTTTTGTCTTCAATGCCAAATAACTGCTTTTTATTGCATTTTTAAACAAAATATACATATATATATATACACTGTGTGTGTGCGTGCGTGCGTGCGTGCGTGTGTGTTATTATTAATAACAGTATATAATGTTGCTAATAATTAAATGATAATTAAATTAAATTGTTTCTAATGTTATTAATATAAAATAATTATTACATTAAATTAAAACTATTTTAACAATATATGTATAAAATAGTGTACATGAAATAAAAATATCAATATAAAATTAAATATAAAAAATATGATTATATTTAAATATTTTAATGAATTGTTTGTTACTGCTATTTGAAATGTATTTGTAAAATGTATTTGTAAAATGGCTGGTGGCATATACTTCCAAATAGATAATTAACTAATCACAAACTCTACCATCTTTAACAAAGGGTAAAAAATTGTCTTTTACTGTAGATTTTTTTAAACCAGATTGTTTGAAACCATCCAGCTGTACCCTCATTCCTCTTGAGAGGCAGTTTTTATTTTTTATTTTTTGGATAGTACAAATGCTTAACAGGAGATAAATGAACAGCCTCTGTAGTTGAGGGTATATTCATGAAAGTAAGTTTGTTCTCAGTGGTTAAAGTATCTCATTCACTGCCTGATCTTTTCTGCTCTTCCTGTGTTGCGATGCATGTTTGCTGCCTTGTGCTGAATGCTGTTAGCGCCTCATGGATATGTGCGTTTGCAGATCAGATCAGCAACAGTAAACATGACTGATGGACGTGTCATGTCTTCCTTCCACCACCCTCCTTTAATTTCCTTGCACAAAAAGCCCTGCTTAGTGATTTATGTGAACTTGTAACTGTGCATAAACATATTGCACAAGACAAGTTTCAGTTCCATGTTGACATGATTAAAATGCAAACTCACACCTCTAATGCAGTTAATAGTATTGATGTACAAGTATTCATGTGAGTTTCGTCAAATCATCAGGCATAAACAGCTTTTACTGTTATTTTGGCATGTGTGGTACCCTCCTCCATGTAATATTTCTTCCCATTGCTAACTTCATGACCAAAAAAAGAGATTTGTTGTACAATAACAGCTGAACATAGATTGACTCCTGTCTTTGTTTGATTCTGTTGGTGTCTGAAGCTGAGAAGTGTCCTTCGCACTAAGAACACAATGCGATTTTTGGTAGGAAAAACCTCCTTTTAGATGTGGGCCATTCTTGTAGTATTGTAGGTTGCTTACCACAGCTGGTAGAGTTCGTTGGCTCCATTCATTAGCTTTGTTCGGTTAGTTAATGTGAAGTGCAGATGTTAACTATTGTAAATGTCACTGCTGCTAGAATCTTGCTTTTTATTACAGACCAGACCAAATTGGTCTCTGTACGGTTTTTAAAACTAGCCTTTCTCTTTTCCTATTCTTTCCATCCCTCTTTTTATTTCCAGGCTAAAGTGAGAGATCTGGAGGAAAAATGCCGGACGCAGAGTGAGCAGTTTAACCTGCTGTCAAAAGAGTTGGAGAAGTTCAGGTTGCAGGCTGGGAAGTTAGACATCCTGAGCAGCAGTCAGCTCACAGGGAGCGACTCTCCCGGTTCACCCACCAAACCCCTCACCCTCTCCCAGCTCCTCAACGGCCTCTCTGCCCCCTCCGGGAAAGGTACTGTATGCACTCTGAAGAAGATCATGTGTTGACACTTCCTGAAATAATTAACAGGGTAACATAGCAAGCAACATGGTATGATTTCTTTTGTGCTGAAAATCCATATTTGACATTTTACTGTTTCATTCATTCTAATTAATTTACAAAATAGTAGATAAATAAATTACAAGGACCTCAACATAATTGGAATATTTTGGGCATCTTTGTCTTTGTGTTATAAAATCAATTTGCATCTGCAAACAAATAATGTTCTCAGAACTAACTTAATTTAGTCATTTTTTACTGTTTGACAACCAGATAGTGGCTTACACTTTTTTTGGCTTAATTCTAAACAATATATCTATATACAGTATATCAATATAACAATGATTTTTTTTATCATTTTGAAGCTGATTTATTTGTTTAAAATAAATGGCATTTGGTTTTAAGTTTTGTCATTTTGTTAAATACAGTTCATACTTTTTTAATTAATACTTTTATTCAGCAAGGATGCATTAAATTGATCAAAAGGGAAAGTAAAGACGTTTATAATGTTACGAAAGATTTTTATTTTAAATAAATGCTGTTTTTTGTTTTTGTTTTAAATCACAAAATAGTCACTATTAGAATGATTTCTGAAGAATCACGTGACACTGAAGACTGGAGTAATGATGCTTGAAATTCAGCTTTGCGTCACAGGAATAAATTACATTTTAAAATATGTTAAAATAGAAAACAGTTCTTTTGAATTGAGTTAATATTTCAGTAGTCTTTACTGTATTTTTGATCAAATGAATCCAGCCTTGGTGATCATAAGAGTCTTCTTTTAAAAACATGAAAAAAATCTCATCGACCCCAAACTTTTGACCAGTAGTGTATAGTTTCTGTCCAAATCCCTTTTGTATATTCATTCATGTACGGGATTGATTGATTACAGTTCACTTCATATTTGTTTATCTTCAGTTTGCCATCTTTTATCCCTTACCTTTCCAATTAGACCATATGAAACAATATCTAATGCTGAAAAATCTGGAGGCTGATAAGATCAACAGCAGTGATGATGTGCTGAGATGGGGCTGTACACAGTAATGAAGTAATCAGTCACTTTTGTGTGTGTGTGTGTGAAGGTAATGAGGATTCGATGAGTAAGATCTCAGAGCTCATTCGGCCTCTGCAGATGACTGAGGGGGAGAAGGTAGAGCTCCTGTCTGTTAAACCCACCTTCCTGTCACGAAGCACACCCGCCAGCCCACGACGGGCCTTCCTCTCAGAGGTGCGGCCCGTCATCGCCACTGCTGTGAGTATCTCAAACAAACCAACCAATCAGTGTCAGTTCATTTTACCTTTAATGTTAACCCTTCACACTTTCATTTTAGTTTAATCTTTTAAACCGAAAGCCAGCACAAAACAGTGTCATGAACTGGATTATAATGTTTCCTGGTGTGCCCTTGTAATGTTAGTATGATCTTTACATAAAAAATGGTCATAATCTAGAAATAAAAGGCATTTTTCCAAGCCTGATTTTAGCCTCTGATTTGGAGGGCCGTGTCTGCTGTGAGACTTCAGTGTAAACTCCCACTGCTGTGATTGGCTGACATGTTTGCATATGAAATAACTAGTATTGCAAGTGGAACTCTCTCGAAATCTTTTACTACGTTTTTACTATTACAGCTATCGAGATTAACGAATCGTGAAAAGGTAGATGTATTCCCATCACATGAAAGGTTGCAGTGATGAGCACTGAGCAGATGATATAGAGTCTGTTGATCGCGTGAATGAAGAGGTCTCATTATTGCAATGCAATTCCTGCACTTTCACGAATGCTTTCACCAAATAACAATGCAAACACGATGTAAATACAGTATGAGCTTTGTTGTACATTGTAACAGCATCATTGATTACACAACATTTTGGCAAGTGTCCAGATAAACTCGTGCTGTGTAATTGACAGCTTGGGCGATTGGAAAGAGCATTCTTTGATCGCTTTCTGTATGTACTTTAATCGCAGTTTAAATGAGAGTATTTTCATTCTACTAAGAGAAACAACGTGAAGTTGATCGTTTAGTTACTGGCTTGATTTACTGATGCATAAACAGTATTGAACGATTTTGAGAGATAATCTGTCTGAACTTATTTATTATAATTATTCATCAGAAATCACTGATCACAGATCAGGCATTAGAATAAACATGATTACTTACATGTTTGGAGCGTTGCTGGCAGATCCATATCGTAAAAGTCTGCGCCGAAATTGACCAAATAATCCACAGTAAAATGAACAATGCACTGCTGAGACATTCACAATGGTCTTTCGCTGCTCTGTGACGTCATAAGTCACCGCTTTTTAGATCCTGTCGTTTTCTGGCCTTAGTTTCAATAAAAGCAGTTTTTGGAATAACAAGGAAGTTTTGAAACTTACAGGGTATTTTTCATAGTATAACGAACTCTTAACTGTCAAAAGATCAAGGAAAATTTTAATTCTCAGTTCATGACCCCTTAATAGGTTTTAGACTTTTGTTCTGTGTGTAAAGTAAATGCAAGAATTAGAACCCGATAAAGGCAGCTATAGATGGGAAAAAAATTCCAAATACATGCAAGAAAGAAGTCTAATAGCAATTCAGTATGCGAATATTACAATGATTGAACCCCTTCCTTTTGAAAGGCAACAATGCAAATCAATGGAGAAAATGTTTTTTAAAAAATTTAATATTTTATTTGAATTTATTATAAAGTTAAAATTTATAAAACACTGAAATTGTCTACAAAATAACGTTTGTATAGAGTCAAATGAATAGAATAGAATATAATCTATTCTAACATATAAAAACCCAACAGAGAAAAGTAGATTCTAGTAGTGTGTCGTACCACAGTGATTTGGCCATTATGAGAATAATTACAGTATACACTGACAGACTGTGTGTGTGTGTGTGTGTGTGTGTGTGTGTGTGTGTGTGTGTGTGTGTGTGTGTGTGTGTGTGTGTGTGTGTGTGTGTGTGTGTGTGTGTGTGTGTGTGTGTGTGTGTGTGTGTGTGTGTGAGAGAGAGAAATTGTGTGTGGGTGTGAATAGTCCAATCTGTCTGCTCAGACTGTGCTCCGCTGGTGCTATTGGCTTAATCGCCCACATTATCAGATTGCACACGAGAATTTGTTCTCAATTAATTCAGATTTCAGTTTTTGCCTGAAACATTATCAAAAATCAAAATGTGAAAACCATGTATTCTCTTTACAACCCATTGATTTGTCATTGACATTCTTAGGCTTTGTTCACACTGCACATAATTAGATTTGGTTTTCAAATCCGATCTTGAGGTCTAAGAGTTTCAGTGGCGTAGCAAGTCATGCCCTGGGCCCATATGCAAGAAATTTGTAATGCCCCCTTTCTCTTTTAGATGGATAAAGAGCCCGGATCGTCCCCCAGGTCTAAGTCCAGATACACAGGCAAAGTGAGACTGTGTGTTGCCCGTTACAAGTAAGTGGATCCACTACAGCTGTTGTTACATGTTACCATACGTTACAATTGGACGTTTGCTGTAATAATAGGTTATAGTGTGTCGTTAGCTGTAATGATTTGTTATATCATGCCATTAGCTGTAATAATTAGGTGTAGAATAGCGTTAGTGACTGCATCAAGTCTGTGTTAAGTACAAGTTAAGTGTATCAACAACATCTGTGCACACAATCAATTACCACATACAAGAATTTTGACTCCTCTACCAAGCACAGCAGATTAACATTTAAGATACGCTGTCATACAATCATAGAAAATATTTACCAAAAATACGAGCTTCACATTTTTGCTTTAAACCTTTCAGCCAGCTTGCCCATTGGCTCCACTTAGCCAATGGGCAAGCTGATGGTTTTTACAAAAATAATGAAAAATAATGTTTCAAACTCCACTTGCACTCCACTATATCAAGCTGGCCGGGATGCCCGAACAAACCAAGCAATGTTTTGTACTGTAGCTGCCACAGAGCTACAGTGTTTAACATTTCAGGGAAATTAACCTACCAATTGCTTAGTTATATCAGCATTTTCCACTAATAGTTTACCATCAAAACATATACATTTCTCCTGTAGGTTTGATTTAATCAAGAATATACCTTACAAAATAGGGTTTAATAAAAAAAAATGTTAAGAAAAATCATGAATTGAATACAGTGTCCTCTGCAGTTATAACCCTTATGATGGCCCCAATGAGCATCCTGAAGCAGAGCTCCCCCTGGTGGCTGGGAAGTACCTGTATGTTTATGGGACCATGGATGAAGACGGCTTCTACGAAGGTATGTCATAATACAGGACTAGACTTGTTCAGAGTGGTTATATACTATCATTTAAAAGTTTGAGGTCAATAAGATTTTTTAAAAAGTCAATAAGAGTCTCTTCAAGGTATTCTGCTCAACAAGGTTGCATTTATTTGATCAAATAAATTGTGAAATATGATTACAATTTAAAATAACTGTTTTCTATTTGAATAAAATGTAATTTACTCCTGTGAAGGCAAAGCTCGTCATTTCTTCAGTCTTAGGTGTCACATGATAAAAGTTCAAAAAGTAACAAAATAGAAGCCTTTTGTAACATTTTAAATGGCTTTACTGTCACCTTTACTGTCATCAATTTAATGCATCCTTGCTGAATAAAAGTATCAATTTCTGAAAAACAATTTCACTACTATAAATAGTAGTGTTCGACTGCTGCTGTTTCCTGAGTGTGACTAATATACTGTAGTGTAAGTTGTCAAAATTGTTAAAGGTCCTATGAAGACATTGACAAGTGCAGTTTTCTTTCCCATGTTGACATTTTTCCTAATAACAATATCTTTTTGTAGCATGAATAGTCTTTTCTCCCTCATGCTCTTTTTCACCACTCAATGCCCTTTTCTGCACTTCAGGGGAGTTGTTGGATGGACAGCAGGGTCTCGTTCCCTCCAACTTTGTGGACTTTGTCCAGGATGAGGAGCTTCCCTCGATTCCTCTCTTGGACCGCATCAAGGAACCGTCCTACCTCAACCACAGCCCCCCCTCCATGCCGAGCAGCGCCGTGAGCACGCTCAGCACGCTGCTCTCAGACAGGCTGGATGCCCTGGGCTCGGGTACCGGGACGGGCACCAGCAGCAGCAGTGGGGTGAGCAGCTTGGGCATGAGCATTGGGCTGGGCATGGACTTTCTGGGACCCTGCAGCAACGGCACAGGCACGCTGGACGTGAACATTGATGAGATCGGAGAAGACATCGTGCCTTACCCCCGCCGCATTACCTTGATCAAACAGCTGGCCAAGAGTGTCATTATAAGCTGGGAGCCTCCAGTGGTTTTGCCTGGGTGGACGCCCATCAGTGGCTACAACGTGCTGGTGGATCAGGAGGTGCGCATGAGCGTGCCCTTCGGCGGCCGCACCAAGTCTTTGATCGAGAAGCTGAACCTGGCCTCCTGTACTCACCGCATCTCTATCCAGAGCATGACAGAGCGGGGGCTCTCCGATCCGCTGCGCTGCACACTGCTGGTGGGGAAAGATGTGGTGGTGGCACCCTATTACCTTCGTGTGGAGAACATCACTCAAGTTTCGGCTGAACTCACCTGGATGCCGAGCAACAGTAACTACAGCCACATGATCTTCCTGAATGATGGGGAGTATGATGTAGTGAAGCCTGGAGGGTACAAATACCACTTCTACAACCTGAAGCCCATGACTGTGTATAAGATACGGGTGGTGGCCCGACCCCATCAGATGCCCTGGCAGCTTCCCCTTGAGCAGAGGGAGAAGAAGGAGGTCTCGGTGGAGTTCTGCACACAGCCAGCCGGTGAGTCAGCTAACACTGAGTGCACTCTCTGCATGTTCATTTCTTATTGCTAAGTGATTTTACATCTTATTACTAGCGCTGTTAATCGATTGAAACATTCAATCAGATTAATTGCATAATATTTCGTTGCGTCGCAGATCGCCATGCGTTCTTGCAAAAACGTGAAGTTGATACTTCAAGATTGAATTGCTTCAATGGTAGGAACATTTCTTATTACAGAATTTACATACAAGTAAGGGGTCATGATTAATTGCGTTGTTGTTGTTTTTCTATTAAATATATAGACATTCTATAATTGTAATATGAAGTAAGATAATAAAATTATTTATTATATAATATTTAAAAATAATAAATATATTGATAAATATTGATTATTATTTTATTAAGAAATTAATACTTTTATTCAGCAAGGATGCATTAACTAGATCAAAAGTAACAGTAAATACATTTATAATGTTACAAAAGATTTCTGTTTCAAATAAATGCTGTTCTTTTGAATGGATCCTGAAAAACCGTCTCACGGTTTCCACAAAAAGATTAACATTGATAATAATAAGAAATGTTTCTTATGCACCAAGTCAGCATATTAGAATGATTTCTGAAGGATCATGTGACACTGCAGACTGGAGTAATGATGCTGAAAATGCAGCTTTGCCATCACAGGAATAAATTACATTTTAAAATATATTCAAATATAAAAAAAACTTAAAAAAATAATAATATTTCACAATATTACTGATCAAATAAATGCAGCCTTGGTGATCATAAGAGATTTCTTCCAAAAACATTACAAAATCTTACTGACCCATAACTTTTTATTTTAACTGATTGCAGTAAATTGACATGTTAAATTTTCAGCCCAAGTTATCACTTATTTGCTACTAACCCCGCCTTTTTTAAATACACATCCTATTCTCAATGAATAATAAGACTACCTGGATTTTTACAGTACATTTTTTTCAAGAATTTTTCTCAAAACTTGTCACCGCCATGCCATCTGTGGTTGCTAGGCTGTTGCTAAGTGCTTTCTACCTTGTTCTGATTCTGAGTGGTTGTTAGTACAAAACAGTGCAGTGTCTATGGTGTTGTGAAATTGTTGTGAAGTTGTTGATAGCAGTTTTTTAAAGTGTTTGGGGTGGTTGCCATCCAATTAATCCAACTGATCCTTGACCGTTTCGAATTAGTTAAAGGCACAATATGTACGATTTTTTCGCCTCAAGAGGGCGCAGTTCCCAACAATAACAAAGGCGTAGGTTGGCAGTGATGAGCTGAATGATGGGACTTGCTGTCAAGCTGATGGATCTAATAATGTTTATGGATGAGTGCAAACATTCATGTTTTTTAACATTACAGTGGTATGAAGCAGGTCGCGATTGCTACAGAGACAGATATCACACGCGAGTCCCGCGGATATAAAATAATAAGGACATTTAATTCTACCGAACTACCCGCAAGTGCTGAATTACTCACACAGGTCAGTTTATTAGACGAATTAAACTTGTGAGGTAACGCAGGCTCAGCGCTGCTTCACTTGGTCTAACGTTACACTATCACACTAAACGGCATTTAAATGTGTGTTGAAAGTTATAATGTTATACTGCATGTTAGTTCGTTTGCTATACGAAACTAGCAGTAAGCTAGATCAACATTAGAATAACATACTGACCATAACATTGATTTGTTTTATGTACATTTGCTCACCTGTCTAATAAAGCTGTCAAGTCGTCACTCGTGAAGCTCTGTCAACTCTAAGTTAGTCATGGACGTGGAGCTCTCGGCATCTCAAAAATGCCACGCTGATATTGATCCTCATTTTAGTTCTCCTTGTTTGTCCCAAAGTCTGCTTGCCTTAGTCTATGTTTGAAAGAAACAAGAACTGCGTGCCGCTAAACGTTACGCACTACGAAGTTGTCCACGTCTGTCGCCATGGTTACGTCATGGCTATGGCAGTATGAACGGAAACCGAGGATAGTGCGGATATTGCGTCATTGACAGGCGACATTTTTTTTCCGGGGCGGCCAGTTATTTAAAATAGGAATTTCTCTGAAATACAAAATCTTTGGAGAGTTTTGGGATATTGTAAGTACACAACTGCAGGAAATATATCACACTGTGCAAGTGATTTTTGGATATTTTATTACAAAATTCTTACATATTGTACCTTTAAGGCTATTTTTGGTGACCTAAATCTAAAATTTGTAAAAGGTTTCTTGCTCCCTGCTTTTAAATATTTTTGTACCCCTATATTTTTTTTTGCCAAACTTTTATTTATTTATTTCCAGGCCAAAAAAAATCTACAATACCTTGTGTTTAGGGTATATATCAAGAATTGTTTTGTGTTCCAGTATTTGTTTTTAAATGATCCGACATTAACAAGTGCATTACATGGCGACAGTGCGTGCACATGTGTGAAACAGAGCAAGCGCGAGTTTATGCAGATGTATTTGGAGGTTATGTTTTGCTATTGGTCCTCAACATATATATTTTTGACCAATCATCTTTCTTAAGTTCAAAATCACTCTCATTGGTTGGTGCTTACTGCTTATTGTTTTGCAGCGGAAAGTTTGGACAGAGTGTATATACCTGACTAATTATTTTAATAAAAATAAGTTAATTTCTTCAAAATGTCAAAAAGACAGTCAAGCATATTTTAAATTTTCATATCCGCGATTAAAGCTGGTGGAGTTTATGGACAAAAGAGATGCACGCCTGGACAACAACGTCATCGATGAGAGAATATCACTGATCAGCTGAATGATATTTGGTCTCAATGTAGACAGAATACGTGGCGGAATAATGTGTAGGGCCATGCAGAAACTTGTGAATGCAATGATGCTTTTATAGTTGTGCCATCATAGTTTAGTGACGTCATGTTCCAGGAAAACTAAGTTGTATGGTCAGTTTGGTCACAGCACTCTAATTGTTGTTTTGGTTCCGACAATTATTCATTTACAAATTAATCACTGCACCTACATCTAGAAATGTTTAACTTTTTTCCAACTTTTAAGGGCCAATTATGAAAATATCTGTACTCTGAGCAGACTCTGATAAAATTGGACTGGAGGGAACAAGTTTGTCTTTGTATCTACTAATTCCTATGAGACCAGCCATCATAATCCTTGTCCAATTATATTCTCATCCAAATATTTTGAAGATGGTGCTTGCTTAGAGTTTGTGGGAGTTCCTCATGTGTCAGATAACAGTTAACATTAGGCGTGTAACCTTGATGTTTGCTATGCTGTTTCTGTTAATCAATTCACCCTGCTAAAGGAGGAAGACTGAGAGTTTAGTGCTCCATAATGAGCTTCCTACCCTAGAGAGACTGTAGACAAGCACAAGCTGCCTTCATTAAAAGAACCCTATGGCATGTTAGCGCAAAAAAAAACGAAGAGCTGTCGGCTCTGGTTTTCACACAACTATTACGCAGACGTCTACCTGAGATGTTGATCAACCGAGTTGCGTTTTGCTTTTCTTCATCTCTCCACGCTGTTCCCAGAGGACCCTGAAGATGCCTTGTTTTTAAGCTTTGGAGTACAGACGAATGAGAGCGGAGGAAATGAATGAATGCATGATGAATGGAAATGGGACGAGCGTTTGCCGCAGTAGGGAAGCGGAGCGACTGAAGATGAAAAGAGGAAGAATCATAGAGGATGTGAGAAAGGCGAGGGCGGAGGGGGAGAACAGGGGGATGCCCGGTATTCTGCTTCTGAGGGAGTCCTCGCTTGCTCCTTTACTGTCTCCCACATTATTTCACACTGGCTCACACACTCACAGACGTATACACACTCGTTGCAATGCCAAGAAGCAGAGCAGACATGCATTATGAGGATGCTTTCAGTGCCAGCTCATTTTTTTCCTGAGTGTAACAGCCATTGTCCAGGGAGGAAATGAAAGGCCGTCAGCATTATTATGGCTGTCTCCTGCCGTGCCGTGGCTCTCAGCAAAGCCTGTGATCATTAACAGTTGCAGATATTATTGGTATAGAATGTTAAAGGGGCTCTAAGCGATGTCACGCGTTTTTTAGGGCAAAAAATTTTTTGTCACATACAGCAAACATCTCCTCACTAACCGCTGGCTGCCTGTCCCCTGAACACACTGTAAAGAAACGCGATCTCTGTAGACAGCCCAGGCTCCACAAACAGCAACAAAAGCAAACTGCAGCGACCCGCTCCCTGAAACATAATAAACTATTCCAGCCAATGACCGACAAGAAGGGTTTGGGGGTGTGGTTTGGGGGGTTAGTGTGCGGATGAGGAGGAGGGAGGGTCTAGCTAGCCTCCGTTTTGTTTGACAATAGTTCGAACGTCAACAAGAAGTGACGTCACCCAGGATCGCTTAGAGAACCTTTAATTAATTCTAATGCTCTGTTTGGTGTTGAGAGACCTGAAGACCCATTTAATATCTCATAAATCACTCTTCATATGGTTGATACATGACTTATTCTTATGTGGACTGATTATGAGAACTTGATAGCACACTCCCAGTCTTTAACTAACAATTCTGTACTACTTTTGTTTGAGTTCTTCTCATATACTGCAGATATGGTTAATGTGCTAAGATTAATAATCATATTTCTGTTTGATGTCTCTTCACTGTAGAGATAAACTTTTTTTTATTGTATTTTTCTAATTGTTCAGCTGACCTCAGACATAACATCTCTAGAATGGTTACCAGCCACATTTCTGAAGTTTGTATTTACACTACCGTTCAAATGTTTTTATTGTTTATATAAGAAGTCACTTGTCTGCTCTCTTTTCTCATTTTGCTTTGGCAGCAGGCTAAACAAAGCCTCAGAAAAGGCCGTAGACAGAAGTCAGGGTCAAACTCTCTTTACTGGAGACCAATTTGGGAAACTGCAACACAAATGAACAAAGAAATTGAAAAAATACTATCTCTTACAAAGTTAGTCACTTCACATGGCTCAAAACAGTATGTAAGATGCAGTCAAATGTAAGATGCATATAAACCACCTTTACACAACATAGCGATGTATGAGATGAATGAACAATCTAGCATCACAATTATGTGCCTCGAGTTACATTTAGCGTGTCACATGTAAATAGTTCTTAAACATATGCATAACTTATAAAAATTCACATAATCATATTACTGCATAAATAAACCTTTTCAACTTACAGATTGTGCTTTTGGGATGGACGTAGATGCACATCTGCACAATGAGCTCTGTAATACAAATGGCTGATGTATTACTCAAAGTGACAGATCTTAAAATGACCACGAGGTGTCAGTACTGACAAAATAAACTATAATATTACTAGGGCCAGGATACTCACCAAGGCTGCATTTATTTTATTAAAAAAAAAAAAAAAAAACATTAAAAACAGTAATATTGTGAAATCTTATTACAATTTAAAAGAACTGTTTGTACTTTAATATATTTTTAAATGTAATTTATTCCTGTGATATTAAGGCGGAATTTTCATCAGTCATTATGTCTTCAGTGTCAAATGATCCTTCAGAAAACATTTTAATGTGCTGATTTGGTGCTCAATAAACACTTATAATTATTATCAACCTGTAAAATATATTTCAGGATTCTTCAATAAATTAAAAGTTCAAAAGAATACAATTTATCTGAAAGTAGCATTGTTAATGTCTTTACTGTCACTTTTGATCAATATAAAACAACTTTGCTAAATAAAAATATATTAATTTCTTTACTACTAATAACAATACTACTTATCCTAAACTTTTGAACGGTAGTGTATCTTCATCAAATAATCATGATGAATCAATGAATATTTGCCGGTGTAATTAAGCTGTAAATTCTATAAAATCACCTATGAGGTGCTTTCCACCCTTCTTATGGTGAATACCAAAGCACAGTCTTCAGCATTACTGTGTGTTTAAGCATTTACATAGTGGTTGGTGTGCAAAAGCACAATTTACTGTACCTTATAAAGTAAAAACATTTTATAATTGTCATTTAATTTTATAAGCTTTCATTTTTGCAGTGTCACCTTCAATAAAATGTAAAGGAATTTGTGAAAACCCAGTTTAGTTTCAATATCAGAAGTGGCTATGTACGAACCAGCTTTATAGTTTTAAAGAACATGAAGACAATGCAAAGAAATCATGCTTTTAAAGTGTGAAAAGAATGTGTTTTTCTCCCACAATGCCTATCTCTGATGTATTTTTTTATTATTATTGATGCTTTTAATTGATATAGAACGTTAATTAAGGGAAGGCCACTCATGATGGAACGGTCCTGCTCGCAGATTATCGAATTTCTAGCACAGTGGATTGCATGCCTCAGGACATCTTGATGTCTTGAGATAAATGAACCTTGGGTCTAGTCTAGTGCGTAGTATGTTCCCCACCTACAGACTGTGTAATATATACAGGGCAATGTAAACCCATCTGCGGGCTTCCCTGTGGACTATCAGCGCAAGCTTTTATTACGTGACGCCCATCTTTAGGCATTTAGCCGTGCAGCGGTAGCCTCAAATGAAGGCCTGATCAGATAAAGACAGCCTTTGAGCTGTTTTCAATTACAGAGCATTGATCCAGTTCCTCTGGATCAGCTTCACAAATTACATGATCCACTTTTAGCTCCACTGTCTTTCCACAGGCTCTCAGTCATGCCCCCTGATGTCTCTGGACCGATCGGCGCTCCGAGCGCCCCCGTGGGCTCTGATCAGTGAGGGGTGGTCATTGATTAAGCGCTCCCCGATGATCTGTCATGTGGTGGGCAGAGAAGTGATCATTGTGGATTAGTGTGATTCATCGAAGAGTTCAAACCTACCTGCTCTCTGACATCAGGATGGCTTCTCTTAATTGATTGTTTGAGTGAGAGCTTGTCACTGGGAAACCATATACAGTTTTAATTAGTGTTTTAGTAGACAAGAACTGTGATAGCATTTAACAATGAAATGCTGTTAAAAAGTTTTGAAAAGAGTTTTTACATAATAGCATTAAAATAATAGCTTTGTGTGAGGAAAGCTCTTAAATCTTCTTCACACTTGTCTGTGCACAAAGATGGCGCCATTATTTACACGTGTATCAAGAAAAAGTGGTGAGAATGGTGAGTCTTTCTATCGAGTCCTGATGGGCTGCATGCAAAGATATAAATTATTTATATGAGCCAGTTCGTTTTAGCGAATCCAAAAATATACAGTACAGCATGACCATAAGTCACGAGCAACTATTCTTATGAGCCGGTTCTTTTTAGCAAATCAAAAATATACTGTGATTTAGTATATCTCTGCTCAGCCTGCACCACAGCCTGAGCCTCGGCAGCGCTCGCTATCTGCAAAACGCCAGCCCTTCCTGAAGCGCCAGGGACCCCGGCCTAAGATAACGCTGGACCCAGCGCCTCAAAAGTCATCCTGATCTGCCAGGAAAGAAGAGGACGAGGCTATGTCTCGCTGCGGCCGGACCACCCTCCAAAAAGCCTAATTTATGCCCCCTAGCACCCAGTTCAGTTCTCGGTGCTGGAGGCAGTGTGTTTGTTGCAGCCTTTGGGCCCATACAGTTTCACGTTCCCATGCAAATAAATGCTGTTATAGCGAACAAAATAAAACACAAACATACTCAAAAAGAGAGCTTTTTTCCTCTTCCACTTACCACGAGCACCAGGCTCCTACACAGTGGTCTGTCGCTCGAACTAATAGAACTCCTTGCCACGCGGGCCAAGGCCTCGGAGGCCATCCCCGGAGTGTCAGAATGGGTTTTGGGGATAATAAAACAAGGTTACTCTCTACAATTTGCTTGCAGACCCCCGCGTTTCAGCAGCGTGATTCCCACCTCGGTAAGGAGCAATGAAGCTCTCGTCCTCCGCACCGAGGTGATGAATTTACTGGCGAAAGGAGCTGTAGAAATGGTCCTGACAGCAAAGAGTGAGTCAGGCTTTTACAGCCGCTTTTACAGCCGGTCTCAGACCCTTCTTAGACCTCAGGTGCCTGAATCGCGCCCTTATGAAACGGACGTTCAGGACATTACTTTGAAGCATATCCCCTCGCAAATATGCCCAGGGGACTGGTTTTTCTCTCTGGACCTGATAGACGCATACTTTCACATCCAGATAGCCCCCCATCACAGGAAATTCTTGAGATTCGCCTTCGAGAGAGTGGCATATCAGTATACGGTCCTCCCGTTCGGTCTGTCCCTGGCTCCTCGCACTTTCACAAAGTGCATGGATGCGGCCCTCTGAGACAGATGGAAATCTGCATTCTGAACTATCTCGACGACCCAGTCGGAGGCGGAGCTAAAACTCTCAAATATCCGTGCTCCTCAGCCACTTCGAGTGCCTGGGACTCAGGGTCAATTTCGCCAAGAGCTTGCTGTCCCCCAGCCAACGGATTTCGTTCCTGGGAACAGTCTTCGACTTGGCCCAAATGTTGGCCGCAGTCATGTCATAGCATGACATGTTGGCCGCAGTCTCTGACCATTCAGCACCTCGCGAAATTTGATTTTCTTCAAAATTGGACCCTCTCCCACCATCAGGTCTTTTCAGTGGATGCTGGGCCACATGGCCTCTGCATCTCCAGTACTTCAGCTAGGTCTGCTGCACATGCGTCCCCTACAGTACTGGTTGAAACCTCGAGTACCAGCCCATGCCTGGCGTCACGGACGCCTACATATCAGGTTGAGCCAGGCCTGCGTGTTAGCCCTGGCCCCTTGGAGAAATCCTCATTGGTTCCAGTCTGGCATGGCGCTGGGGGTGGTTACCAGAAGGAAAGTGGTCCTGACAGATGCTTCCAACACAGGTTGGGGAGCTCTGTGTGAAGGCAAACCAGCCTTCGGCTCCTGGTCAAATGAGGAAAGTCGGCTACACATCAACTGCCTGTAAATGCTGGCTGTCGAGCCTTTCAGACTTTCCTACCAGAACTGAAGGGAAACCACATCTTGGTCCGATCGGACAGCATGACAGTGGTATTTTACATAAATCGCCAGGGCAGGCTCACCTCGAAACTTCTGTTCAAACTGGTGAAACACCTCCTGGTATGGGCACATCACAGCACATCAGAGGAGTAGATGCTTCACCCCCACACGGTTCACAAAATATGGGAGATCTTCGGGAAGGCAGAGGTCGACCTCTTCACCTCAGAAGACAACTCTCACTGCCCAACTTATTTCTCAAAGAGCAGGGATGCGCTGGCCCACGACTTGCCCAGCCTTCTCCTATACGAATTTCCCCCGATCGCACTGATCCCTCAGGTCATCAGACGAATCAGGGAATACAAACATGTAGTCCTCTTTGTAGCCCCCCTCTGGAGGAACCAACCTTGGTTCTCAGAACTGACGTAGCTGCTCACAGCACCCCCGTGGCCCATCCCTCTGAGACGGGACCTCCTCTCTCAGGCAAACAGGACAATTTGGCAACTCCAACCCAAGTTGTGGGCACTGCTCCTTTGGCCTCTCGATGGGAGCCTATGGACCTCCCCGAGAAAGTCTTAAACACCATTTCCGAGGCTAGAGCCCCATCTACACAACGCCTCTATGCCCTTAAATGGTCTGTGTTCTTCGCCTGGTGCACAGCCCGGAGCGCCCTCTCTTGCGACATATCTCTGATATTGTCTTTCCTGCAGGAGCTGCTGGATAAGTGACGTACTCCCTCCACTTTCAAGGTTTATCTGGCAGCCATCGCAGCGCTCCACGCCCCTGTGGCTGGCCAAACTGTGGGCAAAAACAACCTTGTGGTTCGTTTCATGAAGGGGTCCAGGAGGCTGAACCCGCCCCGCCCCCTCACCGTCCCTACATGGGACTTGTCTACAGTGGTAAGGGCTCTTAGGAGCCCTCCCTTTGAGCCACTTCAGTCAGTCGATCTGTGACCGCTGACGCTAAAGACCATACTTCTGCTAGCACTAGCATCGGTCAAGCGTGTGGGTGACATACAGGCACTCTCTGTGAATGCCTCATGCTTGGAATTTGGGCCAAACGACTGCAAAGTTGTCCTCAAATCAAAGCATGGTTATATACCTAAGGTGCTCTCTACTCCGTTCAGGAGCACAGGTCATTTCCCTTTCAGCACTTCCTCCCTCCGCGGATGAACGAGAGCTGCATTTACTCTGCCCTGTCAGGGCTTTAAGAATATACTTAGAGCGTTCCGCCTCTTTTAGACACGCGGAACAGCTTTTTGTATACTTCGGAGGCCACACTAAAGGGCATCCGGTCACAAAGCAGAGGATATCCAGATGGATAGTGGATGCAATTGCACTAGCCTACTCCTCGACAGGCCTACAATGCATCATCAGAGTAAGAGCTCATTCCACTTCAGGCATGGCCTCGTCCTGGGCCTGGTCCAGTGGTGTCTCCATTGGTGATATTTGTGCAGCAGCCGGCTGGTCCTCGCTGTCCACATTTACCAGGTTCTACAATCTAGAAGTCCCTGCTCTACAGGCACAAGTCCTTTCTGTCTAGTAGATTTGGCCTCAGCCGAGCCCAAACCACTATGAACTTCCTCCCTACTATATGGGGTAACTCTATGGCTTTTGCCTATTGCTATAATATATTCGTGGCTCCGATCAGGGTCTGGGCCACTGGTAACAGGCTATTGCCTTCTCTTACCTAACCAGCTCTCGGCCCTTCTAGTGCCTAGGCCATAGAGGTTTCCTGGAACGATTGTCTAGGGCAGGATCGACCTCTATGAGTTCTTCCTGGTTTACGTTCATAGAGGTTTACGTCTGAGCCCCTAGCGAAATGAGTATTCCCTATTATGTCTTGGTTCCTCTAGGCTCTGCTAGGGCTTAAGGCCAAGTATATCGTCGTTCTGCAGCCATAGCACGCCGTGATTGTATTGGTTCCCTATAACAACGTCTAGTGACGCAGTTCAAGTAAAGTATCGAAAGGGAAACTCGGTTACTTGCGTAACCTCGGTTCCCTGAGATACGGGAACAAGTACTGCGTTTCAGGCCGTGCTATATTGCTGCACGACTCTCAGTTCATCGCTTCAGTCGAATTTAATCTGAGTATCTTATGCCAGATCACCTGCTTTTATAGCCAGATACCACGCCCATATTGTTGTGCTCTGGCGGGCTTCTCTGACATAGGCTCGTGCAGCTCCGCTGCCTCGTCATTGGTTCGTTTTATTACTCTGCACGAACCAATGGCCATGCAGTTTCACTGCGTGATTAAAAAGGCTTCAGAATTCTGAGAAAAATGAGTTTTCCCATAACAGCATCTAGCGACGAAGTACGAGTAAAGTATCTCAAGGAACCGAGGTTACATAATTAACTGAGTACGTTTTAGGTTCTGAGATGGTGCGGTCCATTGCCAGCAGCCATATATAACACTGGGATTAAGACTAATCAGCCCACATAAAATTAGAGTGCTGACATAAGAGAATACACTATGGTAGTCTTTGCACAGCTGGCGTCCCTTTCGGCTGTAAAATGCACGCACATTTACATGCCCATTACACATGCATCATATTTTCATGCACAAGCATGCACATGTTTCTGAAAGCATAATGCATGTCACAGCCCACCCACAAACACACAAATTTGCTTGAATCATGATAAAAGTGTAGCAACTCACACATTTTGTTTCAGTATTCTGTTATTTCATGAACATCCTCTTTTATTTTATTTTATTTTTTCAGGTCCTCCTTTACCTCCTCAGGATGTGCAAGTTCAGTTGGGACAGACACCTGGAGTCTTGCAGATCCGGTGGAAGCCCCCCCCCCTCACTTCTACCGGCACTTCCAATGGAGCCAGTGTAATCGGCTACATAGTCTGCACTAAAGGTCAAAAGGTGAAGTTATGCTGCTGATTCTTACTATCATCATGCCATTTACTCACAACAGCTACTGATTTGCAATAAGCTGTGTGCCCTGCTTATAAAGCCAATGAAAGGTCCAAGATCAGCTTTGTAGGTTGAACATGTTATGCTAGTTCACATGTTTGGAGTGCAGGTTTCATTCTGCTCACTGGCGCCATCTGGTGATCGCTTGTGTCGCTGAATGGCCAATGTTTCCCGTGTGTTATATATTGCAGGGGTTTATGCAAGTCATTTTGGACATTCAGGCAAAAACATATTTTGAAATGATATCAACCCCTTTTCGTGAGACAAAAAACTGTATATTCAGAATACATAATTATCATGTACACATAAATGTATTTTTCGAAGATGTTTTTCATGTACCAGTAGTTCATATAAAGCAGAGAGAAGAAGAGACTTCTTTTAAAAACAATTAAAAATCGTACCGAGCTAAAACTTTTGAACGCTAGTGTGTGTATATATATATATATATATATAAGTTTTGAAAGGGCACAAATTTTAAAAACATAATTTAAATATATATTTTGAAATATATTATTTTGTATTTATGTATGTTTTATATATTTATATATATTTTTTATTTTAGTGAAAAGTATAAAATGTATTTATTTCTAACACAAATTGAAAATAAAATGTATAATTTATGTGATTATGCCAGTGAAAATATCAAATAAAATAACAGGGCAAGTGCAAATCTGATTAACTGTCTGACTGGACCAGAAGAAAACACCTTATTGTTCATTCTTGCCTAGGGACATTTGTTCATCCTGTATTTCTGTTTGTTTGTTTTCAGATAGCAGAGATAATGTACCCCACAGCAGATTATGTTACGGTGGAACTGAATCGTATCCAGTGTCTGGAAGCACGGGAGGTCGTAGTGAGGACAATATCAGCACAAGGAGAGTCACAAGACTCTCCCGTGGCCACCATTCCGCACAGCCTCCTGGTGCCTCACCATGGACACCCTCACCTCCAGTCTCACCCTCAGACTCACCCACCTCCCTACCCACAAGCCTACCCCCCAACCCATCCTCAACCGCATGTCCAGCCTCACTCCGGCCCACCAGCCCACCCTCACCCTCATCCCCCGCCCTCACATCCCCACTCCTCGCCCTCCCTGTACCCCTTATCTAAACCCAAACGCCTACCAAGTGCCAGAGACCCCCATGCCAAAGATCCAGAGATGAGCAGGCGACCGGGACAGTCCTGGGAGCCGCATCCCCGGGCCCCGTCACCCCTACCACCCCCTTCGCACCCGGGGCACACGCTGGAGCCCCCTCACGTAGAGGGCCGGCGCTCGCCCTCCCCTCAGAGGATCTTGCCTCAACCTCAGGGAGCGCCCATTCCTAACACAGTGGCTCGCGCTATGGCCCGCCAGGCAGCGCAGAGGAACGCCCCGAACAGTAGGGTGAGGCCTCTAGTTTAAGTAAATGAGGATGTTGATGCTAAGATGTCAATATACAGTAGATGATTGCTAGCATACTATGAAGCAGCTTGGCAAAATATTGTACATGGAATTTGGAATTGTACATGCAGGGCTTGACACTTACTTTTTTCCCAAGGAGCACATGTGCTTCTAAGTTGAAAAATTTAGGAGCACATTAAAAAACTACAGCTCTATTCAACACCCTTAAAGGTTTTCTGGTACAACAAAATTTAAACTTATGTATAAGGCTGCCAGCTGTGTCTCTAGGAACTTTTAGTGTTTTGGAAATCTTCTTGTAGCCATAGATTTTCTAATGAAATAAAACAATTTGTTTTCTATAGCTTTTGCGAGAGCTCTTTTGACTTGGCCATATTTGCTACTCAACTTTAGCACATGCATGGGCTAAATGTATGTGTGTATGTATGTATGTATAACAGCACAAGCTAATTCAGTTTAGTTATAGTTTCCAAAGGCTAAATTGTGTTTTAACACAATTTGTACCATACCATACAAATATAAGTGATTTAAACAACAGCGTTGAAAATGGGTTGAATAATTATGGCAGTTGTATTACAAAAAAATCATGTAATTCAAAAGCATTACTTTATATATTGATATATATTGATACTTTTAATTTGCCTCTTAACTGTTTTATTGATGCAATTTTTAAAACTCTGTCTTTAGACAAGCTTATATTTGTAAATTGTCTCCGGGGGGTTGGATAATTTGTATTGTATTAAACTGTATTCATTATATATTCAATATTTAATGTGTGAAGTAACAATTATGTAATTATAAAGTTAGCATTATAACTTTATTATTATAGAAAAAAAACTTCCTTGTGTTTAATTCAAGTGTTTGTATACAAATCAGTTAATTGTAACCTTCGATATTATAGTAATGGTCCAGTTGAGTCCCTGTATAGTTTACAGCATAAGTTTTCGAAATTGGATTAACCGCAAGCTTGTGAATCTGAATCGAAATCGAATCAAATCGTGAAATTTGTGTCAATACCCACCCCTAATATATATATATAATATATACAATATATTTTTAAAATATGTCACTGTAATATTTAAATATAAGAATTCTATATTTAATGTTTTTTTGCATTTATTATGCAGTATTGTTTAGCTTTAATGTAATAATTATTTATTATAAATAACATTATCAAAAACTATGTTGTTTTAATTTAATTATTATATGCTAAATGTTTTTGATGTTTTAACACAGTAGATTTATATAAAAATAAATTGATATGTATATATATAAATCTACTGTAAATATTAAATAATTTGTTAAATAATGTTCTTAGTCTTTCCTTCCTTTGATGGGCCAGCAATAGTTAATATTTATTATGACCTTAAATTTCATTAAACTGAGGACCCGCTGGGACTTTTTTTATTCACACAAGTGCTCCTAAGTACATTTTACAATTCTCACACTTCTCTTTTTAGTTGGAAATGCGAGTGAAATGCTTGCAATGTGAAACCCTGACTTGATAGTTGTGATATGTTTCAGGTGGAGAGGAGGAACATCTTCAGTGAGAAGGGTAACGCTTCGCAGTCTTTAAACTCAGATGAGGAAGAGGACGGGTACGATTCCCCCCACGCCAGGCGAAGAGGAGCTTCTGTGGACGAGTTTCTCAGAGGTTCTGAGCTGGGCAGACACGTGAGTCTTAGGAACGACCATCTTCTCAACTTTAAAGTGCTTCGGTTTTGTTATTGCACAGGGAAACTTTTCTGGGAGTTTTGGGCCAACTGACAGAATCGTCATGCATTGTCACTACATCTTACGTGTGTTAATGTTGACGGGTCTCGTACTAACTTTTTCAAGACAAGAAATAGGCATTTCTTTTTATTTATGCTATTCAAATCATTACAAAATGTGCATTCCAAGTGTCACAATATATTATATTGAATTATGTTCTGTTTATATTATATTGAATTATTAATGAAATTATATTGAATTATAATTATACAGGTGAAACTCGAAAAATTTGAATATTTTGCTGATAGCATACATGCCATGCTGCATTGAGGCAGTAATTCATGCAAAAGGGGCCCAAACCAAGTACTGAGTACATATGCATGATTATACTTTTCAGAGGGCCGACATTTCTGTATTTAAAATCCTTTTTTTTAATTGATTTCATGTAATATTCTAATTTTGAATATGGGGTTTTCATAAGCTCTAAGCCATAATCATCAAAATTATAACAAATAAAGGCTTGAAATATCTCACTTTGCATGTAATGAGTCTACTAATATATTAGTTTCACCTTTTAAGTTGAATTACTGAAATAAATGAACTTTTGCACAATATTCAAATTTTCCGAGTTTCACCTGTATTTATGTTGAATTATATTGTCTTTTTTCTGTTAACATTGGGGAAATGCCATTCCAATACCTGCATGTACTGTACCTGCTGGGGGGGGGGGGGGGACTACATTTTTCATGGGGTGTACTAACTTTTAACTTTTAGCTTAAGACATTCATACACTTTTGCGTGTGCCCAAAAATGTCAATAATTTTTTTGAGGCCACCTTATGCTTATTTCTTTAATTATTTTTATTTGTGCTGTGTTTTCTTATTTAATAATAATATTAATTATAATATTTTTTATTTTATTTAGCACATTTCAAGACTTCAAAGTTGTCAAAGGAACAGAGAAAAGGAAACAACATACAAATAAATCATAGGTCTAAACAAAAGGAAGGGAATACATAAAAAGATACAAACCAAATATAAAATCCAAGCAAATCAAAGAAAACATCAAACCTATACAAATAGAAAAACACAGACAGATTTGCAAAACCAATTAAGAGTGAAGTATTGATGAGCAAATGTGATTAGGGACAAAATTATGGACCAGAAACATAGTGAGATTTCCGTTGAGTTTTGAAGATTTCTTCCTGGTGTCTCTCATGGTTTTGTTAAACTCTCTGTACCTCCAGCATCATCAATACAGCCACAGTGAGGAGTACTACACCGAGAGCAGTCGGGGCTCTGATCTGTCTGACATCATGGAGGAGGATGAGGAGGAGCTGTACTCAGAGATGCAGCTGGAAGAAGGCCGCCGCCGCAGCATCAACTCACACAACACGCTTAAGGTATGGAACAGACACCCTTCCGGCCGCCGTCTGTCTTGGGCGTGGGCCGCAGGGCCGCAGGCTAGAGGCTGGGACAGACGAAGGGGGGTGGAGTATGCCGTGGTTTGTAGGGCTCCTCCGAGGGGGTGGTACTAGCTGGTTGGCACTTCAACCTTACAGAATCGGTTTGAAAGGCCAACTGCAGTTTGGTTAAGGTGGTTTTTAGAGGTAAGCTTTTTTGTTATAAAGTAACTCCTTGGATTTGTCCTGAATATGACTAGCGCTGTTTTTTGTTGTATTTTGAATTTAAAATGGGGGGTGTTAGACCTCTGATGTTGTACACAAAGCTTGAGCGACAAGATCTTAACAGGTCGCCCCATCCTCAGTCTCTCCTGGGTCCTAAAAGTGGGTCGCTTTGCACTACCGAACTTCGACGTCATCCAGTCATTTAGCCAGCTTTGTATAAGCCTGTCCAGTCATACAAAGCTCTATACATCTGAATGGCTTAACCTGAGGCTGCACACGCAATGCATGAGTAGACGATCTGATATGCTTTACGCTCTCCGGGTGTTGCAAACTGTGTTGTTCAGTTATAAGTACTGCATCATTATGGATTTGTATCTAGTAGAATAAGAGTGGAGTGGATCTTGTTACTTGGAATTGACAGGATTATTTAGCAGATTCTTCGATTTATTGCATATGACAATCATATATGTGTAAATATATACGTTGTGTATTTGTTTACCTTGCCTTAAGTGTTCTACTCTTGGAATATAATGCCATGGTTCTATGTGTTTGTGATTATTATAATAAAGACAGGGTTTGTTTGTGCACTGTATGTATAAGTATTACATAAATTTAACCTGTTTAAAGTGTCAAATTAGCTTCTGCTTGATCAGGTGAAAATGCACATATCATTCCAAGGGCATTTTGGGAATCTCATTTAAGTAAAGTATGCTTAAATGAAACAGTTATCCACTTTTGATTATGTGTGTCTCATGGTTACACTTCTGTTAAGTTTTACTTTTCTCAGTGTAATTTTACAATTTTGTGAATATCTGTCTCTTCATGAAAATGTCTCATATATAAAGATGTCTAATAAGATTTCTTTCAATATATATATGAATACGTATAATGCAGAAAGGGTAACACAAAATACATTATGTATTGAATATATGAAGCAATAAATGGTATATTATATTTCAGTTTTTGTCATTTTTGTTTTGAGTTCTCTTTTTGGAGACCCATTTGGGATTGTGGTATGAAAGCTAACACCTTATATAGATTATATTTATTTGTTTTTGGATATATTTTGCCTCCAATTGCATTGCAGACAACATTGTGCTACAGTTTAGTATGATTCAGAAAAAGATATTTGCTGCATTGTTGACCTCAAATACAAAAAAAAGATTTTTTTTATTATTTATTTTTTTATTCTGCTATAGCCATCACCACTTAATATCTGCTATGTGTATCAGGATGCATACATTTTGAACCACCAATCACAATTTTCATACACAATTTGAAATCATTAGAAAAGATTTGTATTTTTAATATATATATTTTTAATTTCCATTCCAGGTTACTGGTCTACTTTTGAACACAATTCACTTTTTGCTTGGCAGACGAACCTCCATTTTGATTTTTGTTGGGTTTTTTTTTATTTTTTTTATTCATGTATAGTCCTTAGATTTGTTAGTCTTAATCCTTTGATTGGCTGTTTTTAATTCCTAATATTATGTGTTCTGAATACTCATCTGTAGATTTTTTTGTTGTTGTTGGACTGTGCTTTGTTAGTGGATTGTCTCAATGAACCCTGCATATGTGACACTCTCCGGTTCTCATTTTCTGTATGGTTTGCATTTCCTGACATTTTCCTTCTACAGATTCCCTTCCGTCGCATGTCATGTCCGTCATGGAATGAGACTGCATGCCCTACATTCGACCATGATCTCCAATAACTAATTCTGTCTTTATTTTGTCTTTCTTTTCCCATTTTGTTCTCTTTTTGCACACTGTTTATTCTTCTCTGCCTGTTCTAACACCACCAAACAAAATCCTCCAAAACAATCCCGATTTTAACTAATTGAAAAACATCCAAATCTAACTGAAACTTTGGCTCCTTCCTCGTCCATCACCCTCTCCGGCCTATAAAAGGCGTATTACAGGCGTCAGGATCTAGCGGTGGAACGAGACAGTTGGGACTTGCAGCGGGAGGTGGTACGACAGCGCTCCTTGCGCTCCCACAAGCGGCTCCACAGCATCCCGGAGGTTGCCGAGGAGGATCCGGACACTGGGGTGGAGGTCATGGGTCAACGGCTGCGTTTCGAGGAGGCTCGTCCAGGCACTCCATGCAGGAGCCCAAGGCCATACCACCAGGACTCGCAGCAGCCGAACCACCTCTCCCCAAGTAAGTCCATCCGCAGGCTGCAGAGGCAGCGCTCCTCTCCGCGCTACACCTCCATAGAGGAGCGGCCGCAGTGCTGGAGCAGCAGCAGTAGCAGGCAGAACACTAAGAGCCCGGACAGTGGACTAGACTGCGGGAGCGAGGAGGAGGGTTCGCTCGGTTACCGCGGAGGCTACCACTCATACACAGGGGGAAGCCAGCTGCGAGTGGGTTCTGGGCCCAACATGCGGGTTATTCACTGCGAAGGGCCAGTGGAGCGCCGTGCTCTGGCTGCCGGCAGGAAAAGGTCGCTGACCCGCCAGTGCAGTGTGGAGGAGGACTTCCTGGACAACATTCCAGAGACAAGGAGCATGCGGGAGTCGTACCACCATTACCACTATCATCCGCACCATCACCAACCCCAACGCAGGTTCCGGAGCGAGGGCAGGCTGAGCGAGGTTGGCAGGACCTATCACAGGGACATTAGGGCCTACTCTGTGGCCAGACTCAACAGGGCAATGGATGAACCCCTGGTGTGTGTCTCCTACCCCTCCTCTCACCTTTCCGCCCTCTTCTCATCTACCAACTGCTTTGTGTTCCCATAGATAAGCAATAAAACCATTCTTCTGTTCATGGTGTTCCACCCAGTCTGTCATTTGGTTCATTTGGTTTGGTTCTTCTCGTTTCACTTTTTTGTTTGGTTTATTTCGCTAGACGTTGCTTAACTTTGTTATTGTTTGATTTCACCTTTTGATATTGCTATTGTTTTTTGTTTTTTTGTGTGTGTGGGGAGGGGATCTTTCTTGACTTTCTTGATTTGTTTTAGATCTCATGTGACTTTATTTGATTCCTAGAGTGTCAAGTGAGATTTTTTGGATGTGTAGGTTTGTTTTGATTACCTAAAGGCCATTTCTGAGTGTTTCTTGTTTCTGTTGTAAGAAGAGCCACAAATCAGCTGACAATGTTTCCACAGCCCTCCAACTTATAATTTAGAGTCCAACTTTGAAGCAGTTTAAGGGGCTGTTCACATATCGTGTTTTTTGCTTGCTCAAGTTCGTCATTTCAAATGTAGGCGTGCGACAAGTGCGCTCATAATAGAAGCGATGCGTTTGCAACGCGCTCATTGTTTTCAGACGCAGCGAGATATAAAAATCTAAACTTTTCAGAATGCCACAAGCGCACAGCAGGTCATGTGACAAGAACCAACCAATCAGCTTCACCCTTTCCGTAACAACATTGAAAGCTCAGTCAACATGGAGGAACAGCTGACCATAGCGATTCAGAGATATTCAGAGCTTTTTGACTCATCAAGCGCTTATTATTATTTGATTCAACTAAATTTGATTCAATTCAATTCAAATGTGGAGAGTGCAGTTCATGGTTGCATAGCAATGACAGATGCCACGGGAGCGCATGTGAACGGCCCCTAAAGCAGTGTTTCCCAACTTTGTTCCTGGAGGCACCCCATCAGTACACATTTTGGATGTCTCCCTTATCTGACCCATTCATTTCAGGTCTTGGAGTCTTTAATAATGAGCTGATGAGTTGATTCAGGTGTGTTTGATTAGGAGGAGTTTAAAAATGTGTAGTGTTGGGGTGCCTCCCGGAACAAGGTTGAGAAACACTGGTTTAGAGTTGTTTATAGGAAGCCGAACACACCAAAATAAAGATAAATCTACACATTCAACAGTGTGGTGTGGATAAGTTCCCTTTCGAAAACGGTCACTTCGTATTGCGTAGCTAATACGCAGTGGGGAAACTCCTTTTCCTTGAAATATTGAAGCAATAATTTAAAACGCAGTGCAGCTGCACAGTGAAACACAGCAGAGCGTCTAGCTCGCTCATTGGCTGTGCTGCAGAAACTGCACATCCAATGGCCGAGCGCCTCAGACGCACGATCCAATCAACTGACTTGGCGCCGAATACTTAAGAGCGCGCCTAAATGGGCGTGGCCCTAGCCTATAAAGATTGCTCATTTCGGCCAAAATATCAGATTTACTCAACTTCAGTGACACTTCACGTCTCTGAGTCCTCACTGAAGCCTTTCGCCGTCGAATCAAGCCAGATCAGCTAGAGCAAGCCTTAAAAACAGCGGACAGCGCCTTTCAACTTACCCGGAAGCCGCTACTCTTCTAACGCTGATCTCCTGTGACCATCCGGCGAGACAACCGCTATATCCTTTTACTGCTGCTGCTGTGCTCGCTCTGCGACGCTCAGTTTTTGTAAAAGAGCTCGTCTACACGAGGATGACGGGCACGCGGAGTGTGCCAGGTGCCTGGGACCCGTCCACGCTGAAGCAGCACTCTCTGCCGCGGGCTGTTCTCACTGCTAGAGCCTTCCCATCTCAACGCTGCGGATGCGGTTAGCTCTCTTTCAAGATGGCGACACCGCTCTTCCTATCTTCCTTTCCCGGCGCTACCACAGATCTAGCGCTGCGCGCTATAAAGGTTACCGCCCAGGCCATCGGCAGAGGCAGCCCCGCCCTGCCCTGTGGCTAACCGCCCTGCGTCTGATACCCGAAGGCGCTCAAGGTCAGCTAAACGCAACCCAGCGCCTGGGCCCCGACCCCTGTGTTGGACCCTGAGCCGCCGAAGCCCTCCTAGCTGAGGGAAAAAAGAGAGAGAGTCTTGAGTCTCGCACTAGTCGGACCGCCCTCAAAAAGAGCTTGTCTAAAACTCACAGCTCCCTGTTCAGCTCAGGCGGCTGGAGTTTTTCATACTGTAGTCAATGGGCCCGTTGCGCTGCACGTGCCCCTACAAACAAACGCTGATTTTACAGCGACCCAAATAAAGCACAAAAACAGTATGTTTCAAACACACAACATCCGGGTAATCGGTCCCCATTCATTAGGCGACCTATAACTCCCCCACCCCCCAGTTGTCACTCTATCTCTCTGTCGGGTTTGTCAAAACAACCCAAAAGAGAACATGTGCACAAAACACAACACTAAGGTATTAGGTCCCCCTATGCTAGGAGACCCAGCCCCAATATATGTTCAAACTCTAGCCACAAGGGCCCTGGCCTGGCAGGCCATCCCCAATGTATCAAACTGGGTTATGAACATTATAAAGCGAGGCTACTCGCTCCAATTCGCTAGCAGACCCCCGCGTTTAGAGGTAGTCGAGACCTCGGTGAGAAGCAGCGTGGTACACGTGCTTCGCACCGAAGTGCAAAATCTGCTAGCAAAAGGGGCGATCGAACCAATCACTCCCGCGCTGAGCCGGTCAGGGTTTTACAGCTGTTACTTTCTTGTACCAAAGAAGGACGGTGGCACCCGCCCCATATTAGATCTGAGACATCTGAACAAAGCCCTCATGAGACGGCCATTCAGAATGATAACTTCCAGCCCATGCATGGCGGTCAGGCCGCCTGCACATTATGGTGAACCAGCGCTGTGTGAGAGCTCTGGTCCCTTGGAAAGCCCAGAACTGGTACTAGTCGGGTGTAATTATGGGTGTGGCCTCCAGGAGGAAAGGAATTTTCACAGACGCCTCCAACCAAGATTGGGGAGCGCTGTACGAGGGCAAGCCTGTCTCCGGCTTCTGAGCCTGGAGATGAGCTTACATATCAACTGCCTGGAAATGAGAGCAGTTTGGTTAGCCCTGAATGCATTTCTACCAGACCTCAGGGGACACCACGTCTTGGTCCACACGGACAACATGTCGGTGGTATCCTATATAAATCGCCAGGGTGGCCTCAGATCAGGCAGCCTGTATGTTATGGCCAGAAAGCTCCTCCTTTGGTCGCATGCCAACCTGCGCTCCCTGAGAGCTGCGCATGTCCCGGGAGTCCAAAATATGGGCGCGGACATGCTGTCTCAAGACAACACTCCCCCAGGTGAGTGGTCTCTTAACTCACAGACTCCTTTGATAGGGAGTGTGTTTGGCCCGTCTGATAGGGAGTGTGTGTTCGGCAGGGCAGAGGTCGACCTCTTCGCCTCAAGGAACAACGCTCACTGCACAACGTTCTTTTCAAAGAACAGGGGTGCGCTGGCCCACCCATGGCCCAGACGCCCGCTGTATGCGTTCCCAGTCTCTATGATCCCTCAGGTCATCAGATGCATTAAGGAGAGCGGATGCTCAGTCCGGACGCTTATGCCTCTATGCTCTGAAGTGGTCAGTATTCGCTGGCTGGTGCTTATCCAGACACTTTGAGCCCCACTCATGGGAAGTATCTGTGGTGCTCTCCTTCTTACAAGAGCTTTTGGATGCGGGTCGCTCCCCATCCACCCTCAAAGTGTATGTGGCAGCCATGGCAGCTCACCATGCTCCTGTGGCTGGCCAGTCACTGGGGAGAAACGAACTTATCGTTCGTTTTCTCAAAGAAACCAGGAGGTTGAACCCCCCCAGGCCTCCCACTATACCGGCGTGGGACCAGGGCCCCCGTTCGAACCACTACAGTCGGTTGATCTCAAACCACTTTCGCTGAAGACTCCTCTGCTCTCTCTTTGAGCCCCTCCTGCCTGGAATTTGGGATAAATGACTCCAGAGTCATTCTCAAGCCAAGGCACGGTTATGTACCTAGGGTACTCTCAACCCCGTTCAGAGCTCAGGTCATTACATTATTAGCACTTCCACCCTCGGAGAATGATGGGGAGGCTAATCTACTTTGTCCCGTTAGGACTCTAAAGATATACTTAGAGCGTTCTACGCCGTTTAGGCAGTCAGAACAGCTCTTTGTTTGCTTTGGCGGCCGCACCAGAGGGGTTCCGGTCACGAAGCAGAGGCTATCCAGACGGATAGTGGACGCCATCTCGCTGGCATACGCCTCTGTGGGCCAGGTTTGTCCCATAGGTGCTAAAGCCCATTCCACGAGAAGCATGGCTTTTTCGTGGGCTTGGTCCAGTGGTGTGCCAATTCAAGACATTTGTGCAGCGGCCGGCTGGTCCTCGCCATCCACATTTGTCAGATTTTATAATCTGGAGGTACCTTGCCTGCAGGCCAGGGTCCTCTCAGTATGATATTAACCCGACGGTGTCTGGTTTTTATCTATCTAGCATGTTACTGTCCATAAGCACAAGTAGTCCCAGGACGGTTATGAGCCCCAGTTTTTATTCATGAACCCGACTCTGTCTTGTTCGTGTCACTTTACTGGGAGACTGATTATGGCTTGTTCTGTTGAGCCTCGGGGTGTTTCCCTAGGCTCCAGTTGATTCAGCCAGTTGCTAATGTGTGGCGTTTTCCATTGCGTTCCCACTGCATATTAGCTACGCAATATGAAGTGACCTTTCTCAAAAGGGAACGTACTCGGTTACTAACGTAAGAGTAAGGGAACGAGTATTGCGTAGCCTGCCGCACATCTGTCAGGATGTGTCGCTTCAGTCAATTTAAACCTGATATTTTGGCCGAAATGAGCGATCTTTATAGGCTTAGGCCACGCCTATTTAGGCGCGCTCTGGCGTATTCGGCGCCAAGTCAGTTGATTGGGTCGCGCGTCTGAGGCGCTCGGCCATTAGATGTGCAGTTGCTGCAGCACAGCCAATGAGCGAGCTAGACGCTCTGCTGTGTTTCACTGTGCAGCTGCACTGCATTTCAAATTATTGCTTCAATATTTCGAGGAAAAGGAGTTTCCCCAATACAGGGAACCGAGGTTACGTTAGTAACCGAGTACGTTATTTGTGTAAGCCAATAAACAGTGTGGTGCACGTATTAGAATGATCAAAGCTGGTTTGTTTGTTTGTCTGCACAGTATCAACCATGAAGAGCCAACCAATCATATGTGTGCTGCACTGTTAAAACTGGTTTGCACCATGCTAACTTTAATCAAGTTAGTTGTGTTGCAATCCAGTTAGTTGTGCTGCACTCTGCATTGGCTCGAACAGATATCTCATCCACACTTCTCTGAATTGAGCAGCACAGATACATCTTTTTTTGATGTGTTTTGCTAATACCTGCGCATACATCAAGGTTTTCAGTAATACTATTGGCCTAATATCACTAAATATTGAGGGGGAACCAAGTGAACAATTTAAAAAACCCTTTAGAATTAGAAATCAACCATTATTCTGAATATTTGGGGGAAATGTCATCCGGAATGTCTGTGGTGGTTAAGGTCCTGACTACTATCCATATACAGATTTGCAGCACCTATGAATAGTTTTATTTACCCTTTTATATACTTAAAACATTAAGAGTGTAGACAGACCACAATGTAGAATTATATGAATCAGAATGCTCATATCACACAAACTACATTAAAACTATCCCATATGAACTAAAGAGGAGCAGAACAAAAACCAAAATGGTCTTTAGCTAAGCATCTGATTTCTGCCAAAACCCTGCTCATGTTGTTGTCAGAGTTTGTTTCAATTGTTTATGTTAAATGTTTTGGCGGGTTCATCCTCCTTGTTTTGATTTCACTTGGGACTAGAATCTCGTTCTCTAAAGAAATCAGTTTTTTGTTTTTTTGTTTTGGGGTTGATGGGAATATTTTTTTTAATAGGATATCTATTTTTAAGACTCCACAGACTTTGATTAACATTTTAATGTTTACTTTTGAAGATTTTAGGGAGCTCTCCCTCAACGGGACGCTCGGATCGACTGGACCATTCCGGCCGTAGGACAAATCATGGCTGTCCACCCTCTCAGAGAAGACCAATGACAGTCCCTTCCATTGGTTAGTGAGGTCATATATTTGGACTCTCCCTCCCTTCCTTTACTATCTTTCATAGAGACTCCTGTTGTGTGTTCCTCTGTTTTCCTTACAGTACATGTCATGATGACAGTTATATAGGCCTTTAGGTCCTAGGAGTCCCTTGATGTACCCCGTCACTTTTGGTTGGCCTCTGCCATTCATCCTGTTTCAGATTCACAAATAATAAAAGGAGGAAGAGTTATTCAACTGCTTTATTCTAGTTATCAGATGGTACTCCTAACAGGGCACACACATCACCACCTAAAAAAGCATCCTCATGAACATTGCTGTTTTACTCTGGAGCAACTCGAGTCAGCTGGCTTTCAATACTGTTTTAAAATCAGTACGTCATTTTGACTAATGCATTAGAATGGCATTTCTGATCCTAAATCACATCTAGAGAGCTTTGAAAACATCAGAATCCACAACTCACAGGCTGAGTAGAGGGGGTGTGGATGTAATGCTCTGATTGGTGTTTCCTTAGAAATCACCGTGGAGAATAACAGTGAGGGGAGTGAGGGGAACCTCTCACCTATCAAGGATGATGTTTACTATACCAATGTAGCCCACCGCAGGAAATGGCCCCCACAGCGAACTGAGGAACGATATGGTATGTGGCGTGGCTCCTCCATGAAAAAAAAATCTAACAAAAATTCCCAGAACAATTTGACCTGATATATCAGATTTTTACAAGAGTATCTTGTTTAAAGACCCCATTAAATCAAAGTGAGAATTGTGTGGCGTTTAGGGGCTGTTTACACAACACCGTTTTCAACTAAAAACGTAAAAAAATGTATTTCGTTTACACGAAAGCGCCGTTTTTGGTGCAAGTTTCGAACGAATCTCTGAAGACAATGACGTCATGAACATGCATATTTTATGTTCAGTCTACTCTATAGTGTTTTAATGCCATCTAACGGCCTGGCAGCAGAATACAGGGTTTGTTTTTAGTCGTTTTCGCGTATCCGTGTGAATGGGGATCGTTTTCCGTTTTAAGCATATCGTTGCTGTGTAAACGTACCGTTAGTCTATGACTGTTAATTTTAGTGGCCTATTTGTAAAGATGTTTAAGTGGCTTCCCAGGTAAGTTTTAGTTTAGAGTCAGATTTTTTGGTTTCAAGAAGATGTATTGTTGTTGTTTTTTGCTGTGTTCATGTTCATGGTAACGTACTCTACATGGCTAACCTGCTCCGAAGCAGATTTTATTCTGGCTAATTGTGCTGGCTCTTACACGAGAAGTAAATCAGACTGATGCTTTTCATGTTTGGTGTGATTGGGTATTCGCTGCAGATGTCAAACTTTCAG
The DNA here is from genome assembly GCF_029890125.1 of Rhinichthys klamathensis goyatoka. NCBI lineage: Eukaryota > Metazoa > Chordata > Actinopteri > Cypriniformes > Leuciscidae > Rhinichthys > Rhinichthys klamathensis. Next base: position 621,283 of record NW_026606787.1, on the reverse strand, counting down.
GTGCACATGCTGTATCACCACTAGGGGTGATGCCATCTAGGGGTGGTGATGGCGCAGTGGATAAGACACATGCCTTTGGTGTGAGAGACCCGGGTTCGAATCCACTGTGAGACACCAATGTGTCCCTGAGCAAGACACTTAACCCCTAGTTGCTCCAGAGGCGTGCGACCTCTGACATATAAAAGCATCAGCTAAATGAATAAATGTAAATGTAATGTAAATGTAAATGTATCACAGGTGGATCAAACTCTGAGTTGACAGAGAATTATAGCGAGTATTATGAACCAGCTGAACCTGATCTTAACCGGGTTGGATTTGTTTGACTTTGTAAACTCTAAACCTACTCTGAAACTCAGAGTTTGTTCAACTAGCTTGGTGTAAGAGGCCAGTGGTCATGCTAGTCCACTCATAAATGCTGACAAAATTAACAGTATATATCAAGTAAGCTCATTTTGCACAAATTTTTGTCCTGCCCAAACTTCCCGTTTCAATAGTAAAAAACATCAATACAGCAAAGCAGACTACATTTTTCGAGTGATTTAATGGGGTCTTTAAAGGATATTTTCAATCTTAATACAAGTTAAACTCTATTGACTGCTTTTGTGACATGCTGTTTACCACAGACAAACATTTTGACCCAAAAAAGTCCACTCGAATAAATGGTAAAAAAAAACACATTTTCTCAGAAGTAAAGTCACAAGAATCAAACATAATACACGTTTACATGAGACTAGTATGGTGGTATCACTTTACTAACCTTGTCTAAATAAAGTCATATCCACTTATTCAGCTCGTCATGTCCATGCTGAGGCCCTTAAACCTAAAACTCGATCACCAAATTCACAAAAGAATACCAGAAAGGGACACAAGCAGGTCATGAAGTATTCATAAAGTACTGTTTATAACTACATAGAAGTTCATTCTTCAGCAGTAGTCCCAGCGTTAAAAGAAAACTGGGACAATTGTACAGCTCAAACAACACATTTACAGTATTTAGACAAAAATACAAACTTCACATTTCTTTTAACCTGGAATGTTAACACAGTAACTTACAAATCTCAAATGCAGTCACTAGAGCTTTACTTGTATTGCTGATCTTAAAAAGAACAGAAGCTGCCTTTACCATATAGACATGTGGAAGCCTCTCGTTAACATTTGGAAGACAGTATGGATGAGAATATTTATTGAGCTATTTTTATATATCTTTATATGTTTATTTAGGTTTTAATCAAGAGGCAATTTCTACATTTATTTCACCTTCATTATTTCCACATGGTAATTTGTCTTTATTTTAGTTAAACATGATTAGGATTAGGGTTTGGATTTTGGTCTTTTTAAGGGTGATTGCTCCTTTCTTTGTGCTTATCGTGTGGTCTAAAACACCAGACAGTGTTTGTGAACCCCTCTTCTCCTCCTCTTTTTCCTGATCGCCCATCTTTTACGGAGCTTTCAAAAGTGTTCCTTTGAGATCCTCGAATGTTTTATTTGCATGGATGTCTTTCTACTGTTGGATGTTGTGTGACTGCTAACCATAAGAGCAGAGATGTCTTCACCCCTGTCCCAGCTGTGGTTTTAAATGCTGCTTGTGAATGTTCTGCATATTCTTATCAGTAACTGGGTGCATGATTCACTTCTATCAGATCCATATACACTTCTAATTAACTGGCATGGTCTACTGTTTACTACTATCTTAACAGCCATTGGTACAAGATAACAGAAAAGTGTTTTGCGATACCTAATTTGTTTTGAATGATTTTGAGTGGATCATTCCAGTGAAGTATTACTAATGAGTTGCTGCATGTCTGTCCAGGAAAGTTCTGTATGTTTTTACAGTAAAACAGCAATGTTTTATCCTTCCCTTGTTTTTTTAACATGCATGGCCATTTCAAACGTGTTCTTACTGTTTTCAATATGCTCGCATATTACCCCACTCATATGCTGTGCGGCAGATAATTTCACTGTATAGGGAACATTTGTATCAGGTGTGATTAACATTTTATGAGTTTATTATGTTAATATGTGTTTTTGCCTCTTTTTAAAAAGAAATCGTATATCATATAGTCATGTAGCATCATACTTTTATATCATTTTCTAAACATTGTTTAGCTGCATGTCACAGATTTGGACTGATGCCTCTGTAGAAGTAGATAAGGCTAAATGTGTTATTGTCTTTTTTGGGGCTTTATCTGTCCTTTGATTTCTGTGTGTAGCAGAAGCTTGCCCTCTTTTCTGTTTCAGATGGTTATGGTGGACGGGAACGGCGGTCTTCAGACTACTATGAGGAGTCGGAGCCAGAAGACTCCAGAATATTTGTGGCCATGTTTGACTACGACCCCCTGTCAATGTCTCCCAACCCTGATGCTGCTGTAGAGGAACTTCCCTTCAAGGAGGGCCAGATCATAAAGGTTTGATATGAACTGACTGATGTCAAGCAATTCTCAACTGTCATTTAATTCCACAGTTTGCTTTTCTTTCTTTTTTTCAACTTTTACTTTATTTATTTTTTTCTTGTCTTTCCTATTAGGGATGCACCTATACAGAAATGCTGACTGTTACCACTAATTGATCATTATACACTCACCTAAAGGATTATTAGGGACACCATACTAATACTGTGTTTGACCCCCTTTCGCCTTCAGAACTGCCTTAATTCTATGTGGCATTGATTCAACAAGGTGCTGAAAGCATTCTTTAGAAATGTTGGCCCATATTGATAGGATAGCATCTTGCAGTTGATGGAGATTTTGGGATGCACATCCAGGGCACGAAGCTCCCGTTCCACCACATCCCAAAGATGCTCTATTGGGTTGAGATCTGGTGACTGTGGGGGCCATTTTAGTACAGTGAACTCATTGTCATGTTCAAGAAACCAATTTGAAATTATTCGAGCTTTGTGACATGGTGCATTATCCTGCTGGAAGTAGCCATCAGAGGATGGGTACATGGTGGCCATAAAAGGATGGACATGGTCAGAAACAATGCTCAGGTAGGCCGTGGCATTTAAACGATGCCCAATTGGCACTAAGGGGCCTAAAGTGTGCCAAGAAAACATCCCTCACACCATTACACAACCACCACCAGCCTGCACAGTGGTAACAAGGCATGATGGATCCATGTTCTCATTCTGTTTACGCCAAATTCTTATACCATCTGAATGTCTCAACAGAAATCGAGACTCTTCAGACCAGGCAGCATTTTTCCAGTCTTCAACTGTCCAATTTTGGTGAGCTCTTGCAAATTGTAGCCTCTTTTTCCTATTTGTAGTGGAGATGAGTGGTACCCAGGGGGGTCTTCTGCTGTTGTAGCCCATCCGCCTCAAGGTTGTGCGTGTTGTGGCTTCACAAATGCTTTGCTGCATACCTCGGTTGTAACGAGTGGTTATTTCAGTCAAAGTTGCTCTTCTATCAGCTTGAATCAGTCGGCCCATTCTCCTCTGACCTCTAGCATCAACAAGGCATTTTCGCCCACAGGACTGCCGCATACTGGATGTTTTTCCCTTTTCACACCATTCTTTGTAAACCCTAGAAATGGTTGTGTGTGAAAATCCCAGTAACTGAGTAGATTGTGAAATACTCAGACCGGCCCGTCTGGCACCAACAACCATGCCACGCTCAAAATTGCTTAAATCACCTTTCTTTCCCATTCTGACATTCAGTTTGGAGTTCAGGAGATTGTCTTGACCAGGACCACACCCCTAAATGCATTGAAGCAACTGCCATGTGATCGGTTGATTAGATAATTGCATTAATGAGAAATTGAACAGGTGTTCCTAATAATCCTTTAGGTGAGTGTATTTATGTATCAATGTACCTATATAATTGCAAATATTAAAAGTAACATTTTTAATCAAATCTTGGTGTCATAACTGGCTGTTTTTGTGTCATGGCTGGCAAAAATTAATAATATATTTAATTTAATTATATTTAATATATAATTATAATATACATTTTCTTAAGTCACCGCCCATTGGCAGGTGTGGCAAAAAGTTAGTTTTAGGCCCTGTATATGTATAAATTGGCAGTATTAAACATTCTGATTGTTAAATTATAAATATACATTTCAATACGAATGTAGCAATATATAATGAGTATTTAATCAGATTTGTTTTTTTATATATATAGAAATATTTGTTAATTATTTAGCCATTATATTTTTTTAATGTTTAAAAAGACTTTGCATAGCTAATTTTATATTCAAAAGTTGTATTCTAATTCTATGTAGGTATGGAATAATACAGGAATTTTGACTGATATCCTTAATTTATAATTATATTTAATGTATTTATGTATCAATATAATTGCTAATATTAAATTCAATTATAAATTATAATATGAAATTATAAGTCTCATAAAATTATTATAAAAATTATAAGTGCTCATTTTTCAATATAAGTTCATTATTTTAAAATTAGTATATCATTTATTATTCAGATTTACAGTATATAATCAGTATAATCCTTTTATATCTATACATATGTATATAGCTTTAGAATTATTTATTTTGTATAAATAATACTTTGTACATTGTTAGTTGTAAGTTATGTTCTGTTCTTTTCTAGTTAAAGTCAGTCCATTGCTGTCTTGCTATTCCAATGTACTTATTTTTACTTTCAGAATTCGGTGGCCATTTGCATTTATTTAATTAGCGCTTTTATGCAAATGAAAGTTATAGAAGCATAACTGAATAATCCACGATAAAAAAAAGCATTAGATGTAGTGCTACTGTACCAAATTGAGTAGAGGACATTAGAGAGAGTGTAATTAAAAATGCAATGAAATGAGTTTAATTATGGCCCTGCTGTGTTGTCCAGGTGTTTGGAGAGAAGGACACAGATGGATTCTATAGAGCAGAGGTCTGTGGCCGCAGGGGGCTCATCCCCTGTAACATGGTCTCAGAGATCCAGACGGATGATGATGACATGATGGACCAGCTACTCAAACAGGGGTTTCTTCCTCTCAACACGCCCATTGAGAAAATAGGTATGATCTAACAGGTGTGCTGACCCCTGCCCATCTTACCCTCTGTTCTTCATTTTCTGCCTTCTCTTTCCTTTCTCTGTTCTGATTTGTTTTAAAGTAGATTAAACATGGTGCTTGTCTGCAAATCCTCTACCTGTTCCATAGTTTTCATTTTAGAACCCTTAAAGGGATAGTTCACCAAAAAAATGAAAATTCTGTCATCACTCATATCGTTCTAAACCCATATGACTTTCTTTCATCTGCGGAAAACAAAAGAAGTCATATAGAAGAATGTCAAAGGCAGATTTTTCCTTTAAATCCTCTGCCTTCCTTGCCTTCATCCTTTCCTCTCTCTCTTCCATTTCTTTCTTGCTTTCCTCTTTTTTTTCTCAAGTGAACTGTAATAGGTTCAAAGATGGCCGTTCAATTAATCGCAGGTCCCGGAAATCCAAGAGAGGTTTGTGCCCCCATCTTTTTTTTCATCAGTTTTCTCATTCAACCCATCTTTTCTTTTTCACTTAAGTGCCTTTTCTCAGCTCACCTCCAAGTTTACCTTCATCACTTGAATGACACTTAAATGTCAGCATGACTTATTCTTCTGTTCCCACTGACACCTCATACAGGAAATAATGCAGATTGAACAGTGGGGTCCAAAAGTCTGCAACTATTGAAAAGTTCTGGATTTTGTCTTTTAGAGCATCTTGTGCTTTAATGGAAACAGAAACATCTGACCGTTTATACAGAGGAGTTCACATGATCAATGTCACTCATTTACTTTGATTGGGGACCTAGTACAGAAACTTTATTTCCATTTTAAATGAGAATACCATGTATACCATTTGGACCCCACAGAAACTTTCCTACTTACTACTAAATGTGTCTTCTATTTTTTCATATCATGACTTGAGTATTTATTCAAGAAAAAAAATGCTGCATGTTTCATTTTGTAGAATTTGTAAAATCATTTGATTGTCCTAAAAAGCAGTCAAATTATCAAAACTCTTGCCAATGGTTGAGTCCAATGACTTGAACAGTAAAAATATCTTTAACATAAAATAAATGACACTTCACCTTAAAAAAGTTGGTAATATGCAACTTTGAATTTACTACTAAACGTGCCTTCTATTTTTTCATGTCATGACTTGTGTATTTATTTTGAGCCATTCAAGAAAAAGTGCTGCATGTGTCATTTTGTAGAATTTTAAAAATCCTTTTGTTGTCCTAAAAATTAGTCAAAACTCTTGAAATCTTTAGATTTTAATTTTTTTTTAAAGCTAGGGTAGACAATGTTTCCCATAAACAGTTTTTGTAATTCTGGTTGAAACTCTCTTAACATCCTGATAGCAATCAATAAAAGAAGTGATCTAGGTATTAAAAAAAAATGTCTTCTGTGGAAGTCTCAGGACCAGAAAATGTTTGTCTGAATGCAATTATACGATGTCCTACCTGCCTGTCAACATATGTATTTGCATACTTCTGCGCACCCTGCTCGCGCAGACATCACACGTCATCAGCGCATTCCGAAAGGCTATGCAGAGTTGTAGACAGACAGTCACTGAACGCCGCAAACAAACAGCAGCCAACTTTTACAGTTTATTTTGAACCAAAACAACAAGCTTATGCTGCTTTCACTCCATAACTACCTTTATTAAGAGATGACAACCCGTGACGTTGAATCTGCAGCATGAATCTGCAGCAGTCAGGTGGTACAAGTCAGCTCAAAGTTATTTATCGTTCACTATTATTGTAATGTTATGTGCTTTGAGTAAGGTAATTTAATGCAGTCTCTCGTGATGCTTTGCAGACTCTACTCTGGCTGTGCGCGTTCATGTGTTTTGGAGGAGGCGTGGCTTTGGAGAGCTGTCTGATGGGAGGGTGGGATCTTATGCTTTCAAAGCTAGCTTGCTATTGCTAGCCTCTCCGAAATTGCCTACCCTAGCTTTAACATAAAAAAAATACACTTCACCTTGAAAGTTGGTAATATGCAACTCTGAATTTATCCATAAGAGGGCATCATATTCTTGCTGTCATCATTACAACCAGGCTTGCTGTCATTCATAAATCATGCTTTTCTTTTTTATATATTTATTTGTAATTTCTTAATTTTAATGTTCAAAATAAATATCAAATAGTACTTTGTTTTTTGTTTTCTTTCTCTCCAGAACTTATTTGTTTTATCCATCTATTCTTGCATATTTTTTTTCTCAGAAAGGAACAAAAGGAGTGGAAGGCAGCAGGCGGTGTCGACGCGGAGGATGGTGGCCCTATATGACTATGATCCCAGAGAGAGCTCTCCTAACGTCGATGTGGAGGTAATGGAGTCCTTTTTGTCTGTGCTTTCTTGCACTTATGGTCTCATCCCATAAGCTTTTGATTTTACGCTGGATTGCCTGGATGCCTGCCTCTGTAAAAGCCACCAAATTCATTTTCAGCCTATTGTCTTTGCTTTTGCGGCAACAATGTGGTTTGTATTTTTTTATGTTACTATTCATTCAGATGGCATATGGCAGCTCTAAAGATTTAGTTCTGTTTAAAGATTGTTCACCCAAAAAAAAGAAAATCCTGTCATTACTTACTATCATGTTGTTTTAATCCTGTATGACTTGGTTCCCACGTCACTTGAGTCAGTCACGTTCGACGTTACGTCGATACTGACATATTGGGGTCTCAATTGGAAGCCTTTGGGTAATAAGAAAACGGGCCAGTGAACATTGGCTAGTGCGATTCCAAGCCACTCCCCCGGACTAACGGGTGTATAAGCTTGCCGGAAACTCACTCATTCATCTTATTGCTTTAGAGCAGAGCGGTTGTTTCAAAGCACTTTGCCGTTTACCTTCACTTTGAGAGGAGACACTTCTACAGTCGGCCCTGAACGCTTGAGGTTGGATGATTGGTTTCTCAGCACGGGGCGTGCTGCACAGCATCGTCCTGCCCCGGTACCTTTCTTCCCGGAGGTGCATGAGGAGGTCACGAAGTCTTGGAAGGCACTTCTTACTGCCCGAAGCTGCTTCACTGCTTCCTCCGCTCTCACTCCCCTCGATGGTGGGGAGGTCAAAAGTTACGCCGAGATTCTTCAGGAGGAGCATGCAATTGTGGTGCATTTATGCCTGCAAAGTGCCGCCACCTGGCAGAATCACCCATCCAAGGCCTGTAAGTTCTTGGCAGCTCTTGCCGCCAAGGCTTATAGTACCCCTGGACAGGCTGCCTCCACCCTGCATGTTATGGCCCTCCTGTAAGTCCATCAGACCAAAGCACTAAAAGAGCTGCACGAGGGTAATTCTGAGCCGGGGTTGTTGCAAGAACTGCGACTGACCTGGCCCTTGGCCAGACTATGTCCACCTTGTTTGTCCAGGTGCTGGTTGCATAAACAGCCGTTATGTTAAGACAGTGTCTTAAGTTCTAGTATGACCCACTAGCAGTTAGTCAGGGGCAGTCAGTGTTACTTTTCAGTATCAAATTAGGTCAAAATCTACAATTTTATGTAACTGATTTTAAAAAGTTATGAATAGTCTTAAAGAAAAAAAAAATGTCTAACTTGTAAGACTAGTCTTAGAGGTTTAAGCAACCGGCCCCAGGAATGCCATCTCTGGCTGAACCTGGCTGAGATGGACGCAGACAAAGCTCGTTTTCTCAGTACCCCCATCTCCCAGGCCGGCCTCTTCGGCAACACTGTTGAAGACTTTGCTCAGCAGTTCTCAGCAGTACAGAAGAAAGATTAAACACATATTGCCCCTGCGGGATGTTTATGCTATCAGACCTCCCTCACTGCCTCTACTTCGGGGCGCTACGCCTCTCTGGTTGGACCCCAGTGCTCCACCTCGCTGCCTCTCCGCGTATACGTCTGTAGTTCCATTGGTGCCACTCGCACAGTGTGTGGGGGCCTGACTAGCTCTTCCCAGCCCGTCTCGTTCGCTCATTCAGACGATCAGACTTGGTTATGCAATTCAGTTCGCCCTGTGTCACCCCAGGTTCAGCGGCGTCCTGTTTACCTCAGTGGCCAACAAAGATGCCCCTGTCCTACGTGTGGAGATTGTGGTCCTGCTGGCGAAGAACGCAATGGAGCTGGTCCCTCCAGCCAAGAAGTAGTCAGGGTTTTACAGCCCGTACTTCATCTTACCCAAGAAAGGCAGTGGGTTACGGCCGATCTTGGATCTGTGTGTCTTGAACCGGGCCCTTCACAAGCACCCGTTCTAGATGCTAACGCAGAAACTCATCCTCACGTGCGTTTGCCCCTAAGATTGGTTTGCAGCGATTGACCCGAAGGACGCGTACTTCCATGTTTCGATTTTGCCTCAACACAGACTATTCCTATGGTTTGCTTTCGAGGGTGAGACATACTAGTACAAGGTCCTCCCCTTTGGGCTGTCCCTGTTTCCCTGCATCTTCACAAAGGGAGGTGGGCATTCAAATTCTCAACTGTACAACCTGCTGGATCCCATCTCGGCTCCTCAGCACAAACCTAAATGAGTGAGTTGCCAGCAAGCTTATATGCCCATATGTCCAGGGGAGTGGCTTGCAATGCAAATCTCACTTGCCAATGTTTGTTGGCCTGTTTTCTTTCTACCCGAAGGTGATTGGGGTCCCAAGTGAGACCCCAATACGTAATTATCGACGCAATGTCTCTGTTCCCTCCTTTAGGGAACAAGGTTTACAAAAGTTTCATTCATTTTGTTATGCACTGTCTTTTTTATTCATTTTTTTAAATAATACTCAAATTATACTTAAGAATACTTAAATATATTTAAGTAAAACATGTTTATTTCAGTCAATGCAACATTTATAATTTTAGTTTGAAGTTTAGTTTAGTTTAAATTTAAACATTTTAATAGTTTTAGTTAACAATAATAACACTGGTTTACCAAATAACAAATAGTCCCACTCAAACTCATGCTATTGGTTGAGCCAATTTAGCTGTTTTGGCTTTGGACAGTAGAAAGCATTTTAACATAAAACAATTAAACTTCACCCAGTTGGTAATTTGAACTTCCGAATTTATCCATTAGAGTGCGTCAAAATAGAATAACAAAAAACTTACCAGCCAGGTCTGCTGTCATTCATAAATCATGCTGTGCTTTTTTTACATATTTACTTGTGTTCATTTTTTTTAAATGTAATTTTACTTTATGTAAGATCTTAATCATAAAAAAAGATAAATCTAAGCAGAAAAAAGAAACAGCAGTGTTAAAAAAGAAACATTTAAAAATACATAATTGGGTAAAATGTGTCCTCAGTAGTCAACACCGATCGAACTTGTCCAGTTAAAATTCCAGTTTAATTTAAAGAAATTCTCAGTGAACAAACAATATTAGATCTGCTAATAATTCTATATTATTATTAGTAATAGTATTTTCAAGTCTTTTACACCCCATTGTCACTTACTGTCACCTTTGCATTGCCGCTGGCGCACAGGCCCGCTATGGGGGCAGCTTGCAGAGTGAGGAGGTGAGTGTGGAAGGAAGTAGTGAGTCTACACTCACTGGGCCTGTGACAAATGACACTCTATTTCCTGCTGAGGGAGCTCACTGCACTGCATCAGCACCCTGTACTGTTTGTGGACATCTCACTTTTGGGGCCCCAACATCATAATGCATGAACAATACATTTGCATTGTGTACTGAATGTGTTTTAGAGCCTTCATAATATGCTTGATGAATGATTCTCTTAGCATAAGCATTATAGGAAGTAGGGGTGTAACAATATATCGTGTCACAATATATCGCAATACAAAAATGCAACAATACGTATCGTGGATAGTGACAATATGTATCGTGGATAGTCCCCCCAAAATAAAAATTACTGTGTGAGAAAGAAATTCAAGTTTTCAGAGTTTTAGTGTCAGTACTACATTAAACTACTATATATAATGTTAATTATAATGTATAATAATGCAATCTGGGAATATTTGTGGGTCCTGATAATGCCAAATGTCTGATGTTACCAGTAAAAAGTGGCCGACATTATTTTAAATATATCTAGTCAGTGAAAGAGTGCAAGCATATTCATCTAAAATAATTCAGTATTTTCAGCTTCAGAATCTTGAATATTTTTATTCTGGTGTCACCATTGTCCTTGGGTTACAAGCACCAAGTCCAAGCCTATTCATTTAAACCCACAATGTAATATCAAATTTAGCATTTTAATCAACAGTACATTTTTTGTTAGCCCTTTATCATATGTCTTGGAGTATCGCAATAATATCGTATCGTGAGTTTAGTATCGTGATATGTATCGAATCGTGACATGAGGGTATCGTTACACCCCTAATAGGAAGCCTTGTGTTTCATGAGTCATGCTTTAGTGAACAAAATATGCACTTAAATTAATTCCAATGTTTATGCATGCATTTATTGGATATTATGAATCATTATAATGTGTTTATGAAGGCTTTGTGACAGGCTGTCGTAAAATTTGCTCCGCTGTAAGTGAGTGAGTTCCTATGAAAGGAATATGGAATGGTTATTTGTGACACTCTCTGTGTGTGTGTTTTGCTGTTGTTGGACTGGAGGTAAAGGGTTACACAATCACTGTGGTTTTGTGAACACAGCTCACAGTCTCCCAGAGAGGACCTGCCTTGCCCAGTGTTGGTTGATCTGTGTTTGTATTTCATTAGTTTGGTGGATGTTGTTTTGGACCTGAACTAAAGAATTTTGCTATAAAAGATTAGATTTCATTTTCATTCTAATAGGGAACGTAGTGTCTCTTTTTTATATCTGATATTTCTTAGCTTTTTTTAAGATAGATAGATAGATAGATAGATAGATAGATAGATAGATAGATAGATAGATAGATAGATAGATAGATAGATAGATAGATAGATAGATAGATAGATAGATAGATAGATAGATAGATAGATAGATCTACATTGTGGTTGTAACTGTTGCATTTTTGCATATTAAATTAGCTCTGTGACAGTTATGAATGATGACTGAAATCTAACATGTTTTTCTCTTTCTGTTCTTCAGGCTGAACTGACGTTTTGTGCAGGTGATGTGATCACAGTGTTTGGAGAGATCGATGAGGATGGCTTTTATTATGTGAGTAGATTATTCACACCACCTGTGTTTTTGGTGCAAACACTATACTTTTCCGCAAATGCGTTTTCCTCAGTGGCCAGCAGTTAAAAAACACCTAATGGTGATCCTTCATGTTTGAGGTTATTCCTACTATTGACTTTGAACACAGGAGAGCTGCCACACTGGGATTTAGCCATAGGTGCGTGATATCCTCTGTTTTCCATTCAGGGGGAGCTCAATGGACACAAGGGTTTGGTCCCCTCCAATTTTCTTGAAGAAGTGCCTGATGATGTGGAGGTTTACCTCACAAACACCCCGAGCCGTCACCCCCAGGACCACCCGTCCCGGACAAAGAACAAAAGGGTACATCCTGTTACACACTAGCCCTCTGTCATCCATTTATTTTAATCTTCTTCCTGCTCCGCTGTTTTTTTCCTCTTCTCCGTCTGTGTTTGTGTTGTGTGACAGCCGGTTGCTTTTTTGATGGATCATTGAAGGAAAACAGAAAAGAAAAGAGAAATGAAGACAGCTTACTAAACACAGAGACATACCGTTAAATGCAAGACTGAGGAACCTTTATTTTTATGTCAGATGCTCAGCGGAAGCATTTGAGGAGAAATGTGAACTGTTAATGAAATTGCATATTCATACAGCATTGTTTGAAAAAAGAATTCGCGCAAAGAGACGTGCCAGATTATTAGTTTATTGTTATTATTTATGGGAAAAGAAGCACTAAAAGACTCTTTATTATTTTTTACTTAATTCACAAGTGAAGCATTGTAATTGATGCTTTATGAATGTAACTGTGTTTAAACGTGAAATCAATTTATAATAGAGGAGATAGTTTTGATGTACAGAGAACTGAAACCATGTAGAACTGTAGAACTGCATGCTTTTACTTTCAGAATGCTTCAACGCCACCATGAAACTTTTTTAGGTGCTTTAATGGATTGAGACCAGTTAAAAAAAAACGAACCTTAAATCCTTTTGTATATGTTTCCAAAAGAATTGTTTTTGTATTGCTGATATATAAGACTATCAACTTACAGAGAGACACAAAACAAATGTTGCAAGTAGAGAGAGGTATCAAGAATGATTTTATCTGTAGATGTAGATATTGTACAATGGACTGTAAAAAAAAAGAAAAGAGAAAAAAGAAAATATAATTGCTGATGGATGTTCTGCTCAATCATCAGGACCCATCAAGGTTTTTCTGTACTGAAAGTTTGGTGATTTTGTTTTTTCATATTCATTGTGAAGACAATTGAGATGCATTACATCATGGCATTGTTTTTTTTTTCCTCACTTGCTTGGCAAAACAGAAGAAGAGTGTTCATTTCACTCCGTAACGGCTCAGTATCTGTCACGTAAGTGAGCAACAGAGGATACAACGAATAGCGCTGTCTTCGTCTAATGCATACGACACGGGTCCTTATTACTGTTGCACCTGGTATGCATAAAACATGCACATACGGCACATTAACACCAAGCATTTACAAAAAAAGTTACAATAAATTGTTTATCTGGCTCTAATTGCTCAAATGTAAGAAAAATCTAACACAGAATTTACGTATATTTGCAATTATTTCATTTTATTTTGTACTATTTTATTTTATAACTCATAGTTTATTAATATATCATTTTTACTTTTTGTAATTTCAATATTTTTATATTATTTAAATATATATTTTAAATATTAAATAATTTAAATATTATTTAAACTCTATAGTATATATATATTTTAAAAAACAAATAATAATTAAAAGATGTATATTTATAATATTTGTTATGAATTCAATTTCACACTAAAATAATGGGTTACATTGACATTCTTTGTAGGCACACACATTTGCATTCATACACATGCATGCAGAGACAAGGCACATAACACTCATCAAAACACACCTATAATTCTCATGACCTGGAATTCTCATGGCATACTGTATATTTGTGCATCAGTTTCACAGTACTACAAGTAGCACTGCTCAGAGAGCTGTGATTGGTCCACTGCTGTCAGTGCATTAGACAGGCACAGCTGGTATCTTCAGTTGTTTCTCTGGGTGTTGTCCATTATTATGTTCGTCTTTCATTGACTCCTACTGTAAGTCTTAAAAAGCTATAAGGCCATTGTTGCACGGTCAGAATTGGACCCCTGACCCCCTTACCCCCACCCCTTCTCTTTTCTAATGTGTGCAGTTTAGTAGATTCCTAGTGTAAGCCCTGGGACAAACCCTCTCCTCTCCTGTGGACGTGCACCCTATCATACTGCACTGAGCACGAATTCACACTATTTAAATTTTTATTTCAAAATGAATACTGAAACATTGGCAAGGTCAGCCAGGTCATACAGGTGTGTGTGTGGGGTGCACTATTTCCATTAACTCTAGGAGTGAACTCAAACAAGCATAAGTATTCTCACCCTTATCCATCTAAAGCGTAGATTGTAGTTCTATTCTCATATATATTTGATTGAAGTGATTTTTATTTTAAGTTTATGCGTTCTTGCAGCCACTTTTGTAAATGAAGCTTTTTTAAAGCAGGTTTGATTTGGCTCCAACACCCTTGGTGAAGTTACCATGCTGAAAGGTGATAGATTACTTCAAAAGACTGGTAAATTAAATACTTATCTTCTCTTTTCATTGCCATTATAGATTGTCACTGTTAGCGTAAATACTCATAATGATGTGTTGTTGTGCAACTATACAACTAAAATGAAGGGGAAAGTATGGCATGTTAAAGTGTTTTTGCTGTTAAGGAGTTCATAATTAGTTCATTGTCACTAAAAATGAGATTACTGTCATGTCACTGTGTAAAAACAGTCAATTTCTTATGATTATTTTGTTGCACTTGCAGTCTGAACAGGTTTATTAATGTTTTAATGAGAGTTTAGTTTTTTGAAGTGAAGCATATTTTTTTATTTTTGCAGTTTTACTAAAACGATTCCCACAGATGACTGTTTAGAGTGCCGCCCCCTATTGGCTGGATGTATTATTTTATGATGCAAAATGTACTATACATTCATAATTGACTGTATGGTGGCCCTTCTGGGACAGAAAGGACTGTGAGAGGAGATGGGAGTGTCTGTTGTACAGTAATGACGTTGAGATGCTTTAAAAGGCAAAGAAACACTTTCTTTTCTTTTTAAACATCCAGCCCTGAACTGTCCCTTGCGGGTCTTCCGTTAGGTTCCCGTGGAAAAAGCGGGCCCTCCCAGAAGAAGTGCCACCCCCACAGTGCGCCCACACATCCCGGGGTCCGGCCCCGCAGCACAGGGGCCCGGCAGTTCCTTCCGGCGCCCCCGAGCTGACTCTAAGAAAAAAGGACTGCTCTCCAAAGGAAAGAATCTATTGAAAAGGCTTGGTGCTGTCAAATAGTTTCACACACAGTAACCCTCCTCACGGCAGCCGGGTTAAGGAAAAAAGTGGAATTATAAGAGAAGGTGGGGAAAATAAAATAACACTTCTCCCATGATCTTCTGTTTCTGTAATCACATGAATTGGGCATGGAAAAGAGAAAGGGAAATGGTGGAAACTAGGGCTTTCATGACCACTACTTCATCTTTATGCCATTGAAGCTGTTACTCCAAAGTCTTGTTTGCCCGTTTTTAATTCTTAAAAGCACATATTAATGCTCACTAATGTGAGTTGATGTCTTAAATATACAGTACAAGGGATAATGAAATATAATCTATGTGTATTAAATTAGGATAATATTTTATTTGATTGATTTTAAGGGATAGTCAATTATTGTATTGTTATTATTAATTATGTATTAAAAGCAGCAACAACTACAATAATAAACATTAAAAAAAAATACATTTCCCTTAAATTTAATATAACAAATAATAATTATTATTATTATGTTATAACTATTTTTGGCACATTTTAGATCTAGAGCTCCTTTTCTAAGAGAAAGATAACCTAGCACAAATTTGTAGGAGTTAGCACAAATAAGGGGGAGGGGGAGGGGGGGGGGGGGGGATGTTCTGCCACTTTTGACTGGATTGTTTTAGCACTAAAAGGTCATGAAACTCCTAGTGGAGCCCCGTCATATTTGCCTTATTCAATGCACAATGGTTTGTGTTGTGTCCAGTCATCTGGGTGAGATTCGTCTGTCTGTGTCATGTGCAGTCATGTAGATGTTTTCCTCCTCATGAAAAAGCAGTGTATTTCAAATCTGTGTGACCAAGTGTTGTGTTGTTTTTTTGCAACGTGTGTCAAAAGTAGGGAGGGAGGACTCTAACCTTGTTTAAACCACTTTGGAAAGAACAAATGTCCGTTTAAATGGTTCGTAAATCCATTCTCATGTAAATTGTTCAAATGAATGCAACAATTTACTTAAGAATGTTTTTATACACGATTTACACATGAAGTTCTGTATGTTTTCACAAACAAGGCCCTTAATTTCCACTTATTTAGCACAACTTATTCATAATTTTACATAAATCAGTTTGTTTTTTGGCTCACTGATGCCTCTCCCAGCATTCAAACCATTTGAATAAAATGATGCACCTATTCTGTACTTGATAAGGATGAAGGAAATGAGCATTTGTGAATGTATGGCCAAGGAAAATCTTTCTGGAAACATTTCCAACCGTTTCCAATACGTGATCCATTTGATCCAGTCTGTACTTGTTCCCCATTCATTGTTCATCTTTTTTTCTTTTTTGTCATTTCACCCCTACATTTTGCCCTGAACAAACATGCTAAAGTAGGTTTGCAAGGATTGACCGAGACTGCCAAAAGAAAAGAAAAAAACAGGAATGTATGAGAAACATTCTGTATATCTTGTACAATTTACAGCCAAATTCCAGGCATTTTAATTCATCAGAATAACTGTATATTTTTTTTGCCGAGTCATTTAATCATAAGATATGTTACAGAACATCGCTTCTAAATGTTTGAGTGACTGCTGCTCTTTTTGTACTTTTGTCCATTTGTACATTCTTTTTAAATGTTTATACTTGCTTTTCAGACTGCCTTTTTTGTACATTAAACTTTATAATCTGACAGTGCAAGCTATCCTCATGGTGTCTTCAAACCATAATGTTTTAAAGTCTGCAATTGTGTGCTAGCTTTATGAAAAAGATTATAAGCCTATATTGATGGTTATCAAATATTGTGTGAGTGTGCATGTGCAGTTTTATATCAAAATAAATTTGATATTTTATACACACTGTAGTATGTGTTTATTCTATTAACTCAATATTCAATGTTCTACAGTTTTACAGGTGAGTGAATGCCTAATGGTGATGGTTGATACAATATAATCATGTACTTCCAATAGATGGCGCCCAAAGTCAAGAATTGCCTGCCTTTGTAGTGATTTGCATCCTTTAAAGGTGTGCACAAATTCACAAAATGTACAAGGGTCAAAGGTTCCTTTCTCATACACTCCAAGATAAAACAATAAATGTATATACCTGCACACACTTTTTTTCGTCCCTTCATTCATATTTTACCAGAGTAGCTTAACACATTCTCATGCATTTGTTTTTAGCTCTGCAGCCCCACCTTTTTGTTTCTTCTTGAAAATAATATAAACCGAAAAAAGAACAGGTATGAGATCATCATATAAATAGCATAAAAGCTTCACATAGAGACCTAGTGTGTTTTGCTTTACTATTATTCAACCCAAGTAGTAACTCAATGTATTTGATCTTATCTATCTTAAATAACAAAAAGTTTGGTTTTCCTTTAGTCCATTTTTGTTTATGTATATGGTATTTCCCCATAATCAAACAAAGATAAACAATGAAGGCCACATTTGGTGGTAGGCTAATCTTTGTCTATTAAAAAAAAGCATCTTTTTCAGAAAAGAAAACTTTCATCCCTAAGCATTTACAAAGAAAACATTCCAAATCTACCCAAAAACATTTAGCTATAAATGCAATTAAAAATAATTGGACAACATTTTCTTTTTCAGCACCACCTTGGGGCTTTTTAATCTAAAAATGACGTCATTCGTCTATATTTCCCACGTCAAGAGGCTGAGAAAAGTTCGAAAGGTTGTTCAAAATTGGCCTATTTTTAACTGCTCGAAAAGTAATGATTTTTAATTGTTTGCTGTGTATTTCAATAGATTGTAACTTTTCTCAGAGTCATTATTCAGTTGTTAATCCAGATCGTTGAAGAAGACGTTGTCACGGGCTAGATGTTACTATTCTCAACGCTGCTCAGTATGGACCAATCACTGTTGCTTGTGATTACTATATAAGGTTATAAAGATTGACGGAACGTAATTCTTTTCTGATGTCAGTTTTCTTGTAATGAAAAGATTTACACTGCAACTCTAATGTATGAATATATGTGCTAAGACAAACATGTCCTGATATTTAAATGGGAATTAATGTAGGAGCCTACATGCGCCCCCTGCAGGAAAACAACTTCGTGTCCCATAGGAAACAGTTATGTAGTAGCATTTACCGCCCAATGGGCTCAACCCACTGAAGAGAGCGCGAGCTCAGCGCTTGTTCTTCATCTTCATCAAAGCTCGAGCGCAGCGCGCGATAGGCTACAAACGGACTCTTAAACGATGGATTACAAACTCTGAATTTAGTTAACAATTACAAGTGATCTTTATTACTGCCTGGTCATTTTGAACGTCATATTCTGACGCACTCATAACTTTTTTTTTCTTAGCAAAATACCATAAAAATATCTTTACTCTGATATAAGCGCAATGATTTGTTCTTTGACCATTAACGGCGCAGTATAGATTTGAAGACTGTAACTTTCTTTTGTTGCTGAAAACTCTTTTTAAACCATGGACTTAATATACTGTAAAGTCCTACTGACTCTCCTGAGCGTATTTCAGGTAAGATTATTTTTTTGGACAGAAGAAACATTTGTTTTTAATATAGCTTGATGTGATTTATAATATGTTTTTTAAGTTCTTTCAGGTTCGTAGTGACACTGTATCACCGTCAAAACATCCAGGTAAAAGAAATTAAAATTCACTTTTTTTTTCTTCAGAACTCAACGTAAATTTGGCAGCTATATTTAGATCAAATTCGTTATTTTGGTTAACTTTGGGCCTACACTAAACAGTAGGCTAGCTAAGAAATTAATCTTAAATGTGGATGAATGTTTTTTTTTTTTTTGTTGTTGTTGTGTTGAATTTAAAAGGTTAATTTACCGGTAATTCAGTGCAACCTTTAGGCTAGTAAAAAAAACAAAACAAAAACTTTATTTACATAAAAATGATAGTTTTTACTGGCGATTTACAGACAAATGGTTGAAATGTCTTCTTTTTTAATGTCCCCCTTGCTTGTCCTAAAACATTGAATACGTCACCGTAATCGCAGCGAAACGAAGCATCGACATTTAAATCTGTTTACAAATATCCACAGCTTCTACATATATATATATACATACTTTCTAAAAGTATTACTATACAATTAAGAGTTAAGACAACTTTCTAAAATAAATAATTATGGAATTTTGATAAATTTGTTTCATTATATAAATATTTAGATTATTAACCACTAAAATTGCTGTCTTTGCATGCCGATAGAAATGTCAAGATTTCATTCTCAAAAGGCAAGTCCTAAGAGGTCTTTCCTTACAGTCCAGGTTAAGCACTCTTCTGGATGTTTGTTACCATGCACACAGAATTTTCCAAATTGAAGCCTAAATTAAAAACAAAACTGGCCAGCAGGGATGAGTCTGAACTGGACTGAACCAGTCATAAACAGTAGAGTTGTCTGAAGATCATTTACATAACTGTTAACCTTAATAAAAATAAACAGAAAACAATCGTTTAAATGATGATGCTGGATTGAGACAACAAACTCTCACTATAATGTTTTTTTTTTCTTCACTTGTGTACAGTATTTGCATTGATGACGTACATGCTTGGATGTGTGTATGTTGTTCTCAGGCCTGCAGGTGCTGGCCACGGCTTCACACTACTGGCCACTGGATTCAGTGGAAGGGATCCACGGTCTATCGGACCAGATTGGGAACAGAACAGGTCATGTTAATGGGACTAACATAAGTATGTAAACGTCACACCTGCTTTTCTTTCTTTCTTTCTTTCTTTCTTTCTTTCTTTCTTTCTTTCTTTCTTTCTTTCTTTCTGTCTGTCTGTCTGTCTTTCTGTCACCACAGCTGTTTAACATTCTTCTATGGTCACGTCTTAGTTTCAGAAATCTCTGTGGCTTTGCAGCTGTCTTCAGCTCTTAAAACGAACTGATTTGCTTATTTGAGCCGAAAAGTTGAGGACTTGCATGATTACCTCAGTTGTGATGAAGACAACTGACTATGACATTTAAGGGTGTCAAAGGTACACAGTTTCTCTCAGTGATTTACTAGTGGAGTTTTAGAGGACCAAACTCACCTTGGTATACAGTTGGTAAACAGACCTGTTGAAAATAAGGAATTTGTGCATGTAAGACAAACCTCCACACATTATTCCATAGCTGGAGTATATTTCCAGTATATGTACAGTATGGCATTTGTTCTGTGCCGGCTAATTCTGAACAAATGGAGGGCTGAGAGGAATTCGCTAGGCCTCTCGGACTTGTGTCGGCACAATGTGTTGTCCCATGTGCGGACCTGAAAGATATGTTAAAATCTCATTGAATGTTACACTGGTCATCTTGTCCACCATGTCTGCCTGAGTGTCTCACAATGTCCCTTTTTTCCCCGTCTCATGTCTCTATACTCATTTGTACATGTGTATGTTGCTGAATCACCTGTTTTTTGTTTGTTCTGTCTCACTTTCTTTGTTATTTCCACATTCTCTCCATCACAGCTGTCAGAATCCACAACCACACTGTCCTGACTACCCATAATTCTTCCTCTGTGTATACCAATGACTCTGCCTACACTAACATTTCCGCCACTGTAGGTGAGGCTCTCACACGTTCACTCACTTACTAGTCTACAGCTAGGGTCTCAAAGAACAGCATTAGGGCCTATACATTCATGTAGACCTTGTATATCAGCAGGACATCATTAGGAGAAAATAAACTAAAAAACTCTGATATATGACCATTTACATTAGAGTAATTGAAGCATGAATTGTTTAGTGCTGTTTAATCTGGCATTCTTCACCCAAATCAAACCTTTCAAGATTTACTAGTGATTTTATTGGATCCAGTGTGTTTGTGAAACTGCGTTTGAAAACCTTGCCCCATTTTGGAAATCTACTGTTTGCGCTGTGATTTGTTATGTCAGTTCGTTTAAAACAAATGTCCCAGCCAAAAAAACAATTATACAACGATTTGAATCTGATTGGTCGAACAGCGTTGCAAGAGTGCTGCTATTTAGTATAACAGTCCTGCAATGTTGGATTGTGCAACATTGTAACTGTTTTCATGGTGTCGGTAAGATTTTTTTAATGGGCTGCATTTATTTGATCAAAAATACAGTAAAACATTATGATAAAAAAAAACAGTTTTCTATTATAATATATTTTAAAATGAGCTAAAGTTTCACCAGCCATTACTGATTCATCCATGCTGATTTGGTGCTTAAGAAACATTTTTTATTATTATTATCAATGTTATAAAAATAATTGTTCTGCTTAATATTTCATATTCAAAATTATTTGTTAAATGGAAAGTTCAGCATTTGTAACATCTCTTTACTGTCACTTTTGATTAATTTAATGTCTTTGCTGAATAAAAGATTTCTTTAAAAAAAAAAAAAAAAAAAAAATTACTTACCCCAAACTTAAACATAAATGAGACTGAAACTGCAACAGCTAGCAAGCTCCATTTTTAAAAAGGTTACTGGTCATCCCAACTTGATAACTTTATAATTTAGTTTCCAGTCAAATTAGTGATTTAGTAGGGTTTTCAAGTGACACTTCTATGCAACTTGTATTTATGATCATTCTGATAGCATATGAAAGCAGCATTAAAATCAGCACAGATTGCTTGTGTGACATTGTAATTCAGATTCCCCCTTTTTACTGTAAATCTCAAAATCTAGTTCACGAAGGCATGCCGATTCCCTGAATCTCACTGCATAGATGGATGTTCACTCCTCTGTAGTCTGTACCTCTTTATCTCTCTGCTGTTGTTCACTCGCTCCACACTTCAGTCTGTCTCCTCTCTGTCTTCTGCCATTCACTGTGTCTTCACTGAGCACTCTTTTCCATCATCATCTCTTCTCTCAACTCATCCATTCATGAGGTGCGATGGTGCTATGGCTCCCATTGTGATCCACGGATCCTGGCCTTGGCTTTTAGGTATAACAAAGGAGGATTTATTGACCAAAATCACTGCCCTCGCAAAGGAAAAACTTGTCATGAATCATCTGCAGTTCAGTTGCTCAGATGGGGGATTTTGAATTCCTTAGATCCTCATAATTCAGGAGATCTGCTCTTGTTGTTCTAGAGGATGGAGCAAAATACTCATATTTTTACTATATGGGTAAAAGGTTAGGATTCCCCCATAAAGACTTTCAGATCGGCTATCAATGATTATTCACCCAAAAGATTTAGCATGAGGTGATTATAAACTGTAATGGTTTTTGAAATGTTATATTGCAAGTGTTATAATCTTGTTGGTTGGTCTTTCATTGTGTAGACATTGTAGAAGGAATGGTGAATAAGGGCATCTATCTGAATGGTGATAATGGAGCCACTTACCTTCACTTTGGCAACTATAAAGACTCCTGCATAAGTGATCCTACTCTGTGTGGACCTGCCGGTGAGTTTTTATCATCTTCATGCACTCTTTTTCTGATGTTATAGAAGTGCACCTTTATATGGTCATAGATGTATGACAGTTGAGTAATGTGTTGCTCAGGTTTATACATGACGTAATAAAGGCTAATGGTTCAAAATTAAGTTTATATTTCTCAAGAGCAAATATATCAGCTTACATCAAACATTTTGTGCGTGAAAGCTGATATCATCTGTTATTCATCTGCTCACATCAGTGCACATTCTTTTGCTCGCAAAAAGGAGAATATGTTGCATTTATATTTATTTTCCAGGGCTTGACCAAAGTAAGACTTGCTGTAATGTTGTTTGTAATGAAGCAGCCTGGATCTAATAAAGAAGCTTTTGTTTAGTTAAGTTAGATCAGTAAGTATCGGAAAAAGAGCTTGGTGAGAGCCAGATGATTATGGAAATCATATTGATTTTAAATGTACATTCAAATTCATAATAAAAAATAATATGATACATTTGAAAGTGAAATTTTGAATAAAGAAATGCAATTATTTGAGCTTCTAATCACAGCATACTGCACTGTTAAATCTGTTAAATCCTGTATACTCTGTAAAGTATTATTTTCCTTTAAGTTAAAATACCTTGTGTTCAACATTAAAGCTTTACTTAACTGTTACTCCTGGACAGGGATAACGTTCTCCTTCTTCTGGAAAAACAAAGAGATAGAGTCTCGTTTTGCGATTGCATCCGGAGGTAAAATCTTCTCGAGTGGTTTCTCTGTCTACTCCAACCCTCTTGGCGGATACGTGGAGTTTTACACGAGAGGAGATTCCATGACATGGAAAGCACAAATCGAACTCCCAGGTAGTTATTATTTGAGTGTGTCGGGGAAATTTTAGTGTAGGATATGGAAAGAGTTTAAATGTTTGGGGAACCAAATTGTTTTGCCTTATCTCTAAAGCCAAAAAAGATTTCCCATGATCTTGATATTTTGCGCACATGGACAGTTTGAAATACATTCTGGTTTGGAATTACACTTGCAGTCTGACCATAAAATATGTAGTTGTGTTCATAATTATATTGATTACATCCAGATGTCGAAACAGTCAATAGGCTTCAGAATAAACGTTCTCTTTTGGACTTGACAGCGTGATTTAAATTTTGATCTTATTGTGAAGAAAAAAAATGAAAGTGTACCGTAAGTGAAAATTAGCTGCCCGAGAAAATAATGATCTCTCTTTCATCTAAGATTTTTCAGTCATTGGGGGATTTGTGTCACTTCCATCTTCAGTATCCATGTTTCTGCTTCTCAAATCTTCAGAATATCTGGTCTTGTTTGGATTGAAGTGGTTGCTAAGTTTAGTGATTGTATGCACCCATCCAGAAGTTTGGGATCAGTAAGATTTGTAAATTAATTTAAATAAAATACTTTGATGCAGCAACAACGTAATAATTTGATCAAAAGTGACAGCAAAGACTTTTAAAATGAAACCAACATTTTGAATAAATTATTTTCTTTTGAATTTTCTATTATCAAATCACCAAATCAGCATATTAGAATGACACTGATGCTGAAATTTAGATTTGACATCACAGAAATAAATTACATTTTAAAATATATTAAAATAGAAAGCATTTATTTTAAAGTGTAATAATATATATTTTTTAAATATTACTTTTTAAAATATTACTGTAAGAGACTTATAATTACATTATCTTATGATGTGTTTTATAGTGTGTACAGATGTTACAGGAGCATTTATATTTGCCCAGTCAATGTTACTAAATATAACCCATAAATATGCAAATAAGAATGTTAGAAATACACCAAGGCCTCTAAGATACTGTCATAACATGAACAGGATAACCCAGGATTATGTCCTTAAGACTAAAACATGTATTACCAAAGCATGAACCAATCCCTTACAAAAAGAGAGAGAGAGAGAGAGAGAGAGAGAGAGAGAGAGAGAGAGAGAGAGAGAGAGAGAGAGAGAGAGAGAGAGAGAGAGAGAGAGAGAGAGAGAAAACATTACGTCTTGAGTGGGATGATGTGATGAGACAGTCTCCATTTGCCATTTTATCCCTGGACAGATGAAATGAGCCATTGACAGTTCAACTCAGAGTTTATGTATACCATTTCTTATTGGCTTCATTATAAGCTGATGAAATCCATTATCCATTCCACATGCTGTCTCCAGCTCTCCGTTTCTGTTCATTTTAAACTTGTGTTTTATGGACCCAGACAGCGCAAGTAGATCTGGAAATAATATTACTATTATCTCTATTTCCAAACAATCAATTGTTGTATTTATTTATTTGTTTGAATGTTTTTAAATTTAATTTGCTGGCTTTCTCTCTCCTATCGTCTCTGTGCTTTATCTAGGGCCCTACTGGACACATGTGCTCTTCACATGGACCCAAACGGAGGGGTTAAAGGTCTACATTAATGGAACATTAAGCACCAGAGACCCCACAGGAAATGTTTCCCATAACTATGGTGATCCCTATGCCGATCTGGTCATTGGCACAGGAAATGTCGGGCGTTACAACCACTATGCCACAGGTGCCTTCGATGAGTTTGTGATTTGGGAGAGGGCCCTGTCCCCTCAGGATGTCTGGATGTACTACAAAGCAGCTATTGGTAAGTTATTATAGAGCTCATTGTGACTCAAATCTGCTGTCATCATTTCATTTATCTATTAGTTTATTTTCTCTGTGGCAGCCTTCACTTCCTTGCAACCATGTGCTTCTCTGCAGTTGTCAGCCATTGCCATTGTTGTCAGGGTTTCCCAAATTAGCTGTGCCTGGTCTTTGGTGTCTCCAGCATGTCCCAACTTGCCTCTTAGCAGATGCTAGTGTAACGGTATGGTGCAGAAGGAATTAGCAGAAGAGTCAGAACTTCCAAATTAAACTTTTACTTCTTTTATAAATCACAGGAGCAGACGGGTAGAGGGTTCTCACACACATAATACAAAGTATATCGGACAAGGACTAGAAGAACAGAGGGAATTTAAATACTAACACAGACGACGATGATAGAATGAAGGACAGGTGATACAAATGATGATAATTACTAGACACAGGTGCTATAACTGAACACTAACGAGGAGCGGGAAAACTTGGACACAGGACTGAACCAAAAACACTATGCAGGGGGAAACACAAGACATACATGTAACAGCTAGCTCTTCATGCATCTAGAATATTCTTGGTTATACTGTATGTCTCTAATTATTTATTTGAAGTAAAATACCAATTAAGATACTTTAATTGAAACCATGCTAAAAAATCATTGGTAATGATAAAAAAAAAAATTCTTGAGCACAAAATCAGCATGTTAGAATGATTTCTGAAGGATCATGTGACACTGAAGACTGGGGTAATGGTTGCTGAAAAACATTTGAACTGTATAGACCTTATGCACCAGAGAAACGAGGGCGCCGCCATCTTTAGAATATTGTTTTTGCGGTCACTCTGTATATTTCTATGGCATCGCTGTCCAGGAGTAATTAGCTGGTGAAGTTGATTTACTTATTGTAGAGTTAACGAAAGTTATCATGAGCATTGTAATGTTTATGATAAGCATTGTAAAGTATATTTCTTAAAAAATGGACCCTGGGAATTTTTTAAACGAGCCGTTTATTCATAACTACGCAAGATCGCTGTGAAAATACAGACCGGAAGTCAAAAGACAATGAGCTCAGCGCGGAAAAGGGGCGTGGCTACATAAGGTCTATAGCACCTTTCCAAATCTCAACAACACTTTGCAATCACCCAGATCAATACAGAGAAAAAGTGTACGTTAAAATGTCATTGGTGGAGATCAAGAATGTCGTATTTCAGAGAGTTCTGTTTGGAAACAGAAACATCTGTGATGCTGCTGCTTTGCTTTTCTGCCATATCTCTGAAGTTATTACCCTACGTGCAGGTTTATTATAGAGAGGAAGAAGCATTTGAAGACAATTTCCTTTAGAGAAACTGGTCCGCATTCCAGCAGTCCTTAAACTAACCACAATGAAACGCACTGTCGAAATACCATTATATGTTTGTTGTGTCCTCGAAGACTGGCTTTGGTTATAACTGTGCATATCTTTACCTTATATGTATGTAGCGGCAGGACGAGTTTTATATCAGGGGTTTTGTTTTCTATTAAACTGCTAGTGTTTGGATCCTCGTTTGGACAGCTGGTTGAAGTTTCTTGCAGGCAAGAAGTCTTCAGTGTGGCAAAGACAAATTTAAGCTCCAATAAGGCTGCAAATGGTTTTCGTCTTGATCAGTAACAGAGACCAGAACAATGAGGTCTCTAAAGGATTAGTTCACTTCAAAATTTTAATTCTGTCATCATTTACTCACCCTAAAGTTTCAAACCTGTATGAATTTGACCGACATTCTTCAAATATCTTCTTTTTGTGTTCAGCAGAAGAAAGAAATTCATACAGGTTTAAAACTCGAGGGTGAGTAAATGATGACAGAATTTTCATTTTGAAGTGAACTATTCCTTAAACTCCTGAAGAAAGCTATCGGTTAGCATTCCCATTCATTTAAATGCAGATGGTTTAGTCACAGAATCTACTAGCAAGAGCTAACAGGGCCATCTAGACCAGATAACTCAAAAACGTCGGAGTGATACCTTTCAATTACCTTATGAAGAAGATTTAATTTTCTTCCATGACTAATACAATTAAATGAAGTTATATTAGGTACAATACTGGACCAGTCATCTGGAATATCTGGCCTGGAGAGTGATGAATTTTCTTGAAAACTTAATCATTGTCTTCTTTTAAAATAAATATATTTAACCATTCTTTAAAACCAGATAAATTTACTGAAGAATTGAAATTGACCAATAGTTTTTTCCTCCTCTTTTAAGTATGAAGTGTTTGTTAGGCAGTAGAATATGGCACTAGTGCCACGGTCATTGGATCGATTCTCAGGAAATGCATGAATGTATGCTTTGGTATCTGTCAGGAGTTAGTAAGCAGCCATGAAGCACACTAGACAGGAGTAGCAAACTTCATCCATCTTGTTTGCTCTTTTCACTTAGGTTCTTACGCACATTACGTCAGAACACAATAGTTCAACAATTCAGACTTAAATCCAATGTAGTCACTTTGAATAAAAGCATCTGCCAAATCCATAAATGTAAAATCATGTTTAAATTCAATATACCATCTTTAATACCCTAACGGTAAGAAAAAAATAATAACAATATTTTATCTTTTATATTCTCAAGTAAATTATTTAACCTTTTATGGTTGCAAATTCACTATTTAAAATCATAACATTTATTTTGTACCGGTATTTTGACAAGTATGGATCCATAGCTCATTTAAACGGAGATGATAGTGATTATTTAGGTTGACTTTTGGCATATATCCTCTCAGCATGCTGATTGTTAGGTACTGTTAGGGATAAAGACCTTTTGTTAATAATAAAAAAACGTGTTGTTGTTCAAGAAGAGAAAACCTACTGTTGTTTTGCACACGTCCAGCTATAATAGGCTCTAACGAGGGGCATAGTACAGAGTCATTAGAGAGCTGCTTTGCCAGGGGCCCTATAAACCAGCCTCACTGCAACCGACATGTGCATTCAGGAACAGGCTTTCCAGCAGGTGTGAAGTATTTGTTCCATGAGATGAAGTGTTTAACCTGTTTAGAGCTCTTTAGAACATGGCTTCTGTGTTTTGATAATTATTATTACAGCACCCTTCAACTTTTTATTTATCCTATTTCTGATTCTTTTTGTTTAAAATATCCTTTTTAATTATTCCTCCCTATAGTTATCCTTATGTATTTATTTTGTATTAAAATGAATTCAAATGTTATATTTTATTAAATACATTTGAGAAATATATATATATATTTTTTTTTTTTTTTTTTTTTTATAATTACATTTCGTTTATTTATTTGTCTTATCACTTTTCTTTTCACTTTCATTTGTTTATTTTTTGCTACCACAGGTGAGAATGTGATGTCCACCTTTCCAACCGAATCATCCATCAATCTCATTGCTGCGACAGATAATCAATTACAGGTAAATTCTTCTGATCTGAGGTCAGCCGTTGCACTTTCTGAATCAGTTTCTATGTGTTTAGACTGGAGTCTCCCAAACCAGAGGAGAGTAGAAAGATAACAGCTGAAATACAACTTCATCACATATTACTCTAAATTCCAGGGTTATCTTAGAGATTTCACTGGGCAAAAGACTAATGTACATAAATACAAACACATCTGTAATGAGGTTAGGCACTAACCTGTCTTGCTTCTCTCTCAGCGAAAGTAAAAAAAAAAAGTGCTTGTGGTGATTTTGCCAGTATCTCATTACAAAATAGGTTTGTCTTTGGTAGTCTGATTAATAGAGTTCACTGAAAAGACCACAAATACATAATGGGATTTCTCACTCATCATCCTTAATCAAAACCACCCCAGCCTGGCTAGATAAACTGAAGTTGGAGGTTTTTTTGGAGTTTAAGATTCAGATTCTATAAAAAATGTTTTTAAAAATCATGACAAGTAAAGGTTAAGTATATTATTTATTTATGTGCTACTTCTGTCAGCTAATTCCAATAAAAATCATTGTTTTCAAACAGGTTTCCCGAACCAGTGTTATTTTAGCATCATTGACATACTATTATAGATTTTGTTAATATTTTGATTTTATGTTTTCATTTAACGGGTTAGTTCACCCAAAAATAAAAGATTCTGTCATCAGTTACTCTCCCTCATGTCGTTCCAAACCCGTAAGACTTTCGTTCATCTTCGGAACACATAAAGATCTTTTTGATGAAATCTGAGAGCTTTCTGTCCCTCCATTGACGGCTACGCAACTACCACTTTGACTCTTCAAAAAGTTCATAAAGAGATTGTTAAACTAATCCGTATGAATTGAGTGGTTTAGTCCAAATTTTCTGAAGACCTGATCGCTTTATCTGATGAACAGATTAAATGTAGGCTTTTATTCAAATATAAACATTGATCAGTGAACGTAAACAGAAGCTCAACCGAACCTGTTTGATGCACAAGAACAAACCTTGGTTCTTGCGGAAGCTATGGGAAAGTATTTAATTTATTGAAATTTATTGAAATAATTACACACCTTTAAGGTCTGCCGAGTAATTGTGAGCACATGGAGAACAGTAGTCACAGATTACAGTACACTTAGACTGTTGACTTAATTTGGAAGATAGTAAATTAAGTTGGGCATTCAAGACACTGACATATCTTCTAAAGGCTCTCAGCAGTGTTTGACACCTCCTTTTACATGCCCTCGATCTGTCTTCTCGGACTTCTTCCCCACGCAGTAATTAAATGAAGGAGTGAACGTACACAGAAAATCACACGCACACAACACGGCCTCCCAGACAACACCTCACACACCCTTGGATGATTAGGTGTTACGAAGCCGACACAGACGTCGCTCTGGGATTGGCCATGTGCACACAGACGCACACACCCTTGGCTGACGTACAAGAGCCCAGCATGAAATGAGGTGGAGGCCGAAGCTGTAAACACAAACAAATCCAGCTCTTTTGGAACTATTGTTTCCCCCCCAGACTCTGAGGAAATGGAAAGAAATCAGAGATTGAACACTAACGCAAATGACAACACTGGCTCTTATTGAGTAAGGAGATCAAGTAGAAGAGAAGTAGAAAAATGGGGCAGAAAGGAGATCCAAGATTTTCTGTAACGGCCACATGTAGGGTATGGAGGAAAAATAAGACTTTAAAAAACTAGTCTGGAGGTTCTTCATTGGAAAGTTCCAGTAAAAGTGGCATTTAATTTTGCTCTTAACATTGACATCCACAAATCCCATTTGAAAAAGATTTAATAAAATCATTTAAATGGCAAGCGCCAGCTATTCCGGTGCTTGTTGTTGAAATCATTATATTAAATTATGGGAAACCAAACCACAAGAACACCGTTATATTCTGAATCTCAAGTCCAAGCCACACAGAGCCGTTACATGTGATTGTGGGCGATTTTATGGAGTTCTTTTGACACATCCACCTTGTATTTGTGTGTTACAGAGAATCACAGAGATGCCCCAACCTGCCTCCACAAACCTGACAGAGGAAGTTCAGAGACTTCAGGAACCCATGCAGTTACAAGCGCTGGACCTCCTTCAGTCTCTATCGTTTAACCTTCCAAACAAGACTATACCTCAAGAAACAGCCAACAACCTTACACAGGTAAAGACAGGAATACAGAGAACGTTTTAGGATTTATAAAAACATAAAGAAAAGTTGAGGTAAAACAAATAAGAAATGTTTCAGGTTCTGGACTATTTTTAGGACACTAATCAAATTAATAGATTCGTGGCATTAATTGTGTGATTATTTGTACAGAAGGTCAGGTGTTCTTGTTCATTGAAGAACAAGATGCTCTTTGGACCTTCTTCAAATCTAATTTACTCAAATCTAGTTACTTTTGCGATTCACATTTCACTCAAATTATTATGCTGATACTATAACTCGTCATGAAAATATTGTATTAACTTTTTTTTTTAAATACACTACATTTCAGAAGTTTGGGGTCAGCAAGATTTTTTAAAATAAACTAATACAAAGACAAATGAAATTGATCAAAAGTGACTGTTAAGGCATTTATAATATTCAAATAAATCCTTTTCTTTTAAAATTTCTATTCATCAATGAATCCTGAACAAAAACATTAAGCAGCACAACTGTTTTCAACATTAATAAAAATGAGAAATGTTTCTTGAGCAGCAAATCAGCATATTAGAATGATTTCTGAAGGATCATGTGACACTGAAGACTGGAGTAATGATGCTGAAAATTTGCTTTGTCATCACAGGAATAAATTACATTTTAAAATATATTATATTAAATGTATTTTATAAAATATATTAAAATAGAAACAGTTATTTTAAATTGTAATAATATTTCACAATATTACTTCTTTTTACTGTATGTTTGATCAAATTAATGCATCGTTGGTGAGTATAAGAGACCTCTTTCAAAAGCTTTTAAAAATCCTACCGACCCCAAACTTTTGAACGGTTGTGTACATAGGCATAATTTGCGGGTTGGATGGGTCCTCACCACTTTTTGCCAGGGCCGATATTGATCCCACCACTTTTGAAAATATCTCGCGGCGCTAAAACAGAGAAAGCAGTTGACCAGCAGATAATTCATTTCTTATTATCAGTGGCGGAAGGCAACTGTGTTCTCTGGAGACTCTTATTTGTTCCGGTGAAAACACAAAACAAAAAGCAAAACAATTTGAGAAAAATATACAAAACAGAATCATCTTCAGTGTTGCTTTTACACACACATTTGAAACTCTCCTTTATTCTGCTCTGTGTTGTAGTCTCTACTGAAGAGTGTGGATGAGGTCATAACCGCCAGCGACTGGAGAGAAAACGATGAGGTACGTTTATTGGATGGATTAAGGATTGGATAGATAGAGAGATTCGATCAGTCCATTCATGAGTTGAACCAAACGAATCGGCATACTTTATCAGCACATCTTTTGTGATGTGAAATTAATCAATTCAAACATGGTCAAATGTGTTAAATGAAGCTGAAGGTACTATAAACTTGGTATCTGAAAGAGTCATCAAATTTTATAATTTGAATAAAGCAAAAATGATTTCATTTCGTAGAGTTCTGCAGGTTCTTATTTGTTAACCTCAGTGAGCTGTAATATACTTTGCACTTGTCTTTTATCGTGGTGAGCAGTGGAGTCCAGTGGTCAATGGTCTGGTGGAGACTGTGGATAAGGTGATGGTGCAGATGGCCTCCAAGCTTCGGTCCAGCCCAGACTCAGAGGCTCCTCTGGCCATAGGGGGCAAGAGTTCGGTGGCAGGTCAGTACACGCTCCAAAACATTTCTTCAAACTCCCGTTTCCAGAATATCTATTCTTAGAAATTCACTCTCCCTCCTCTCCTCTACATACATGGCTGGCTTGAAGTATGTGGAGTATGTCCAAGTATGCTCACAGGGGGGATGCCAACCTAATACACATGCATGAATGCAGCATACTGGGTGAGCGTCAAAATCAGGTCTGAGTGAAGGAATTTGATGCATGAAACATTGCTTTTTATTCGATTATATTTTCCTATTTTTTAGGAGTGTTGAAATGTTACATTTGCCAGAATTGTTCAGTTTGGGCCTGTCTCCTATGCAGATTTTTTTTATAATAAACTTTCCTAAGAATTAAAAAAAAAATGACTTAGTTAATTGACTGAAATGTCTTGATATATATTTAACATAGATGCTAAACAGTTGGAAGAAGTTTAATTTTTCAAGATTTTAAATAGTGCAACGTGCATGTCTTTAATGTCTTTTGAAAAGACGTAACATGAAATTAATTAGACGAGGGCCGTAACATCTCTGTATCTGCTTTGTGCAGATTCAAAATGATTCAAGTCTCATTGAAGTCTGATTTCTGAATCATTCCCTTTGAGACTGAGGCTTCACAGTCAACTTTCTCTTCTGTCTCTGATCCTCCCTTTTTTTATGATAAGACTGTGTGTAAAACAGAAAACCTTTCCGGTTGCCTGAGCTATTATTGAACTTCACTGTTTCATTCAGTGAATAAACCATAAAAAACACAAGATCACAGATGAAACAGAATCACCCAAGAACAAGAGATGAGAGGACTTCCCATAACTTCAATCGGGCTGCGCCCTGCAATATTCTTGATTCAAACTTTTAATACTCTATACTTTACCAATACTAGTGAAACATCACAATTCTGTGCCAATTTCTACATCACCACAAAAATGAATGGGCTATTTAACCTTTATTTTAAATTACACTATGGTTCAGAATTTTGGAGACGACAATATTTTTGTATATTTTTGAAAGAAGTCTCTTATGCGGTTCATTTATTTGATAAGAAAATACAGTAAAACAGTAATATTGTGAAGTATTATCATACAATTTAAAATAAGTGTTTTATTTTGGTAAAATAATTTTATTGATACTTTCTTTTGTAATATTGTAAATGTATTTACTGTCACTTTTTATCAATTTAACCATTGTTGATTTATAAAAGTTTTTTTTAAAATAGTAACAAATTAAATTAAAACAATGCAATGTAGCTATTTTAGTATTTTCTTCAAGTTTTTCGTAAAAATTGCTTCAAGTTAATCAGATAATTATTCAAGACGTGAACAGTCTGTAATAAAAATAAGTAACAAATTGCAAACGGAACTAATATACAATTGAACTAAACAGTGTTGAAAGTGTTTACATTAATACCTCACAAAGAATTGCATCAAAAAGTGCAACCGCTTGTTACAGAGCATGCTCACAAAATGCATGTTAAACCAGCTGCCTTTCAGATGGTGCACATGCAGGTACAGAATACAGTCAGTACTCGGCTTCACCGACTTGGTACCAAATTGTGCTTCTTTTGACCTTCTAATGCAGTAACAAAGCAACATTATACTCACTATGAACAGTGACCCAACCCTTTTTTTCAAATGTATCTAGATTACTCTCTGATGAAGATCCCTCAGAACTACAATCTGCCCAGCTACCGGTTCCCCACACAAGGGAAGAGTTACATCTCAGTACCAGGAGAGGCCCTTACAATGCAGTGTGAGTATGCACATCTCACAAACCCTAAGATCTGCTGGTGATCCTTGTCCTGATCATGCAGCTTTATCCAGTGCCGCTCCAGAGAACAGTGCTTGTCTATGTCGCCTATGCAATGATCTGCCACTGACTAATGGGATAAATCGTGCTTAAAGTAACACACTTTAATGCTTTTCCACTTACTAAACCAGTTTAACCAAAATGTGCATAATGGAACAAACAAAACCTGGACTGGAGCATAGACATACAGTATGAAATGGAATGGATTGCTAAACAAACTGCCAATCATTTTTTCTTTTTGAATAGAAGGTTGTTCTGAATCATTCCTACCCAATTTAGCCCCTGATCATGAGTAATGTGCGCATACACATCTCATTGCTTTTATACGCCTCTGGCGGCAGTGAAAGAACACATTGTTATTTCATACAAGGAAGATGAAGGACATTTATTTGTTGTCTGTCCGCTTCGGCCATAAACAACAAATAAACAACGCAATCAACTCTGATGACTTCCTGCTGCTCTCTAATGAAACCTGCCAATCTCACAAGCCCCTCCAGGAGAAAGCGTTATATAATTTGGAGTTGTTTAGAGCAGAATTGCATGAAAAACAGAGAAAGCGTAATGTATAAATGCGAGCAATAGTTGAAGAGTGAGTGTTGCAATGTTTCCCATGTGGCGGCAGTAATTATGAGGGCATTAAACGTTTTGT
Organism: Rhinichthys klamathensis goyatoka; assembly: GCF_029890125.1. Lineage (NCBI taxonomy): Eukaryota > Metazoa > Chordata > Actinopteri > Cypriniformes > Leuciscidae > Rhinichthys > Rhinichthys klamathensis. The sequence continues at coordinate 586,408 of NW_026606787.1, read as the reverse complement.
TTGTTTGACACCGTTTTGGGGTCAGCTCTCCTCAGCTCCTCTGGCACAGTGCTGAACCTGAGCCCCACTCTGTTCATTATAAACAGTTTTAATAAACTATTAAAGCTCTATTATCAGAAATGGCACATAAACGCTAGCACTGGCATTAGCGTGCCATTGAACTGCTTCTCCAGTGAAGCCGGACATATGGTACACTTCATTAACAGAACCAAGCAGAGCTTTTATACGCCAATTAAAGACAGCAAGAGAAGGAGCGCATTGAATCGCCGTGTATTCCCGCTGGGCCAAGTTTCTTTTAGTCTTAATAAAAACATTTGTAGAGAGATTTTGCCCCTTGGTTTGTGAGGTTATTGGCCCAAAGCTCATCTGAAGCCCAACAGTTGGGACACAGTGATATTATTGCTTATTTGGTCCATTAACACCTGCAAAAGCACTAATAAGTTGTAAAAGCATGTTTCACAGTAATATCAACTGCAAAACATTAGTAATTAACATTAATATTAAATAATGCATAATGATATATAAATATACAACATACATATTAAATAATGTGTATTTAAATAATATTTAAATATTATAAAATATGAAATATTTATGTTGTGCAGAGTAGCTGCTTGCCCAATATTGTTTGTAGGCCATCCAGTATAAGCTGAGAACTGAGTTGCTGAATCATGTTATTGCTTTTTTTAGACATCAGTTAATCAAGACATTTACAAAAACTTTTCAGCACTCATTTTCGTGTGCCACCGTGAACAGAAATAAAACATGCATCTGTGGGTTAGTTTGCTTCAAACTGGTTGTTGTTAATGATTGGCCTAGACACATTTAAATGCCTCTGATTGGTTGCTGTGCTCAAACCCTGCAAAAAAATCATGTTGTTAGAATGTGGAGAATACTTTAATGTAATACTGTAAATGATACTTTCCATGATTAATCACAGCAACACTCATATTAATGTCAATTATTTATTCAGTTAATTGTGCAGCCCTAATTCAGACCCTGGTGAAATGATACTGCCACATCCAATGGTCTAGTTATCAACATTCTTTTACATGGTTATTTACACAAATTCTGCTGTCAAATTGTGATACTAGTTATTGTGTTTTCATAATAATACTGGAGTTGGTTTTAAACTCGAAGGGAAATGGCCCTGTGTATTTATTTTTTAATGGCCGAAAGATTTTTTGAAGTATAGTGTAACATATTTCCCCCTCACACACGTGGTGGACCCTCAATCACACTCTTCCCGTGTGTGTGTGAACACACATCTTTCCCATTAGAGCTGCACTGAGAGGAGCACATGCAGTGTCTGTGATAATGAGTCTATCCTCTTTATGCATTTCAACGGCAGCCCAACACATTCTTCAAAACACACATACAAATGTGTGATCGAATGGTAATAGTTGTGTCTGTTTCCCCCTGCAGCTCAGACCACGATCGTGGGACTTTTCTACCACAAAATGCACAACTACTACAAAAAAATCAGCCCTCTACAAACAAGGTGAAGTGTGTGTGTGTGTGTGTGTGTTTCCTGTTGTACATTGTGTTCTTGTGCGCATGGCTTTATCACTGTGGTTCTCTCTCATCTGGGCCTCTGTGTCTGATACTCCCAGTCATTAAGTCGACTGATAACACTCTCTTCTCATCTTAACACAGCCGTGATCAGTACTTAACTTTATTTATTTATTTTAGTAAATCTTTTTATGTAACTCCACTGGGCAAAAGAGAGATTCTGCAGGGTATATTCTCATTACCATCTAAATATACATAAGAATATTTGCTATGGATTATACAACATTCCAGACAGACTGTCAGTCTGTGCATTAGTGGTGGGTTACATTGTTAAGGTGCGGTCATTTACCAATGCACTGCAAAATTTTGAGGGCAAAATCCAGTCAATTCAATCGAAATCCAATATTCAGAGTTTTGCGGAAAGACGTACGAGTTCCCCATGCATATTTTGCTCATGTTCAAGTTGGTCATGCAAATTTGCTCTGCAGACCAACAGAAAGACGCTTGGTTTGAAAGTGACTTCTATGTGTGAGCAGTGTTTCATCATACAGTACATCGTTACACTATTGACAATAGAGTACTTCAGCCATGACGTAAAAACCTGGAAGACTAATTCGCCAGCGGTTCCCTCAAGGTTTTCCTATGGGCTTTTATAATGGGGTTTTGAGTAAAATAAGGTCTGTGATAAACAGAAAAAGCCGATACTTGGACATCTTGCGTAAACACACCCCAAATGTTATTATCTAGTTTCTTATTAGAACTATGAAAAAAAAATTAAATAAGCGTAACAGCTTCAAAATTCGACATGGGTGTGTGTAATTTGCTTTGTATAGCAAAATGTCCAAGTATCATCAAGTTATATTATATTATATTTACGTTTTGACATCACGGCTGCAGCACTCTTTTTTTTGCCTGTGAAATTTCACTGAAATGTGACTGCAACTTTACACCTGTAGGTGGCGACAAGTGTAATTTTTCATTCATCTGATTAATTCCAAAACACTGATTCCTTTAGCAAGGAAGCAAGTCGTTGAATCATTCATTCAACTAATTCATTTAAAAACACTGAGGCTGCTTCCAAAATCACACGCTCTCTGAGTAGGTACTTCTTTTGAATAAGTACTTACATTGTCAACCGTTAAAAAAAGTAAATTCTATATAGTCTGAATGTAATCCAGATGTACCACATTTGCGTGTGCATATTCATTAAGAAACTAAACAAACGGCAATACTGTTGCCCGGAGACACATAATGATTGTTTCTTCTGTGGCTTTGTTTGGAACAATTTTATTGCCAGAGCAAAAACAGATAATGTAACTGACAATATTGTGTCTAAAATGTCCCAAAAGCATCGTGAGCTAAGTTGCTCATATAGACCATTGTGGCAATGGCTCTAAAATCTACTTATTCTTACGATGCTTTTGGGAAACGCAGCCCTGGGCAGTGGATCTGTAGTTCCCAGCATGCTTTGCAAGGGACTGCATCAGTAGAGTAAATTTAGGGATTAAGTGTTATTTTATGTGTTTTTCTGTAAAGGGAAGGATGTTGGTAGTTTATGTTAATGTTTAATGTTCAGTTATGTTGGACATTTAGAGGAGTTTCTGTTATTGAATGTTGTGGTTACCATTGTGCTGAAGAGTAGCGCTGTCAATTGTGATTTTCACTTTGATGCAACATAATGTGCATACAATAACCCCAAATCACAATTTTCACAAAATTCCCCGATGTAGGTGCGCATGTGTAGAATGTGTCCGTCCTGAGTTTTATTGGAAATTGTATGTAGGGTCAATGACACTCAGTCAAGTTACAACAGTATTCCCCTTAAATAAACCTGATTGAAGTAGGTTACACAACAAAATTAGAATTTATGGGTACTAGTATCAGGTAGAAATATCTCCTTAAAGCAACATCTGCACAAGTTCACTTTGTACAATGTGGTATTAGCATAATCTGCATTGCTCATTCTGGAATGTTAACAGTAGTTCAAGTATGGCTAATAACTGACTGTCCATCTCTGCAGAATAAATGAGGCGGTGGACTTTAAAGATTATAAGATCCAGATGGCCAGTCATCTTATTTCTCTGAAGGTGGAGCCATCTCCTGTCCTGTCACTCAACCTGTCCACTGAGCCGCTCATCCGGATCGTCCTCACGCATCAGCTGGTAGGAGAACATCAATCCAACACTTCATTTTGTTCATTTTTATGTTCCTTCAGGAGTGTGGGTGCTTGTGAGCATTTGTTTTTTATCAAGTTTATTTTGCTTGACTAATGTGACAAGAAAAAATTGTGTACAACGACAACTTTAAGATCAAGCAGAAAGTTCTACCAACCGTTTCATTTATTCTCATTCTAAAGTAATGTGCTCACGCTCATCAACCAACATCTGGATTTCTGCACATCAGGTTAGACTGAATGCAATTAACATAAATTAATATGTATTACCCAGTCTGGCCTGGGAGTTCAGCACTGAGCCGCTGGTAAAAAAACTATAGTTCCTGATGAGAGAAGGATGGCTATTCTTAACATTTGTGGTCTGTTTGATACATAGATCTCTTCTGAGACTTTTGTCTAACCAAAATCATTCCATTATGTTTCTTAAATGGTACAAAAATTATACTTGATATGTTGGAGGAAAACTTTCAAAGTTTTTTTTTTGCTGCTGTGTTTATGGTTTTGTCTTTTGGTGAGCTGCGTTACACAAGAACCCCAGAGGTCAGACTTGTCAGGACTAACCATGGAAATCCATTTCGGTTTGCATCATCCTCTGCACTCTTTTTTTCAGTTCTGAAACAGCGAGAGTATTTTGCCAAAAGAAAAGTGGTTCCGAACGCTGGAACCATAAGCCTTGAGGTCTTTTGAGAAGGGAAAGATGATTTGGTTTAACAAGGAGCTTATTTGGCCTGTGTGCGCAGATGGTACGACTCAGTCGAGGATGCATCTGTCTGCCAAATTTCCATGGGAAACCCATCAAAAATGGATACAGATGGCATGTAGACAAGTTAACCAATACAGCATGTCTTGGGAGGATATTTACTGTTAAAAAAAAAACAGTGAGGAGTTCACCGTAGCATTGCATTTCACACACCACGTTACACACAATAGCCATCAACTAACCCACATTTTACAGCTCACTGTGCTCTTTACCATTACATAAGATCTTCTAAACCTTTTCAATAAATAAATAAGCTCATATACAGTGTAATCACATCAAAGAAAAACATTTAAACCTATTTTACTGAGCGGTCGTTTCTTTTTTCATTGTTCTTTTTAAAGCTTTTTCAATGCTTTCCAAATCAAAACCATGCTGGCATGCATGTAACTATAGAAACAAACGTTTGTTTTGCTGGCTTTTTATGGTTTTGTGAGAGATGGTTATTTCAGTGATGTTTGTTGATGGAAATGTGTGTGTCTTTGTACAAAGACCATTATGCTAATTGCTAAATGAAAGGAACCTGCTAAAAGAGTAAAGCCAGAAACACGACTCAAACACAGATGCAAATGCTTTTTGCAGGGTCCAATCAAACTATATCCACAGCAGCTTCCTTAAAACTGATCAGTAATCGTTCAGAAATTAATGACTAGTATGAATTGAAAATATGTCATTTTGCACATCCCCACTACACATTAGGAAAATTGACACCAGACATTTTAATTTCCTTAGGTCATTTGAAATGACTGTCTAATTAATCTTGGGAGACTGGCTTCCTGTGTAGGACTGTCCAGAACAGAGGCTGCATGTGTTTCATGAGTAATGTGTGAGCTGAATCACTAGATCAATATTCTGTCAGTGTCAGTGATGGATTACCGTGATAAGACTGTTTTTAAGATAATGGTTAGTTTTTGTGTTTTGGCCACTGGCTTTTTAGGTAGAATGATTTATCAACTGTTGAATATTTGTGAATAAATGATATGCTGTCTGTGGTTTTTTGGATGATGTCAGTGGTTCTCATGGTAAATTTAAGAAGTCAACTATTTGGTCTTAAGGAAATCCTTTATAATTAGGTTAATTTAGGATCATGTTCAGGAGCATTTATTTGCAAAATGTATACTACCTTTCAAAAGTTTTGGGTCTGTAAAATTGTTTAATATTTTTTAAGTCTCTTGTTTGAGCAAAATACAGGTAATTTATAATTACAATTTAAAATAACTGATTTCTATTTGAATATATTTTAAAATTTAATTTATTCCTGTGACGATAAAGCTGAATTTTCAGCATCATTACTCCAGTCTTCAGTGTCACATGATCTTTCAGAAATCATTCTAATATGCTGATCTGTTGCTCAAGAACATTTCTTATTATTATCAATGTTGAAAATAGTTGTGGTGCTTAACATTTTTGTGGAAACCGTGATGCATAGTTTTTTATAAATATTCTTTGATGAATAGAAACAAAAGAACAGCATTTATTTTCCTTTTTTTTTTACAGTGTAAGTCTCTACTGTCACTTCTGATCACTTTATTGCATCCTTGTATAAAATATTTTATTTCTTACTCCAAAGTTTTGAACGATAGTATGAACACTAAATACAGCCATTAATGCTGTCAATAATTCAATAATTGTCTTTATTATTTAAGGTGGTGGATTTCCTATGAAACAGGTGCTTGGATGGCCCTAGCAAAGGGTCAAGTTACTCTTCTAATTGTTTAACAACCAACTTGTCAATTACTATTTTTTATTTTTTTTATTTAGCTTTAATATTTTGTTGCTGTGGTGATTTAAAGATGCTAGTTTCCACCAGGGACGGACTGGGACTAAAAAACGGCCCTGGACTTTGACTAGGCCCGGCCCAAAGCAATCGGCGCGCGGAAACTCGACAACAACAACAATAACGCCTGCTGCCTGGCATGAGTGTCACAAGACTTTAATTGTGGCTCATAATACTATACCTAGCTAACAGCAAATTATACAATTTATTCCATGCTGTCTTAAAATGAATTTATTACTTAATAATCTTAATTAATTTATGCAGTAATTAATCTTAGCTACTGCACAAATAATAATACCACATCTAAATGAAAATAGGCTACACCATTACAAATGTAACTTCTGTATTCAAAATCTTCAAAGTTTGTAAGCATTAACTGTAACGTTACCAACATTTTTAAAAGTAAAAGCACAACATATTTCTTAATATTAGCTACTGCATGTGGCATTTTACAGCTAAAATGTTGAAGTTTAGCTGTTTTAACTACTGTAATCATTAAAAATGTAGCAAGCTGAATATCACTTCCTAACATCATCCCTAGCAAGTAACTTGCAAAGTAATTTCTGATTAATTCGGTTCGTCAGCCAGTCCGCCCCTGGTTTCCACAAAAGAGTTTCTCAGTGTATTTCCACCTACTAAAGCACTGCTTTGTTGGCTGACTAGTCAAACATCCTGTCCCATCCCTAAACTACACAGACAGCAACCTAAGCAACAATCGTGCAATTATAAGCAGCAATCACCTCATTACCTCATCTTTTATTTCTCCTTTTCTTCCCTCTCTTCTCTTCACCTGTCCCATCTCTCACTGCTGGATCACATGGCACGAGGTGAACAAATGGAAAGAGTGATTTCATGAGGAATGCTGGCGATGCTCAGTGTCAAAATCATAAGGATTAAAAAAAGATTTCTGACAAGCTTTCGCTGCCTTTACAATCTAATAAAGTTTCAGCGGAGCGGACACAAAACAGAGACGCCACGCATACTGAGCATGAGCGCACGTCTGTTGCGCTGTGTGCAAGCTTGTACTTGCACTTGTATGTTTACGTTAATCAAAGATATTACTAGAGGCTGTTTATTCATTTTAATACAATGCACCTCCAAATCCAATGTGTACATGAAGCAGCCATGACTGGATTAATGTAATCATCCATTGTGCTGTGTGTTTTTGTTTGCATTCATGTGAATGTGGTTGTGTGTCCAGTAAAGATGTTTGTGGTGAATTACTGAACCACAAGCAGTTTTGGTCAAGGAGGTATTTCCGCTGTGGTTCAGATTTAATTACAGATTCACACAGTCCTAATGGCATTACAACTTATAAAAAGTTTCACCAAGTCTGACATGCATTTTGATGTATGACTGGGGACTTTTGTTGTCTACTTAGTGCAGTTGGGATTTTTTAAGTTACAATAATGAGTAGTGCTCACTGCCAGATGCTTTTATAACTCACACACCCAGTTCCTGTCTGAACTCACTCACTTTAAACGCCTGCTCACTCACTCCCTCGCTCACCCAAACACCCAGTAGGTCACTCGCTCACACACTCATTTCTTCAGTACTAACTAATCACTCTTCTCAACCTCTCATTAGCCACTGTCGGGGCAGTGTGATCCATGGCTATCAACAGGCCGGACGGGGCAAATAACCTTGGACCTCGAGCCACAAGGTCAAAATCAAGCAGTATTTCAAGCACTGTCGGGCTAGTAGCCCCGCAGCGTTACCCTAAAACTCGCCTTTGGCATACCTCCCTACAACAAATAATGTCACACCGCCAATTCACTAGAAAGGGGAAACTTCCTAATAATTTTCACCAAAATTTCATGACCCCCAGAATATTTTGTTGTATGAATATCTGAACATAAAATATATCAAACAAAAGAACAGAGCCTCTGCTTTTAAAACAAACAAATAAAAAAATCTACATTTTATTCTAGCTTAATTCATATTTTTTATCAACACTTGAATATGGGAAAGTTTCATGAAAAAGGAACATTTTGACCAAAAAGCTGAGAAAATTAGAATCTAGAGATTCTGTACTATTTCAGAAGATGTGTAATTCCTCCCTCTCTACCATATAACAGGGAAAACATGGATTGCTGGAAAAACTTGTCAATGACAGGGAAGCGTTGTGTTATAAATGACACAATGGCGGAGAAAGAGTTAACATGAAATATAAACACCAAATAAACACAATTACTATGTATTCGGCGGGCCAAAAACCCCTGGCCATTGGCCCTGAGGAAGCCCTGAACAATCAAAAATCAAGGCAACAGGAACAATCAAGCCCCTGAAGTGACAGTGGAAATGTGACTGGCCTTGGCATGGACTAGCACTCTCACTCACTCATTCACTCGCTAAATGATTCATTCAACCAATTTATTCACTCACTGACTGGTTCATTCAGCCACAAATTCACTCACTGACTGATTCATTCAGCCACTCATTTACTTGCTGACTGATTCATTCAATCACTCATTTACTCGCTGACTGATTCATTCATCCACGCAATCACTCGATGACTGATTCATTCAATCACTTATTCACTCACTGACTGGTTCATTCAGCCACTAATTCACTCGATGACTGATTCATTCATCCACTCAATCACTCGATGACTGATTCATTCAACCTCTCATTCACTTGCTGACTGATTCATTCAATCATTGATTTACTCACTGACTGATTCATTCAGCCACTCATTCACTTGCTGACTGATTCATTCAATCACTAATTTACTCACTGACTGATTCATTCAGCCACTCATTCACTTGCTGACTGATTCATTCAACCAATTTATTCACTCACTGACTGGTTCATTCAGCCACACATTCACTCACTGACTGATTCATTCAGCCACTCATTTACTTGCTGACTGATTCATTAAATCACTTATTCACTCACTGACTGGTTCATTCAGCCACTAATTCACTCGCTGACTGATTCATTCATCCACTCAATCACTCGATGACTGATTCATTCAACCTCTCATTCACTTGCTGACTGATTCATTCAGCCATTCATTCACTTGCTGACTGATTCATTCAGCCATTCATTCACTTGCTGACTGATTCATTCAGCCACTCATTCACTTGCTGACTGATTCATTCAATCACTAATTTACTCACTGACTGATTCATTCAGCCACTCATTCACTTGCTGACTGATTCATTCAATCACTTATTCACTCACTGACTGGTTCATTCAGCCACTAATTCACTCGCTGACTGATTCATTCAGCCACTCATTCACTCGATAACTGATTCATTCAACCACTCAATCACTCGCTGACTGATTCATTCAACCACTCATTCACTTGCCGACTGATTCATTCATCCACTCAATCACTCGCTGACTGATTCATTCAATCACTCATTTACTTGCTGACTGATTAATTCAGCCACTCGTTCACTCACTGACTGATTAATTAAATCACTCATTCACTCGCTGACTGATTCATTCAATCACTCATTCACTCGCTGACTGATTCATTCATCCATTTATTCACTCGCTGCTTGATTCATTCAACCACTAATTTACTCACTGACTGATTCATTCAATCACTCATTTACTCACTGACTGATTCATTCAATCACTGATTCACTCGCTAACTGATTAATTCAGCCACTCATTCACTTGCTGACTGATTCATTCAGTCACTCGTTCACTCACTGCCTAAATCATTCAACCACTCATTCACTCACTGACTGATTCATTCAATCACTCATTCACTCACTTGACTGATTCATTCAATCACTCATTCACTCGCTTACTGATTAATTCAGCCACTCATTCACTTGCTGACTGATTCATTCAGTCACTCATTCACTCACTGCCTAAATCATTCAACCACTCATTCACTCACTGACTGATTCATTCAATCACTCTCACTTGACTGATTCACTCACTTGACTGATTTATTCTGCCACTCATTCGTTCACCTACTTATTCAATCATTGGCTCGCTCAACCACTCATTGATTCATTCATTCACTGACCTACATTGGCTCAATCACTCAGTTGCTCATTCTCCCTCTCTTCTTCTCCTTCATTTCTCCAGTCTTTCACTGAATGTGTCTTTCAGTTGGTCTGACGTCCCCCTCTGTCTTTATTTCCTCTCCCTCTCTCACGCTTTGTCCGATGAATCGTTATAATCTATAGCAGATGGTCTGGCTGAAGCGATCCTGTTGTAGCTAACGGCTGCGGATTGTGTGGCCTCCTCCTTTTCTTCTTCTCCATATCTTTCTATTTCTTTCCCTCTGCCACTCTTTTGCTCTGAGTGCCTGAAAGCAGAACCTTTAAACTGTTAGTTCTGCCTTGCCTTGTTACTCTTACCATTATATTTTTAGACCACTCTCATATTATGATTTACAGTGAACAAATCCTCCAAGCTTGTGTTTTCATTAAAATTATGATAGAAATACCATTAAGCTATTAAAATGTCCCCACACGATCACCTGAGCACGTTCCACTGCATATTTAGCCTTGACTGGATCCAGGTTTTAGCGTTCCACAGAGACTTCAACCATTTCCTAGCTTTTTCCAGAGATCCGGAGGACGTCCATCAACTGGCTGACCCCCTGAGCACCTCACTGGGTTTCTCCTCACCACGCACAGCTCCAATGCAGATGTTTTACCACCTCAGTCTCATCTACGTCAGCCGAGTCTTACCACATGGATGGACCGATATTTATAAAAACACGCGGATCCACATATTTAACTTTCAAAATGTTCTCTCATCGTGTTTCTTAAAGTGTTTCTCATATTGTATGTTTTTGCCTTCGTTGTAACTTTTATTTCGTTGTATAAAATCAATGTCACATTTGCAATGTCAGCATTTTGTTTGCGTACCCCCTCTGTCACCTCATGTACCCCAGTTTGGGAAACATGCTCTAAACGTTTATGCAGTGTCGCAGTTCGAGTGTTTCTCATTTCCCATTATCAAAAGTAGCCAAGTATAAAGCAATTACATATATTGTTCCAAATTTAGCTGTGACTTGAGCCTTATTTGTGATATTGTGAGAATCAGATTGAAGTTTGTGGTTAGATCTTGCACTCCAACACTGTGATCCATCGTGCTTATTTGGGTAACACTAGTTCAAATCTGGCTCGTCACATTTCCTATTCCTGTCTCATTTCCAAGTTTTCGATGGAACATGTCTTTGCGTTGTCATTGACTTTTCAAGTGCATTAGTCTTTGTATTCTCCATGTACAGAAGCAGCTGCTCTAAATTACAGCCCAGCCATAAACGTATGTAATTACAGAGCCTGTGAATAGAACGGGAGAGACCGAAAACCTACATTTACTTTTCAACATTTATCTTCTGTGTTAAGCTTGGACTACGCGCACTATGTTTTTAAATTTAGCCCAGCCAGGCTTTATTTAGATAGCAGTTCTTTAAATATCCCCCAGTGCAGTGCCATTAACAAGCATACCTCAGCAAACCAAAGCCAGCATGTTTCATATGGTGTGTAACTGGGTTTGGTCTCAATCAGAGAGAATGTGTGAGGAGATGTTTAGCAGACGATTCTGAGCATATGCTGTTGCGTATGTGTGTGAGAGAAAGAGTTCATCAAAGAGAGAGAGCTTCAGTTAATTTAAAAAAAAACTTTATATCCTGAATATTTACAAACTAGAATACAAACCTATCTTATGGATATCTTCTTGGAATATAACGTAAGATGTTTGTTTATGGTGCTTTTTGACGTTTTTGAGAGAACAGACAATTGCTCCTTTAACACTTTCTGTTGAATTCTGTTGGCTTGTTCTTGTGTTGTGTAAATGAAATATAGGCTTTATTGTATTGCTAACACTCAGTTTTTCCTTCAGTTAGTCATTGGGTTAGTCATCAAGGCAGGCATCAGGGGTACTGTCCCAAAAGTATGGAAACACTACTCCCACTCTACCGTACTGACAACCCTTCAGATGCGCACACTCTGACCTATTGACCTACTTTTTGAGTAAAAGTTATAAATTGTGAAGATACATAGGCTGTGTTATCCACCTTATTTTTCAGGTAAGTGCGGGCGCAGCCATTTGTCATTTGAATGCGTCTGACTTACGATGTCATTCGCTTCCACTTATTTTAGCTGTACAAAACAGCTCGTTATGCTGCTTGATATTGCAAACTGGTACACCATATTATTTTAATTTATTGTCTTAATTATAAACACGCTGGTTTGTAGAGTTAACAATTTTACAGTTTATTGCACTTTGATATGCTAACTCGTTATTTCCCTATAGTGGCTAATAAATTAGAAGTCTCGCACATTCGCAAAAAAACACCGTACTTCCGCTTTGAAAAATAAGGTGGATACATTAGGACAGATGAGAACCCCATACTTTTCATATTTAAAGCCAAAATGTTACCACAGTAGCAGATGTATCCAATCCAAGCTCATTTGAGTGCTTGAAAATGTCAGCAAAACTACTGAAATCAAAGTGCTATGAGAACTAAAAAAAATTCAATGTGCTGTTGTTTAAATTATTTTTAATATTATTCTATATACTAAAATATATCTGACAATATTATTGCTTATTGTATACTGCCATTCAAAATTTGGGGTCAGTGAGATTTTTTATAAAAGAAATTAATATTTTTATTCAGCAATGATGCATTAAAATGTCAAAAGTGAGAGTACAGACATTTAAAATGTTTTATACCATGGTCTGGGTGAATACTCGATTCTGATTGGCTGCAGGGTGTCCGTTAAAAAGTGATAGAGGACACATAGTAAAGTAGTTCTGGTGAAACTGACTGTTTACCGTTCGAAATTAATAAATAAATGCGCTGCCTACAACAGCTGTGAGTAACCATAGCAACAGGCAGTCAAAGTATCCGTTAACAATTTGCTCTATCAAAACAAACATCTAACGTTAGTTCGATATTACATAGCCTACTAATACAACAATGAGCGACTTCGTTATTTCTTTTAACATTTATGGAGAATATGACAACTGACGACTGGGATGCTGCTGAAGAAAGAAAAAATGTAAATAAAACGGAGATTGATCTGATTAATTTATTGCCCTCTATAAGCGCAAATCGCTGGAGCACAGAACTAATTGTTTTTTGTTTTTGTTTTTATTGTTGTTTGATTAATTGTTTTATGTGTAATAAAAAAATAACTTTGCCTACCTTTGTGTTTCATGAAAAAAAAAATGCATTTTTGAACCTGAAGGGTTCTACAAGCTGAGCGGACTATAAATATCTCCGGTTGCTAAATAAACCGTCAGGCAAGTTATTATTTGTAAAAACTAGATTTAGCCTAATTAAAATATAAACTAATGTTTTAAAAAAAATGTATTTGGCAAGTGACCATGGTATAAGCGGGTTAATGCCCTCCGAGGTGTCCATTGTCAGGTTTCAATGGACGACGGCGAGGTGTGAACCGGTCGACGCGCAGCGGACACCTCGTCGGGCATTAACCCTTACATATATTCCACAAAAATATCAACATTGATAGTAATAATAAATGTTTCTTGAACAGCAAATCAGCATATTAGAGTGATTGATCATGTGACACTGAAGACTGGAGTAATGATGCTAAAAACTCAGCTTTGCATCACAGGAATAAATTATATTTTAAAATATAATAAAATATACAAACCAGCTATTTAAAATTAATAATACTTCACAATATTACAGTTTTTACTGTATTTTTGATCAAATAAATGCAGCCTCAATGAGCATAAGCATTGAACGGTAGTCTATATATATATATCTTTTTTTAATCCTTTTATTATGTTAAACTATATTTACATATTCTGGTTTATATACATAAGCAACCGGTGATACTGAGGGAGATCACTCACCCGGGTGTGAAGTGTGAGGAAGTTTGGCACCCACGTGAAGCTTTCAGGGGAACTTTGAAAAAGACCCAAATAGAGCAAAGCTGCAAGTTTGTTTTATATTAACCTCTGGCACAATCTGGTGGAAGACGTTTCATATTTTGACAGCAGAGATGAGAGTCAGGCTGAATAAGAAACGTTTTATTCAATTGTTGTGACTTTTGGTGATTTGGTAAAATTTTAACCACATTAAATCAAATCCGCAGGGCTCAACACAGCTTACAGGCCTTATTATCCTTGGTCGTCATCCAGGACCGTCAATTTGAACCAGAATGTTGATCCATATTCTCGTTATTGTCATTCTCCACATTCCTCTGAACGACACTACAGAGGCTTGCATATGCTTGGAATTAAACATGTCGTCCAATCAGAAGAGAGACTGAAGCAGCAGTTGGCAGAGGTGACTGTGTAAACCATTCCATCAGCATGACAGAGATGTGTGTTTTCTGCTTAATTATGAACACATGCCACTCAGGATCTCTGAATAGACCTGATGTGTGATTACACAACCTGCTGTCATCTGATAGGCTGGTGAGAATGATGTCATAGCAGCTGCCAAATACCCCTGGCACCCCCCAAAATCAAAGGTTACGTAACATCTAGCCAACGTTTAACCCCTGCGATGATTTTTATAACTACAATTTTTTTGTGGCTATAAAAGTTATAACTCAGGGACTCAGTCCAAACCTATACAAGCTTGTGGCTCGTTTCTCATGAAAAGCCTCTACTTAATCACAAACCTGCGTTTTTTTTGGTGCATTTTAAGTGTAATTTCATTCTCTCTGTGTCTTTGGATACATTAGAAAGGGAGCTCCTCCAATACTGTGTGCTCTTTTGCAAGTCCTTTGTTGTTAATAAAGTGTTGGAGTGCTTTCACGCCTCTCTGGCAAGTGCCGAGCGCTGCAGGGCAGGGGGGAGCCGCAAACACCAAGCCAACCCCATCTGTGTTCATTTGACTGGAGAGAGAGAGACTAACTGATGGAGCTGTAAAAATTACCTTCTTATTTTAGTACTGAGATTTTGACCGAGAGAGAGAGTATGACAATAGAAACTGAAACGAATGAAAGTGAAAACTTTGTGCAGCGCAAAGAACCACACACATACCCGCACCTCTCTTGTCACTGTCAGTATGGTTCAGACTTTCTATCTAATCTAGTTTAGCTAGACTTTTGGATTGCAGCATTTTGTAATCTGACCCAAAACCACCCACTTGAACTAGAAAAAGGCAACCTGCTGGACACGTAAATCACAGGGTTTTTTTTTTTTTTTTTTTGCATGTAATTTAGGAACAGGGTTATCTCAAATAGATACCACTATAATTATTTGGAATAAAAAAAAAATTCTGGTCCACAAATGGCTGTACAGAAAAGAAAATAGTGGTAAATGTGAAAAAAACTTTGATATGATGTTAGTATAGCAACCTATTGTCCTTTAACATATACTGATAACCACCATAATAATACATCAACAAAATAAAAATATTCTATTTAAATACTTTTATATTAAGTAAAATATCAAATCAAATTTTGATTGTGTCATGGAGGAGCTTCTGTGAGCATCCATTTACTGTTTTTTTTTCTCTGCTGTAAATTAAAAGGTATTTTAGGCTTGTATTTTCACTTACAAAAAGCCTACAAAAATTAAAACATAATTTTAACAATATTTTACTCGTATCTTTATAACTTACATTTCTCCAAATAACAGACCAATAAAAAAATTATTAAGGTTGATAACATTTTAAAACATCTTAAAAAACATAGTTGACTTTAGTTATGATCTGTTTCCCTTAACAAAAAAATAGTGGAGCGTGTGCAAATTTAATTACATTTCAATCACACACATTTTCCTCTCTGAAACTTACTGACATTCTTTACGCCATTTATTCCAGCCATACAAGTAATGCAAAATTAGGGTAACAACAATGTTCTAAAAAGGGAAAGGTTTTTTTTGTTGTTGGATTTTTCACATAGAGACACCATTGTCAAAACGATCCCCGTTCTCATGGATCCGTTAAAACTTCTAGAAACGCTGTATTATTCATGCCAGGCCAGTAGTTGGCGATGTCACTTTGTAAAGAAACACTACGCGCCTAAAGACTGAACATGTTGCATGACGTCACAGTTTTCAAAAGCTTGCATTTTGAAACCTGTTTTCAAAAGTTTAAGTTTTTAGTGTCATGTAAACGGCCCCTTAAAAAAACAAAAATGAAGCACCAGCTTTGTGTCTCCCAACACCCATGCAATCACTCAGTCATACTGCTCTTTTCTTGTAGATGTTAATGATACGTTGTGTTGCCCTTCAGGCAACAGCACAACAAAAACTCTGCCACTTTCATTTAAACCACCATTTTATTAGTTAAACCCTCTTTTATAAACTAATAAACGAGCTCCGTTATCCTCACTTCAAAGCCATGTGCGGACAAGGGAGGTTTGAGAAATGCTATAAACTGTTTGTTTTGACCAAATAATTTGTTGTGACTGTGTTAAGAGTCTTATCAGTAATGGAAAGCATCAGCTATCGTTTAACTTGTCACCCTGAGTGTTCCTCAACACTTACCCGCACTAATAATGATATCTTTATTTCTGTGATGTCAAACTATGCCACAACTGGATCACATTTTGAATGTCCTTCTAATTCTCTCAATCATTTCCTCTCTTAAATGATCACCACTTTGACTGTTTGATATAGAGTTAGTTTCTGGGTCATTTACGAACATCCTTCATCCTCTATACCAGTTCTTTTCCATTCCTGTATGGAATTTGGGTCTGTTCTTTACTCCGTCCTGATTGCTTATAGTGTCCTTCATGCAGTCATGGATATTCTGTGAGACTGACTATTGAGAAGAGATGCAAGCGTTCTTATTTCTGAATGTATTTATTTGAAAGCAATGTGCATGTACGTGTGCACGTTTTGAAATGTCGCCCATTGATATATTTAGCAATATTGGCCTCTAATCTCTCAGGGCCAGATTTACTAATGATTTTGCGCCCACTTCAGGCGTATTTGTTTCGCAAAGTGCGCATAAAACCATGGCGAGGTATGTAGGAACGGGACGCTGAAAGTGCAGACATCCTGTCTTGGGAACTGAAAATGGCAAAATGCGCTTTTCGTGTCATGCATATGCATCATGGCATGGTCAAGGGGAAAATGGGAGTGTCACATAAAGAGATGGGAGGGGAAGCGTAAACTGCGCCTAATTATGTATTCCGCATTATGTACAGAAAAAGTCGGTGAAACCGCACCTCTATTTTGCGCTGAAAATTCTCCGCCTCTTAAAAGCAGGTGTAACTTAGGAAGCGGGTTTCCTGGCCAGCCCGTTCTCATCCCAAGGCGTCATCTAACTGACGCTTTTGACCATGCGTCAACATGCCGACGCACATGGTACCCCTTAAGCGTCAATATGAGACGCGCCTCCTAGTGGTCTAACCCTAACTCTACCCCAGACCTAAACCTACCCATAACGGAAGCGTCATCTAACTGACGCTAAAGGGTGCCATGTGCGTCGGATTTAGACGCATGGTCAAAAGCGTCAGTTAGATGACGCCAGAGGATGAGCGTCTCATATTGACGCTTAAGGGGTATCATGTGCGTCGGCATGTTGACGCATGGTCAAAAGTGTCAGTTAGATGACGCCTTGGGATGAGAATGTGTTGTCCTGGCATATGCCTCCTGGTGAAATGGCAGCTGTAATCCGAGCAAGACGAAGACATAGGCTAAGGAGACGAGCTGAAAAAACTTTTGCCGCAAGAATCACACTTTTTCAGTTGAGTGAAAACGAAATCATTAATTTGTGATTTGATTAGTGATTTGATTTGGTTACTCCATCCATTCCCGCTCGCTCTCTCCGTTCTGCTGGCTCTCTCTCTTTGTATCAGCCTTGTTGTAAGTTGGAACACACTACCCGCATCTAGGAATGCTGCTTCTGTGGATTGTTTTAAGCGTTACACATTAAGCAGCTACGCAATATTACAGTTACTGGAAGAAATCAAAGATGCCATCGAATCTCCGACTCAGCGTTCACATTCCAGTCCAGCAGTTGTTAAACTCCTCGCTACATTACAATTATTGGCATCAGGATCATTTCAAACAGTCATAGCATCAGCAGTGAGAAGAGGAGACCCATTCAATTGCACGTTTAAATACGCGCAATTTGCAGTATAGTGGGTGGGGACAGGCGCTGATTACCTGATGAACTGCAGGTTTGGTACATAACACACACACTGTGGTTTCACATCAAGCGCTTTCTGCGTCTTGGCCATGGTGCTATTAACGCTGCATTCGCAAATGTACGTACATCTGGCCCTCAGTGTTGAGAGACTGTGGTTGTACGTTGATCACCACTGATGCTGCAACACTTGCCTCAAACTTCTGGTGTGATGGAGTGAACCTTTTGGACTGAATGACACTAAAGTCTAAATCTAGTCTTTCTATCAGGAATTTGCACGATCAGTTTTACTGGGTGGTGATGGCGCAGTGGATAAGACACCTGCCTTTGGTGTGAGAGTCCTGGGTTCGAATCCACTGTGAGACAGAGACACCAATGTGCAGAGACACCAATGTGTCCCTGAGCAAGACACTTAACCCCCAGTTGCTCCAGAGGCGTGTGACCTCTGACATATATAGCAATTGTAAGTCGCTTTGGATAAAAGTGTCAGCTAAATGAATAAATAAATGTACTGCGCTTACCAACAGAAAGCTGCTTGGTTTGAAAGTGACTTCTGTGTGAGCAGTGTTTCATACATCTCTACGCTACTGACAAATGGACTTTTATATACAGTACATGCCAATGTAACCGCACCTTAAGAAGGACTCTACTGTGATTGGACATATCAGCTGTGATGTTTCACTCTTAATTGTTCTGGTTTCCTGTCTTTCAGAATACAGAACAGCAGCTCCTGGCCTTAAACCAAAGCAATAAAGTGTTCCTGTACTGCGCTTTCCTGGACTACAGGTGGGTCTCGCATCTTCAAGCGCTTCTTTATGCACACTAATGTTTCATATTTCACAATGATTAGTTTGTAATTCGCAAGAATGTAACCAAATATTCAATATTGGCCTTAAAGCCCTGGAAGAATAAATCCAGGGGAAATGTATACATTTATGGGGGGGAAAATAAAATATAGTGACAGACATTTTTAGTGCGTGTATATTTTATAGTTCATTGTCATGTTTTTCCTATCCGGTATGGTGTTACTATACAAACTAACTATTAAAATCTGCTGTGTACTTTAAAATATAAACTGATTACCACCATAATAACCAACATTTGATTTCAATGAAATATGAAATCAAATGTTATGGTGTGACGCATAGACTTCTGAGAATGTCCAATTGCTGTTTTTTTACTGTAAATTATAAACTTTATTTTATTACTGACAAAAACTTATGAAAACATACTTAACGCATAATTTTAACAGCATTTAATATAAAAGTCTTATTTTTAGTTTTAGTTTTACTCTAGCATTTTTACATACTTTTTCTGTTAAAAATATTAAGATCGCAATGTCAGACTCGTTTACATTTTTATAACTTTTAAGGATGTCCCAACTTTCATCCTCAATCTCACTGTCCAGAGATATTTATGCAGTCCTTCCTGTATAATCTCTCTCACCCATCTATCTCTCTCTCTCGCTGTCATTTTAATGTCTCATTCAACGTTTCCTGTTAAAGCTTGTCAGGAAGTGCTTTGATTTATCAATATGTGTCTTGTATTTATATCCCACTGTTATCCTTTACCTATACAGGTTACATTTATGACATTTAGCACATCCACATCCTTTTAAACATTTTCATTTTGACTATTTCATGAATAGAATTGTCATTATTCTAATTGATCTTGCAGTCTAAATCTTTCAGTCTTTCTTCCAGTTCATTCAATTATTTTAGAAATCATGAAAGTATGTTGTTGATAAAAGGCAATCTTATACCCAAAAAAATATACCCGAAAAATCAATTAAGGCCAAGTAACGAAGCCAATTTTAGGATCATGAAAATTGTGAAATTATTTAATCATTTAATTTGGAGTGAGACCCCCTCCTCCCTTGTCTTCTCTCTTTCGCTATTTACCATGCTTGTTCGATCTTTCTCCCATGTGGATATTTAAAAAATGACTGCATCCATAATGGAGTGATGAAGCTGTAATATTTTCTCTAATTGAGATTAATGGGATCTTACGTTAGTTTTGATTTCGTTTAGATCAGATTTGATTAATAACTCTCTGGTAATTCCATCAACGCTGGACCAGGGTGTGAATGCGTATGGTTTCAATATAAACAATGAATAACTCCAGCAACTGTAATGCTCAATTAAACCTGTGTGTGTGTGTGTGTGTGTTTCAGCTTTAAGGAGGGTGTGTGGTCCAATGAGGGTTGTGTGAGAGCTGATGGAAACCTGTCCTTCTCCATTTGCTTGTGCAACCATCTGACAAACTTCGCCATCCTTATGCAAGTGGTTCCCTTGGAGGTGAGGCACTCTCAATGTCACTCAATACTTTTGAATTTTCTCCATTCCATCTGGCTTAATATCTCTATTGAATGCAAGAACACATTCTGTCTGAGCAGCTCTTTTTTAAATGAAAGCATCTCCGCTGTTATTTCCAATTTTCGAATGCCATTTGGTCTTAATGCAAACAAAAGAACTGAATCCTGCTTTACAGATACAGTATAAGCACAAGCTGACAGTACCAGAAATTTGAGGGCGCTCAGTCTGTGACATCTATATCTGACTACCTAAGTCTTATGTAAGCTCCAGAAATATGCACATATACGTAGTACAAAACTGGCAGCGAAGCCTGAGGTTAGTGGAATTTATCAAGATACCTTGATTGAACATTTAGGTCATATCCCATCAGGGATCTTTGAAAACACCAAGGCACTGCGATGAATGCGATGCTGACTGTGTTTCTCGTCCGCAGAGAGCCAGCAGCATGCAGGGCTTGAGGTTTTGTTTGGCCGAGACTCTCTGTAAATCAGCAGCAGAGCTTTAATAGAAAAGACAGTTTGGACACAGTTGAGACACTTCTCCAGGGGTGACGTGCAGGATTTTGTTTCTAGTTCATTCGAAACTCATCGTTGTGTGTGAAAGTGTCTCAGGGGAGGCCGCTTGTCAGAGGCTGTGTGGGTCGAGGACTGTGGGCCGAGTTTGGGCGTACAAATGGATTGTCATCTGTCAGAGAAAGCTTGTAAGCATCTGCCTTTGAAATACAGAACGACAGGCGCAGCTTGATATTTTGGTAACCCTTGTCCTGTTGATTTATTTAAAGAGAACTAAAGAGCGAATTTAAGTCAGGCTAAAGATGCTGTCAGCAAGATGTACTCACTAAGTAGGGACATGTTTGTGAAGATGAGAGACATGTTGCTTCACACGAAGGCTGATTGCCGTTTCGAGGTTTGTTCTCCGATTGTGCGTGAGCCAAACCGAGGCACCCAGGTGCATCTTGGCTCTTCTGCGTCTATCATCTGCATGTGTTTGTTGAGAAAATCTGTCCTCGCTCAGTCATGTAATCATCTCCTCTGGAGCTTTGATGCTAATGCCCGCCTCTGCCGGGGCTTCAATTAGCGGCTCACCTCAGTACTTCAAGCCTAGAGGAAATCGTGCTTTCTCCACCGCTCTGCAGATCCTCGATATTCTGGGCCTGCGATAATCACAAGGCAGGAAGCGGAGTTAATGTACGATCGAACCCACGCACGGAAATAGAATTATGGGGGGAAACAACTGCCAATAGGCCCGATGTGCAGACGCACCAATTACTGGCACTGGGTCAGAGGAACCGTAACAATGCAAGTCTATATCCTGACGGATGTTCGGGAATAAATCTAGTCACTCTTTACCAACAGTTATAAGGGGTCGTATCATGAAAATCTGTGAGTTAAGGCTCTTTGCACTAAAAAACAGTGACACATTTGTTTTTATAACCATTTACACTCTCTATTTATTTCAAGTGTGATTGGCAAAATAGAGTTCTGTTTTGTAGTTTTTAAACATTTATGAACCTTCTGTTTCCAATCAGTTGGAAGTGCGTACCAAGACCAAGTCATGTGATGCCACCAAACAATGCTCAATAGTTTCGAAATTAAAGTGGTTTGAAGCAGTTAATATGACATCTTCAGTTGTGGAAGTATAGAATATACAATTAGTTTTAAAAAAAATGCAGTAAATTAGTTTAAATTTTGGTTTAGTCTTAGTTTTTGTAGTAATATTTTCTAGAAAATCAAACTGTGGTATGACGTACACGTTTTTGGAGGGTCGGTAATTTTGAAAGAAGTCACTTATGCTTGCCAACACTGCATTTATTTGATCAAAAATACAGTATACAGTAACACAATAACAGTAATATTGTGAGATATTATTACAATTTAAAGTAACTGGTTTCCTGTGTCACATGGTCTTTCATAAATCAAATGCTGATTTGGTGCTTTTCTTATTAATACCAATGTTGAAAACAGCTGTTGTGAGAAATATTTTTGTGGAAATCATGATACATTTGTTTCAGGATTCTTTGAAGAATATACTTTTCAGAAGAACAGCATTTATTTGAAATAGAAATATTTAGTTAAATAAGCATTATAAATGTCTTTTATAATGTCACTTTTGGTCAATTTAATGCATCCTTGCTGAATAAAAGTATTAATTTTAAGAGAAATATTCCTGACCCCAAACTTTTGAACGGTAGTGTATTACAAGTTGTATATGTATATTTGATCAAGCAAGACTGTTACTGTTCATCTTTTCTCAACCGTTGGTCTACCTTTTCTGTAAATAGTTAGAAAAATATTTAGTTCCAAGAAATAATTTGATTGATTGGATTTATGTCAGACTCATGCTTGTTTGTTCTGATGAAGTGATGTTGAAACTTTCAAGTCATTGAATATTATGCAAACGTCAATCCAAGTACAGCTGGTCATTGGTAACCTATGACTTTACAATCAGTGGATTGTTGCTGTGGTATTCAGTGTCTCTTATATGCAGTAACATCTGGGGTTTTCAACTCATTTAACCCCCTTCGGTTCTGTGTTTTACACTTTCAGATTTCCAGCCAAATGAATCAATCTCAATGTCAATGCTGTCACATTTGTTTCCACCACAGCTCTCAAAGGCACACCAGGTGGCGCTGTCCGCTATTAGTTACATTGGCTGCTCTATCTCTATATTCTGCCTGGCAATTACACTGGTGACCTTTGCTGTGTTGTCGTAAGTAACCCATATTGCTTTTTGAACATGCATGATTATAATCTTCTATTTAAATATATATATTTAAATGTATCTACTACGTGATAAAAGTTCTCAGTTCCTTTCAGATTTGTTATGATAACTTGTAATTTCATCAAATTTAACACTAAAAGCCTTACGTGTTTCTCCACCATCACTATTTAAAATTCATTACTGTTTTTCTCTGCATACAGGTCTGTTAGCACCATCCGTAACCAGCGTTACCATATTCATGCCAACTTGGCATTTGCCATTTTAGTCGCTCAGGTCCTCCTGCTCATCAGTTTCCGCTTCAGTCCCGGCACGGTGAGTCCATCTAGCATACTCATCTTAAAGCAGTGTTTCTCAGCCTTTTTTGACTTGAAGGTCCCCATTATACTCTGTATTTCTGCTGTAATTATGACAAAGTTGCGGTAGTATTGATATATTAGATCAATTAACCATTATTCATTTTGTGATTCCAGAAGATTGAAGAACAGTATGTTCTTTAAATAAGGAATAATTGGCGAGGGGCTGTTGAATTATTCGAAAAATAATACAATCCCGCGGTGGTAATGCGATCACGTTGTATAATTAAAAACAATAGTTATTGTAAGAGAGAAAAAAGTTTTTTTAATTATTATTTAGATTTAGAGTTTGATTATTTTAATAATATATTGATTTAAATACTAAAGTCATCCTGCTCCACACCCTGCTTTGAAGTGTGCTGTATGCCACAGTCCTGCACTACATTAGCAAAGACAATAACTAAAACAAAATTGGGAGTTTGCAAAGAATAATAATTTTCCACATGTTAAAGATGCTAATGAAATGTTCAAATGACATCAGCGTCTTATTTACAAGATGTGATTGTGTTTAATTGTGTTTGTTGTCTATGGTGATTATCGTATCATTATCAGAAACATGTTGTCATTACATAAAGTAATCCAATAAGGTGGAAAGAGCCGATGACTGCTCCACTAATCTCCTAACATGCCTCTGGCATTACGGACAGATTCATTTGATACTCAGTTAATTTGATTGTGCTGCCTTCCTCTCTCTGAGGACTTGGCTGAACACCCGCTTAGCTCAATGATGCTGTCGCCCACGTGTTTATTTTAACAACGTCTATTACATCAGCTATGATTTACAAATTAGATCAGTTTTCTGTGCAGTGCATTTTGTCTAGACACTTGTCTTGATCCTAAAGGCCACAGTGCATGATACTGTCCTCTGCCATCCCAGCTCCCATGTAAGATCATGGCCGTGTTGCTGCATTTCTTCTTCCTCTGTGCGTTCGCCTGGATGCTGGTGGAAGGCCTGCATCTCTACAGCATGGTGATCAAGGTGTTCAGCTCGGAGAGCAGCAAACACTTTTATTACTATGCCATCGGATGGGGTGAGTACAACATCTTGCAGGTGGAGACTGCAGCAGATCACGGAAAAAAATTGGCACACCATATTACACTGTAATCCAGAATCACCTCTTAAAAGTGCTGAAAATGCCTCTACAACACATTTGAATTAAACACTCTTCTCAATCATTTGATAATCGGTTGACGAATAACTACTGTCATGACTAGAAACAATACACTAGGGGTGGGAGAAAAAATCGATCCATCGATGCATCGCGATTCTCTCTCCAACGATTCTGGATCGATTCTGAGAATTCCAGAATCGATTCTGAGCTTAGTTTTTAACCAGATGTGCGATGACGTTGAGTTTGCTTTAGAAACACCCGTATTCTGCTTGCTTCCAATTCCTCACACACATACACCACTCGAACCTTCCGTAAAATAATCTTTCATAAAATTCGGAAAGGTTGAAGCGAATTACAAGGACATTCACAGGCTTCATTGCACAGGATACGCTGTGAGAGACGCGCGCTTTCTTTGATGTTACACTTGAAGTGTGTGTGGTGTCTCGCCCGTCGGTATTTTCCTTACAAATGCTCTACGAAGTCATCATTTATGTGGTTTGGAATGCAGTGGACTTATATATTTAAAATATGAACCTCACTAACAGAAGGCTGCTTTCAATTTCAAATGCTGACGCGCGCTTTGTTTGTGAGACTGCTCCCGCATGCGGCTGTGCGACTCCGTGTAGTGGTTTAAAGCTGCAGTAGGGAGTTTTGAGAAAACGTTGACTTAGCCTGAAAATTTGAACAAGCACAACTTACAGGTCCCACCCCCTTGCTCTCTGCTGCGCTACAGCCCTCCCTCCACAGCTCGTCCTCCACAGCAGAGTGTCACGTGTCTGTCCTGTCCTGTGTGACACTTGGGTGTTTGTTATGTTGGGCCATGTGCTCATGTCATTGTCTGATCCCTCCCCCTCGTTACCTGATTATTGTTTGAGTTCAACCACCTGTTTCCCTCTTGATTTGTTCCCTTTATAAGTCTCCCCTTGTATGCAGTCTTTGTCGGATCTTTGCTTTATGTTTCCCCGGTTTTCCTTGTCATGCTCATGTTGTTCCTGGTCAGGTTGGTTTTCTAGTTTGGTTCTGTTTTATGCTTTATCTTTTATGTTTTCCCGCTCGTGGGTTTTTGTTTTGTGTTTTGTTAATAAATATACCCCTTATGCTGCACTTGAGTCCTCTCCTTCACTTTTGGTAACCGTACCGTGACAGAAAGATCCGACCACTAAGGGACTCAGCAGCATGAAGGACGAGGAGTCTTACTGGGCGAATCTGGTTGATCATCACATGGATGACGAGTATTTGGATTGCCCGGACTACTTCATCGCTACGTTTTGCTCAACCAAATTTTCATCGGTCCATGGGGACAATTCGAGACCTGCTTCTCGCCGTCGCGGACGGAGAAGGAGGAAAGGCCCGTCTGCCCAGCAAGAGACTGTTCACGTCCCGTCTGCCCAGCGAGTGACTGTTCCCGTTCCGTCTGCCCAGCGAGAGACTGTTCACGTCCCGTCTGCCCAGCGAGAGACCGTTCATGTCCCGTCTGCCCAGCGAGAGACTGTTCACGTCCCGTCTGCCCAGCGAGAGACCGTTCCCGTCCCGTCTGCCCAGCGAGAGACTGTTCACGTCCCGACTGCCCAGCGAGAGACCGTTCCCGTCCCGTCTGCCCAGCGAGAGACTGTTCACGTCCCGTCTGCCCAGCGAGAGACTGTTCACGTCCCGTCTGCCCAGCGAGAGACTGTCCCCGTCCCGTCTGCACAGCGAGAGACTGTCCCTGTTTCCTCTGCCTTCCTGAACGGGGACTACCTGGAGCGTCTGGCTCGGATATTGGATATGCCAGTCTCAGCCGTTCCTGAGCCGGAGGCAGAGCCAGTGTCTGCGGGTTCTGACCCGGAGGCAAAGCCAGTGCCCGTTTCCGAGCCGGAGGCTGAGCCAGTGGAACAGTCAGTGCCCGTTCCTGAGCCGGAGCCGGTGCCCGTTCCTGAGCCGGTGCTCGTTCCAGAGCCGGAGGCAGAGCCAGTGCCTGTTCCTGAGCCTGACCCAGTTTTTGTGTCTGTGTTTGTGTCTGTCTTTGCGACTGTGTTTGTTCTAGTGTCTGTTCCCGAGCCGGTGTCTGTTCCCGAGCCGGTGTCTGTTCCCGAGCCGGTGTCTGCTGCTGCTCCCGAGCCGGTGTCTGCTGCTGCTCCCGAGCCGGTGTCTGCTGCTGCTCCCGAGCCGGTGTCTGCTGCTGCTCCCGAGCCGGTGTCTGCTGCTGCTCCCGAGCCGGTGTCTGCTGCTGCTCCCGAGCCGGTGCCTGCTGCTGCTCCCGAGCCGGTGCCTGCTGCTGCTCCCGAGCCGGTGCCTGCTGCTGCTCCCGAGCCGGTGCCTGCTGCTGCTCCCGAGCCGGTGCCTGCTGCTGCTCCCGAGCCGGTGCCTGCTGCTGCTCCCGAGCCGGTGCCTGCTGCTGCTCCCGAGCCGGTGCCTGCTGCTGCTCCCGAGCCGGTGCCTGCTGCTGCTCCCGAGCCGGTGCCTGCTGCTGCTCCCGAGCCGGTGCCTGCTGCTGCAGTTCCTGAGCCGGTGCCTGCTGCAGTTCCTGAGCCGGTGCCTGCTGCAGTTCCTGAGCCGGTGCCTGCTGCAGTTCCTGAGCCGGTGCCTGCTGCAGTTCCTGAGCCGGTGCCTGCTGCAGTTCCTGAGCCGGTGCCTGCTGCAGTTCCTGAGCCGGTGCCTGCTGCAGTTCCTGAGCCGGTGCCTGCTGCAGTTCCTGAGCCGGTGCCTGCTGCAGTTCCTGAGCCGGTGCCTGCTCCTGTTCCACCGCCCTGGCCGCCCGAGGGGTCCTCACCGCCCTGGCCGCCCGAAGGGTCCTCACCGCCCTGGCCGCCCGAGGGCTCTTCACCGCCCTGGCCGCCCGAGGGCTCTTCACCGCCCTGGCCGCCCGAGGGCTCTTCACCGCCCTGGCCGCCCGAGGGCTCTTCACCGCCCTGGCCGCCCGAGGGCTCTTCACCGCCCTGGCCGCCCGAGGGCTCTTCACCGCCCTGGCCGCCCGAGGGCTCTTCACCGCCCTGGCCGCCCGAGGGCTCTTCACCGCCCTGGCCGCCCGAGGGCTCTTCACCGCCCTGGCCGCCCGAGGGCTCTTCACCGCCCTGGCCGCCCGAGGGCTCTTCACCGCCCTGGCCGCCCGAGGGCTCTTCACCGCCCTGGCCGCCCGAGGGCTCTTCACCGCCCTGGCCGCCCGAGGGCTCTTCACCGCCCTGGCCGCCCTATGTTCCTGTCTCTCCCGTGCCCCCCTGGTGTGTCCCTCCCGTGCCACCGGATGGAGCGTCTGGTAGCCGCTCCGTAGGGAGGGGGTAGTGTCACGTGTCTGTCCTGTCCTGTGTGACACTTGGGTGTTTGTTATGTTGGGCCATGTGCTCATGTCATTGTCTGATCCCTCCCCCTCGTTACCTGATTATTGTTTGAGTTCAACCACCTGTTTCCCTCTTGATTTGTTCCCTTTATAAGTCTCCCCTTGTATGCAGTCTTTGTCGGATCTTTGCTTTATGTTTCCCCGGTTTTCCTTGTCATGCTCATGTTGTTCCTGGTCAGGTTGGTTTTCTAGTTTGGTTCTGTTTTATGCTTTATCTTTTATGTTTTCCCGCTCGTGGGTTTTTGTTTTGTGTTTTGTTAATAAATATACCCCTTATGCTGCACTTGAGTCCTCTCCTTCACTTTTGGTAACCGTACCGTGACACAGAGCCCGTCGTGAACGCGCAGGCTAGTAAACAGGCCCACCGATGACGGTGGATAAAAAGTTATATGGCACATTCACTAATAGGGACTAAACGTCAACAATATGCTTTACATTGACTATGGCCTGCCCATACTTTGACTACAAACTTGGTCCTCAAATCATTATGTATTTTGCAATAGCCTACATCTAACTTTATAACGTTGCACTCTTTCTATAAGTTATAAATAGCTAGTAAGATAACGTTAATATAACGGTAACTAACGTAACAGTATGTAAGTAATTATTCTAGCGATATATAATGCTAGATAAGGTGTGCTAGTACATTATTTCAGCAACATGACAAGCCAGTGAATTAGCAGGTTTCAATTGTTGCTTAGCAGAGTGCGTGACATTTTATCTACATGTTATGCGGCTAGAGTTTTGACACCGAGTCAATGGGCTCTGTGTAATTCTTTCTTTTTCGCTTGTTTATCGTCATCAGTCTTTTTCCTTTTACCTCTTTGTTTTATGAGCAGGTGTCACTCGAGAATTGGCCGTTTAGGTTGTTTCTCCGTCATAAGCACAGCTGCAGCACACCGGCAATCTTGAGTTTGAACGACGGCTCGCGCTCCGGCGCTCGCGCTGTGCAAGAGAGGGGTGTGATCAGCGCGTACACGAGCGTGATTGACAGTGCTAAGACATGCCTCCTGGCTCTGATTGGTTGTTTCTGACCGGGAGCGTGTATTTCTGCAAATGGCAATAGGACCACTGGGAGGAGCCAGAGGAGCTTGATTTTTACACAGATTATCTGTCTCATATTCTACTGTCAGGACATAATGACAGTTTTAGCAAATACATTTTTTCAAAAGTTACCTACAGCAGCTTTAATGTACTTGTGCAAAATTAACGTAAACACAGCCAGTTATGTCTTAAGCGATTAAATGGACAGGACACACCGCATTACTACTTTTATTTCAAAAGAGATGCGTGCGTGAATGCAGCTTAATAGATCTCCCGCAGTCTATGATGTCATAGTAAAAAACAACAGTAAAGATGAAGAAAAATCACTCACAGTTCTTGAATGGAAAACGTTCAGATAATCTATAGGCTACTGAAAGCACTTTTTGTTTGTTGTTTGTTATATTTTTCTATGCTCCTCTTTATTATTTGTTATATTAGTTATATTAGTTTAAAATTCTTAACATAGGCTACAACTGTTTTAATAAAAACAAATTAATTTGTAATTATTTTTTAAAAAGTACTTAATTACTTATGTAAACTAATGAATTAATAAGGGGGGGAAGGTAGATAAAGAATCGTTCTGGAATCGGATCGTGACTCCCGGAATCGGATCGGATCGTGAGGTGACCAAAGATTCCCACCCCTACAATACACAATGTATCTTTTAAGAGAAATTCCATTTACCCCCTGCAAAAGCGTAGTTGTAATTGCACCAGGCAGGTACAGCTGAGTTTTATGAACTAGAAGCATCTGTAATGAGCAGAATTTACATATAAACGAGGCGTTTGAGCTGAAAAGACACTTGGCCTCATTCACTAACCGTGCATACTCAAGTATTTGTGCATGAAATCTGCGTACAAACTAATCATGATTCACCACTAACATTTGATAACATTCAACATAAACAAAGAAATTTAGAAACTGGAGCCAAAAGAGTTATAGTATGAGTTGCGAAGTTTCTCTTTATAAAAATGCACATAAGTGTATGTACAACTGGGTAATGAGAGGTCTGTCTGTTATCTAGCCTGTTTGAGCTGGTTTTGAGAACGGCAGACTTGTTATTTTTCGAGGAACTAGCTGCGCATGCTTAACATAAACAGTTAGTCACTGGTTAAAAGCCATAGTGATTTTAGCACATAAATAAACTGTATTATGGGTTATTTGTGAATAAGACGCCAGATTTTGAACTAAAAAGGCCACAGATACAGTGGTGCTGTTTAGTGAATTAATCTCTGTGTACACACATTCATATAAACTACACACTTCATTACACAGACATGCTTGATCTAACTTACAGAAAGAAAAACATCAGATTTATTTCATTTGCCTTAAACGACCCGTTTCAGTGTAATACACAAACCCAAATGTCAAATGAGGTTGTCCCACGGCAGGCATTAGCACTGAGAGAGATCAGCCTCCTCCCTCAGCCATGACTGATTTGGCAGTGTTGTTAAAAAAAGAGATTAAAAGAAGACATTTGTGTGTCACAGTCCGTCTGAGCTGTCAGTAGATAAAAGGACATTAAATCTTAGCCGAGTCTTCAGTGGGTCATCGCTAATGATGCCGTCACTGTTATTTATTGAGCTGGTCTCAAATGTGCAGATGTGCTAATAGACAACATGTGTTTTATCTTATTTTCTCAGTGGCTCTTTTGAGAACAGTTTTTTTCTTTTATTTTTTTACATAAAATGACATTGCCAGAGCTACAATGGGCCTTGAAGTAAATCAAAGTTGGCAGCATGATAACTGAAGGTGTTTTTCATCATTACATATGAAAAAGTGTTGAATAAATAGGCATGTTTATCTGTATCCCTGGTGATACATGTGATTGGCTCAATGTGGATGAAGAAAACAGGCTTTGTTAGACTTAAGTCATTACTTTAGACTGAAGTCTACTCCCTTTCTAAAAGCCTTTGGCACAGCTACACTGCTCTTTATTTATGGTGGCACGAAACAACCGGCCACAGTCCAACAGTTCTTATTTTAGTTCCTACGACATAATCTGAAAACTTCTATGCTGAGTTTTACAACAAGGTATTTTTAGCTCCAGTAACGTTTCAGGTTAAACATTTGTCTTTTCGCACGTTATTCATATATGAATAACAAAAACATATGGTGAGAGAGAGGGGAATTTGGCAACACTACTAAGAAGCTTTATACTCTTTATAATATATATTTATAGTGTATATATTAATGTTTTTGAAAAAAATCTCTTATGCTCACCAATTTATATCTGGATTTATTTGGTCAGAAATACAATAAAATTGTGAAATATAATTACAATTTAAAATGAAATTTATTCTTGTGATGCAAAGCTGAATTTTCAGCATCTTTACTCCAGTCTTCAGTGTCACATGATCCTTCAGAAATCATTCTAATATGTTGATTTACTGCTCAAGAAACATTCCTTATTATCAATATTGAAAAAAAAATGTAAATACATTTTTGTATGTAACAGTGTAACATTAGCTTTTGATCAATTTAATGCATCCTTGCTGAATACAACTATACATTTCTTTCAAAAACAACAACAAAATGTTTGAGTGTTAATGTGTTTTCATCATTTCATTAACAAAAAAACAATTTATTAGTACGTACAGTATATTTGTGTTTCTCACCACTTTTAACCTCCTTTTAGATTTTTGCATTAAAAACATCATGCAGTGTGACAAAGTAGTTATTAAAAGTGAGAATGGTAACACTTTAGTTTAGGGTCCAATTCTCACTATTAACTAGTTGCTTATTAGCATGCATAGGATATTGGCTGTTTATTAGTACTTATAAATCACATATTAATGCCTTATTCTGCATGACCATATTCTACATCCCTTAATCCTACCCAACACCTAAACTGAACAACTACCTTGCTAACTATTAATAAGCAGTAATTAGGAGTTTATTGAGGCAAAAGCCGTAGTTAATAATGAGAATTGGACCCTTATCTAAAGTGTGACCGTGTGAATAATTATACATGGATTAGAAAAATGTTGTTTAAAGTACTTTTAGATTAAGTATAACATGTCAGGGGGGCACTGCTTGAAATGATGCTACTACTGAAATGTCCCTCTAAAACTGGTCATGCTTTTACTCAGGATGCCCTCTGGTCATTTGTGTGGTGTCTATGACCGTGTCACTCAACAGCTATGGAGAAGTTGGCAAGTAAGTTACCATAATAACACTGTGGGTCATGACATGGTCAACAGATGTCCAGTTTGAAGAGAAAAGATTACTTGTTTGATATAATTTGTCCATTTTGTTTCATCTTTCTCCATAGTTGCTGGCTGTCTCTGAATAACGGGGCGATTTGGGCTTTTGTAGCCCCTGCTCTGTTTGTTATAATGGTAAGCAGCTGTTAATGAGGTTTGTTAAATAAAATGCACTACGGTAGGTGAGCATGAAAGGAACATTTGTAATGTTGTAATCTCTGCCATCCAGGTGAACATTGGCATTTTGGTAGCTGTGACGCGAATCATATCCAGAATCAGCGCTGAGAACTATAAGGTTCACGGAGATTCCAACTCTGTGAAGTGAGTTTATCTGCTATCATGAATGTAATATCGGCTATCTTGCATTTGCTTATTTCATACAGTATGTGTGCGTGTGTGTGTGTCTTTCTAGGCTGACGACCAAAGCAGTGGCGGTACTCTTGCCCATCCTGGGCATATCATGGATCTTCGGGGTTCTGGCAGTGAACGACCACTCCCTGCTTTTCCAGTACATGTTTGCAGTGTTTAACTCACTACAGGTCAGAAATCACTACTGTTTAACACAACAGCGCTGCACTAAAGACCACAGGTCTTACTCAAACTGATTGATTTTCACTTCGATAACAGCTTCCAAAGTCAACAGCGTGTTCGCCAAACAATGTCAGCTTTAAACAAAATATGAGACATAACAATGTTTGAAATGACTTTGGACCTGGACTGACTTGTAAGAACTTTTGCAGATGTGAATTGGAGCGCTTTCACAATATTTAGTGTTATCTGTTGTTTTCCTTTTTTTCCTCAAAGGGGTTCTTCATATTCCTGTTTCACTGTCTGTTAAACTCTGAGGTAAGAGCGTGTTTGTGCAGCTGTGTCTGACGTCTGTGCTGTATGTCGGGAAAATACCTTGCGTTCCCGCAGCGAACTGGTGTAAATGATGGAGTTTGTTTTATGGAGTTGAAGTGTGATCGCCATCTAGTGGTGATGATTTTAAGGTCAATTCGCACTGCACCGACAGACGCCGACCACCGCGGACAGTCACCAGATTACAGTACAGACCCGACCAGCCCCGATTTAGCATGTTCATTCGGCGAAAACAAGCTCCAACAGATGCCAACACTGATCCGACAAAACCCTGTATCTGTTGCCGTCTGTCGGCGCAGTGTGAATTGGTCTTTCTTTAGAGACACTTTTAAACTCAATCACAATCTCTTTTTGATATATAAACCAAGTGTAAAGCATGGTGTTTGTTAACAGATTCCATGTCGTATTACTGCTCAACAGGTCAGGGCTGCTTTCAAACACAAAACCAAAGTGTGGACTTTAACCAGCAGCTCAATGCGCAACATCAACGTCAAACCTTTCAACTCAGACATTGTGAGTAATTCCAGCTCTTTTCATTTTTACTTTTGTATTGTTCATGACCAGGGATTTTAGACTTACCCTTGTGAAAAAATAAGTACACTCTAACATGCTTCAACATAAAGAGCACTTATTATGGAAATAATATACTTTAAAAGAATATACTCAAGTGTGCACTTAATTAAATGTTTACAGTTAAATGAAAATGAATTATAGTTTAAATATATTAAATGTTGAACTTAACAGTGCTTTTTCGCCCCTCTTCAGTCCTATGTTCAAGTACATTTTTGTAATTTTATAATTACTTCTATTTGAAATATGGTAAAAGTGTACTGCTCAATGTAACGACTAAAATATACTTTTATATCATTCCTATTGAAACTTGTATGCCATGTATAGAAATATGTTTGTGATGTTGGAATTTAGAACATTTCAAAAATTAACTTTCAAATGTAATATCGAATAACACTACAGTTAAAATGATAATCAAGTACTTTGCATGTGCTTTAGTATGTTAGCCAACACATCAAAATAAGCGCACTTCTTTAAAGCACGACAAAAGATGGTTAAAATGTACTTTAAAGTAAAATGTTTAATTTGACATTATTACAAAGTGCACTTTAAAAAAAAGTTTTACAACAACCATGAAAGTGTACTCTCTTTAAGGGTTAGTTCACCCAAAAATGAAAATTCTGTCAGTAATTACTCACCCTCATGTTGTTCCAACCCTGTAAGATTTTCGTTCGTCTTCGAAACACAAATTAAGATATTTTTTATTAAATCTGAGAGCTGGATCACTCCTCCATAGGCTTCTTAAGGGATCGAAGCTGGCCGGCCCAAAAGTTATGAAAGACATCGTTAAAATAGTCCGAGTGACTACAGTGGCTCAACCTTAAGTTTACCAAGCGACGAGAATACTTTTTGTGCGCAAAAAAACAAACAAAAATAACGACTTTATTCAACTAATCATTTCCTTGAAACTACGCAAAGCTTCTAGGTTGTACGTCACGCATCACACACATGACCAGCGTCGGCCAATAGTGAGCCTGCGTGTGACGTGCAACACAGAAGCTTTGCGCAATATCACTACGTGAAATATCACGGCCCACAGAGAAGGAAATGATTAGTTGAATAAAGTCGTTATTTTTGTTTGTTTTTTGCGCACAAAAAGTATTCTCGTCGCTTGATAAACTTAAGGTTGAGCCACTGTAGTCACTCGGACTATTTTAACGATGTCTTTCATAACTTTTGGGCGCCCAGCTTTGATCCCTTAAGAAGCCTATGGAGGAGTGATCCAGCTCTCAGATTTAATCAAAAATATCTTAATTTGTGTTCCGAAGATGAACAAAGGTCTTACGGGTTTGGAACAACATGAGGGTGAGTAATTACTGACAGAATTTTCATTTTTGGGTGAACTAACCCTTTAAGCACACTCAAGTGGCCTGTTAATTTGTTAATATTATATTATCTGGAAATATATATATTTTTAAATATACTTTTAAGATTTGAAGTACACATTCTGTACAATTAGGCACAGTTCTTCCTCACAAAGGTATTAGAAAAAAACATGTATTAATCTGCTTTTCTTTCGCAGATGAACGGCAACAAGGGAGGTGTGACTCCCACGAAGATGAACACGTGGGACAAGAGCACCAACTCTGCCAACCGCATAGATTTGTCAGCAGTATAATGGCTTCTGATGAGGACAACAGAACAGTGTAGCAATTCCTGTAGAAGATGCGCCGATTTAAAAGGACTTCAATGGCTACAAACACTTGCAGCTAATCGTAGAATAGTTAACTCACAACACAAAGTTCTCTGATGTCATTTGCTCCTGCTGATGATCTCTCTATTACAAACATTGGATGAAGACACAAGGCCCATTGTTGGGAAGAAGGAGCGTATGACTTTTTCATCATTTGCTAATAATGTGGCCTGCTGAGGACTCTGAATTCATGAAAATATACTAACTCTCACAGACAGGAGACTCTCCTGCTTGCTCTGCTTGCTCTGCTTGTTTGGATAATACACTAGATCTGTGCTACACTTGGACCACTGTCTGGCCGTCCTTCAAAGAGAGGAATCATGTACAGGTCTGGAGCGTCTCAACTTTAGCAAGAAAGATTCTTTGCAACAGTCCTCCTTAGTGAAGTACGTAGCAGCTTCTATTACTTCCTGTCCATTTGGCACTAAAGTTCCTGCTATATTGCTTTTTCAGTTTTTCAAAAATGCTTACACATTTTTATGAAACTATGGCTCCATTTCTCAAAACTCTACACATAAGATGCAAAACGTCACACATATCTTGCAAAAGCAAACACTTCATTCAAAACTATATTAACTCTTCTAAAAATGCTATTTTTGTGTAGTAACTCTACACACAAAGATAAAATGATTAGACACATATACGCCAAACTACACACAGATGTGAAAAATGTAAAACACTACTCTCTTGTGCCTTTTGCTTGTTCAGAGTGCAGAGGAGTGTACATAGCATTCGCGTGTACATATGGACAAATACACTGTATATACAGTATGTATGCACAACTGATTAATTTTACACAGTTATGGAACTAAACTGAATCAATACTGAAGTGACTTAAGCTGAATAATGACACTATTGGCTTGTTAGAACTGATTTATAGCAGATTTTGAATTTGTTATATTGTGAAGCTGCAGTGAAACAGTCTAGCTATATTGTAGCTTGTATGCATATTCAGTATATATATACAGGTCCTTCTCAAAAAATTAGCATATTGTGATAAAGTTCATTATTTTCCATAATGTAATGATAAAAATTAAACTTTCGTATATTTTAGATTCATTGCACACCAACTGAAATATTTCAGGTCTTTTATTGTTTTAATACTGATGATTTTGCCATACAGCTCATGAAAACCCAAAATTCCTGTCTCAAAAAATTAGAATATTTCATCCGACCAATTAAAGAAGTGTTTTTAATACAAAAAAAAAAAGTCAACCTTCAAATAATTATGTTCAGTTATGCACTCAATAGTCAATACTTGGTCGGGAATCCTTTTGCAGAAATGACTGCTTCAATGCGGCGTGGCATGGAGGCAATCAGCCTGTGGCACTGCTGAGGTGTTATGGAGGCCCAGGATGCTTCGATAGCGGCCTTAAGCTCATCCAGAGTGTTGGGTCTTGCATCTCTCAACTTTCTCTTCACAATATCCCACAGATTCTCTATGGGGTTCAGGTCAGGAGAGCTGGCAGGCCAATTGAGCACAATAATACCATGGTCAGTAAACCATTTACCAGTGGTTTGGCACTGTGAGCAGGTGCCAGGTCGTGCTGAAAAATGAAATCTTCATCTCCAAAAAGCTTTTCAGCAGATGGAATCATGAAGTGCTCCAAAATCTCCTGATAGCTAGCTGCATTGACCCTGCCCTTGATAAAACACAGTGCACCAACACCAGCAGCTGACATGGCACCCCAGACCATCACTGACTGTGGGTACTTGACACTGGACTTCAGGCATTTTGGCATTTCCTTCTCCCCAGTCTTCCTCCAGACTCTGGCACCTTGATTTCCGAATGACATGCAAAACTGAGCAACAGTCCAGTGCTGTTTCTCTGTAGCCCAGGTCAGGCGCTTCTGCCGCTGTTTCTGGTTCAAAAGTGGCTTGACTTGGGGAATGCGGCACCTGTAGCCCATTTCCTGCACACGCCTGTGCACGGTGGCTCTGGATGTTTCTACTCCAGACTCAGTCCACTGCTTCCGCAGGTCCCCCAAGGTCTGTAATCGGTCCTTCTCCACAATCTTCCTCAGGGTCCGGTCACCTCTTTTCGTTGTGCAGCGTTTTTTGCCACACTTTTTCCTTCCCACAGACTTCCAACTGAGGTGCCTTGATACAGCACTCTGGGAACAGCCTATTTGTTCAGAAATTTCTTTCTGTCTTACCCTCTTGCTTGAGGGTGTCAATGATGGCCTTCTGGACAGCAGTCAGGTCGGCAGTCTTACCCATGATTGCGGTTTTGAGTAATGAAACAGGCTGGGAGTTTTTAAAAGCCTCAGGAATCTTTTGCAGGTGTTTAGAGTTAATTAGTTGATTCAGATGATTAGGTTAATAGCTCGTTTAGAGACCCTTTTCATGATATGCTAATATTTTGAGACAGGAATTTTGGGTTTTCATGAGCTGTATGCCAAAATCATCAGTATTAAAACAATAAAAGACCTGAAATATTTCAGTTGGTGTGCAATGAATCTAAAATATATGAAAGTTTAATTTTTATCATTACATTATGGAAAATAATGAACTTTATCACAATATGCTAATTTTTTGAGAAGGACCTGTATATATATACACATTTATATACACTTAATATGCATAAAAGCCAAGTCAGAAAGTCAACTTTATTTATAAAGTGCTTTGTGTGCGTATGTGTTGGTGTGTATATATGTATGTATATGTATATATACACATATACACTATTTACATATATGTGTGTGCATATATATATATATATATATAAATAATATATATACACTATAAACAGAAATAAAAGGGGGCAAAAAAAATTCTTTCTTTCTCAAAACACTGAGTTTTGATGTCTAAGTGATCAATTTATGTATAAGTGTTTTCACACATGATCATTTGGTGTAGGTACTCAGTAAACGAAAATGGCATTTAAATTGCAGTGTTTTCTAAATGAAACAAAAGAGATGTTAGTTTTGAATGATGTGTGTAATGTAGAGAACTGTGTTTAGAGTTTTGCAAAATGTTTGTTTTACAATAGCAAACTGAGTTTAAAGCACGTAATGTGCTTGTAGTTTTGCAGACTTGGTCTGAAGATTCGGTACACAAACGAATGGTTTCACTGAGTGGGCCTCAAGTACCACTTTTAGTGTCTAAGCAATTTTAAAAAACTGTAATTAGACCTGAAAGAGAAATACAATACTGGCAGAAATCTCTGGAGTTTTTCCTGATCATTGGGACGGTTTTCTCATTTTTATCTAGTATTGTAAATGGCACTTTTTTTAACCAAAAAGGGTTTGAATGGAGAATTTTCAACAGAGGTCAATGTGAAAAGTGATAAATCACAAAATGTAAATTAAGCTATCAGGCATCTGGAGCTAGTTAGTTTGAGACCAAGTGTTGCGTTGTAGTTATTAATGAAATAAAATTTCCAATAAATCGAAGTAAAAAAATATTTTTCTTAAAGTAACTTTGGTAATAGGGTTGAATAGTTGACATTGACAAATACAGTAAACGCTATGCTACTGGTGTATCAATGAAGAAAATGGACTGAGCTTATTTAATTTCTTCATGTCTTCTGTGTTTTAATTCTAAGGAATGTTACTTTTTTATAATAGGGAAAGATCATGTGATAACAGGGTTGCATGTAAACTTTGGGATACAGATAAATATAATGTTTTGGTGATTAACATGAATGATTCAATGTAGTTCATAAATACTAATTAGTAATCCAAATTAATATTAAACTAATGCATTCAGTTGTTTACTCAAATTAATTGAACATTGTTATATGATTTAAATAGTTTGATACTGAGAAGGTCAAAACCTCTTGAGGTGGGACAGGCTAATTTCATGTTAGATAATAGTTTATTTAATAATTCATAGAACAAAAAAAAACATGGGAACTGTGGCTCTTATGCTTTAAAACAGTAACTGAACACCTAAGAGGACCCTGTTTTTGGAAAGTGCCACATAGTTCTGTACTAGTATGCATCAGTTCATAAAGGTGGACACTTTTGTGATGTCAATAACACAGAACTCATGTTAAATGCCCTAAAGCCAGTGTGTGACACACATAGCCATACAGTGTCTGTAATTGTTTCATTGGTACCAAGACAGGTCAGTGTATTTTTAACGTGTGACCAAATATCTTTTAAATTATTTTCGTCGGCATGTTCCAACAAGACTTTGATACTGCTTGAAAGATGATCTCATTCAGTATCATAACTGTTATTTTTCTCAACGTTATAGCTTAATCAGCTATTGTTTGTAGTTTATGAGTGGATGTCTGAGTATTCATGATCTTGGTACATTAAGGTACTTTATTTCAGCAAGACAGTTTCTCCCAAATGAACATTTAAACACCAAGTGCACTTCTTATCTGATTGTTATTTAATATTTGAAAATAATTGTGTTTATGCAGTGTCTCAATTAGGGGACATTCACTATTTTTGTATCTAGGCCTATAACACATTTATGTAATGTTTTTCTCATATGAAAATGCTGGAACCATAGAGTGAAAGTACGCATATATGACTGGACTTTTACATCTTCACATTACACATGCTTCTAAAGTATTAAATAGCACCGGTATGATCTAAGCACACACACACACACACACACACACACACACACACGAATGGCCATAGCAGTGTTTAACAGAGGAAGTGCCTACAAATTCCAGCAACAGTTTTTCTTAAATGTTTATAATGTGAGAAATCTTTCTGTGAAGTTTTTATTCGATTTATTCTGTTTCCTTGATTTATTCTGTTCTAATGCAAATGGATTTTCACTGTTTTCTTTTGAAAAATAAAGAGTATGCCAAATAAAAACTTTTATTTAAGTCTAATAACTGTAGCCGACTGTGATATGACATAAGTGAGTTGTACATATTTGTAAGTCCTATATTACATTTCCTACATATCTCTTTTATAAGAGTGTCCTTCTGAATATAAATCGCTAAGTCTAGACATAATCTATAGACTTTTTCTCTGATTCATTTTCAGGGGTAAATCTGCGGAATGGATCTAATATAACCAAATTATTTACAAACATGCAGTTCTAATCCTGCAGAAATCTCTGGGAACCGATTCAGTGTACAATGCTGACTGCTTATTCACTATGAGGACGGGGATATGTGATAGATATTCATGAGCTTATTACTTGTGTTTCCTGTGTTTCTTTTATATGGTACAGAGAGTCCTTCAGGTTTATGTGGAGAAGGATTATCTGTGAACAGTAACATGCATTAAAACCTTATACCCATGTTGATTGATGTTTAAAAAAACTGATTACGTTTTGATTGTCTTTGACATCTATTACATTTTTAATGAAGGTCATTATGTTTGTAATATGCCCTGTATATCTCTGTTTTGAATAAAATTGACTCTTTAGTATTGACATTATGCATTTTCGAATTTTAATTTACCATTTGTCTTAAAATCATTCTTAAAAACATACATTTTTCCTTCTGATTAAGCTATGTGAGGATTCAGCAATACAAATTCAGCTATTCAAATAGAGACCATTTCCATTTTTATTAGATTTTAACAGTGTTTTTGTCTCATACTTTCTTTTTTTTTAGGTCTAACAAGCACTGTCATCTCAGGAGGAAGTTTAGGGTGAAAAATTATTACAATTTAAAGTAACTGTGTTTTTTTATGTTAATATAGGCTATGTTTTAAAATGTAATTTATTTCTGTGATGTCAAAGCTGAATTGTCAGCAGGATTACTTCAGTCACATCACAACTAAAAAATAACAAATCGCCGGGGGGTGATGGGCTATCCTCAGAATTTTATAAATATTTTATCGCTGAACTGTCCCCTTTTTTATTGAAAGTCTTCATAGAATCCATTGAAAACGAATGCCTCCCCACCTCTCTGACCCAGGGAATAACAGTCCTAATTCCTAAACCAAACCAGGACAAATTATTTTTAGTTAATTGGCGCCCAATTTGTTTACTTAACAACGATTATAAAATCTTAGCTCTCTTATTGGCTAGAAGATTACGGACGGGCTTCATGAACACAAGGCATATAGGAAATAACATTAGGCTCATTTTAGATATTTTAGATTACCCAGAAATGGTAGAGGAGGGTGGGCTCATGCTGTTTGTAGATTTTTACAAAGCATTTGACCCCCTTGAACATCCATTCATTTTACAGTCCCTTCGGGAAAAATATTCGGTTTTGGTGAGTTTTTTTCCTCAGCTATTATGAGTCTATATAACAATAGTAATAGCTCAATTAGACTAACAGGTGGTGTGTCTCCCAGGTTCAATGTCTCTAGAGGCATCCGACAAGGGTGCCCGGCTTCGCCTTACCTCTTCCTATTGGTAGCCCAGCTTTTGTCTGATCATATTAAATCAAGTCAGATAAACGGCATCAATATATTATTATTATGCAAAGAACCAGAAAAAGCTGAACCAGAGAGGCAGAGGCAGACTACTGTCTAAGGCAGAAGGTTTATCACGGTTAACATATCCAGCTCTATCTCTGTATGTGGACAAAAAACATATTACTGAGATTGACAAGCTTCTTTTTAACTTCTTATGGGAAAATAGAACTCATCATGTGAAGAAGTCTGTTCTAACAAATGACTATATGAAAAGGGTGGATTAAACTTTATCGATTTCTGTACTCTTAATAATACTTTTAAAGTAAATTGGTTGAAACATTTCTTTAAAAACCCTAATTCTATTTGGAATGTCATACCATGTCATTTGCTGTCAAAACTGGGTGGGTTGAGCTATTTCTTAACCTGTAATTATAATATTGATAAAGTCCCGATAAAAATGTCAGCCTTTCACCGCCAGGCCTTCCTTTCATGGTCTCTTATTTGCAAACACAACTTTTCACCCAACAAATATTACATATGGAACAACAAAGACATATTGTTTAAACACAAATCTTTATTTATTGATTACTGGTTTAATAATAACATTATTTTTGTTGACCAATTATTTAACAGGGATGGTTGTCTGTACTCTTATAATGAGTTTCTAGAAAAATACAAAATTCCTGTGTCTCCTGGAGATTATGCCAAAGTCTTTGGAGCAATTACTTCTGGTGTTTGCATGTTACAACTAACTTTGTTATCGCTGACTGACACTTCAGTTGGTAAGATTTGTTTTTCTTGTAACAATGGTAAGAACAATAAACTAATTAGATCCCTGTTCAAAACAGATATTATCACAGTCCCATATATGGTTCCATACTGGAATAAATTTGTGCAAAACATTGACTGGAAGAAGGTCTGGCTCTTACCCAACCGATATTTGCTGACCAACCAAATTAGAGAAATATAATTTAAAATAATTCATAGGATTTACCCGTCTAATGATCATATTGTTAAAAAAATTTAAAAAGACATTGATGTAATGTGCACGTTCTGCTCTATGAGTATTGAAACAGTTACCCATTTGTTTTGGCACTGCCCTTTTGTCCAAAGTTTCTGGTCTGATATTTGTAATTTTATTGCAGAAAAAAATTGAGAAAGATTTCAAGTTGTTTTGGAAGGATGTTCTTTTTGGCCTTTATGACCTCAACAGAACTAAGACCTAATGAAACCTTCATTATTAATCTCATTATTCTCTTGGCAAAATTTTACATTCATAAATGTAAGTTTACGCATTCCAAAACATCTTTTATTGCTTTTAACAATGAGGTCAAGCAATATGTCAACACGATTAAGTATTCTCTTAATCAAAAGGCAACAAAAACTGAATGTGTGTAAACAATTTGATATCTTTTTGTAAATCCGTTCTCCGTATGTGAGACTTTTGTTTATGTTTTGTTTATGTTA
This sequence comes from Rhinichthys klamathensis goyatoka, assembly GCF_029890125.1. Classification (NCBI taxonomy): domain Eukaryota; kingdom Metazoa; phylum Chordata; class Actinopteri; order Cypriniformes; family Leuciscidae; genus Rhinichthys; species Rhinichthys klamathensis. Next base: position 543,234 of record NW_026606787.1, on the reverse strand, counting down.
AAACACCCGCAATGTTGGAAACTGCACAATGTATTATTTTTATAATGAAGATGAACGTTCCTGTAAACTGCAATTGTTGAATAAAATAACAAAGAGAATGTCTAATAGGAGAAAAAAAGAAAAAGAAAAAACTTCCGTCACATGATCCTTCAGAAATCATTCTCTTTTCCCCCCAGGGAAAGCTAGCCCATACCGTCAGCATTTTTGATCATTTTTAACTTTCATGGCCCCCGGAATATTTTGTTACTAACATGCAATAGCCATATAAAAAGAAAAAACATATACGATTTTTAAAATTTTTATTAAAAACGTTTTATTCTAGCTTCATGTATTATTTTTGGTCAACACTTGAATGTTGGTAAGTTTCATTAAAAAGCAACATTTTGAACAACGATGAGAAAATCGCGTTTTTGTCAAAGACTACATAGCGGATAAGCAAATTTTTTTTTTTGAATAACATTTAATCATTTTATTTTATCAAGATAAAATATGTTTTTTCCTTTCTTGCTAATTTGGAGCAGAAACGAGGGCATCAGGACCCCGACCAAGACTCTGTCCAGCACTGCTTTCGAGTGGCTTAAAGCCGAGTTCTTCCACAGGGATCCCAAATGCCCGCAGCTTTGCTTCAGAAGTCTTCAGCAAGTCATTATAGGCCTTGCAAACTCGTGCCACTTCATACTGTAAGTCTGTGATAGTATGGTTTTTGGACTCCAAAACTTCCTCCAGTTTATGGGTGACCACACTGAGGGTAGTAGGGTCCAGGTTGGAAACAGACAGCACTTCACTGAGCTGGGCTTCCTTCTTTTCCAGCGTGTCATTGAGTGCACTCAGTTTGCACTCCAGCAGCAGGTTCTTGAAGCCACTTTTCTGCTGAACCTCCAGGATGGCTTTAGTGAACTTCATGTACAATTCGTCTCGCTCCAACTGAACCTTAGTAAATCTCTGCTCCAACACTTCATGCTCCCACTTAAGCTCCTTCAATTCTCTGTCAAATATTTTGAGACGAGCTCTCGTTCTAGTTAGAGCACTCTTGTCCTTCTCATAGTTGGCGAGCTGTTTCTGAAGCTCTGCGACTTCCTCTTTGGCCTTTTGTGGAGACTCTCTAAGCTCCTTATTCTGCTCAAGCACTTCCGCCATCTCTTTATTTCTTTTCTCCTCCTTCCTTTTCATGTCCTTTAACTCTTCCTTGAGTGAAGTGATAAAGTCCAGATTTTTGTAGACTATGTCATTGAAGTAGTTTCTGATGTCTCTGAAAGCTTTCTCGTGATTCTTCATAAGCATGTTGATGTGGCTGTTCTTTCGCTCCTCGATCTCATGAATCTCCGTCTTGCGTCTTAGTTCTTCCTCCTGACGCAGCTTCTGCATCCTTTTCTCATATTTGGATCCAATTTCTCGTACTTGTCTGGCAAAATCATTTCGCAGATCAGTAATTTCCTCATCGTGTTTCAAATTAATGCTCTTGAGCACATTCTCACTGGACAGCTCCTGCTCTTTTAAGTGAACTTTCAAGTTGCGCATGTCTTTCTGCAGATGATTCCCGAGGACAGCGTTCTCCTTCTGCAGCTGTTTGGTGCTGATAACACTTTCAGCCTTCAGCTCAGAAAGCATGTTCTGCTGTTCATACAGCAAGTGCTTCACCTTCTGCTTATAAACCTTAATTTCCACTTGATGGCGCTCCTCAGCCTCCTCCAGATCACGATCTCTGTTTCTCAGCTCGCACTTATTCTCATCCAGATGTCTTCTGGTGATTTCCCAAAATGTGTGGATTTTGTCCCTCTCTAGCTGGAAATAGTTGCGTTCCTCTCGTTCTCTGTCCAGCTCCTCTCGCAGACGCACAATGTGCTCCTCCAACTGCTCTTTGGACATCTCCTCTGTGGACAAGCCATCCACTACTGTTGGAGTTCTGCCCTTTGGGGACTTGTTGGAAGATTTTTTCTTTGGCGGCATTATTTGCGAACGCGTTATCACCACCTAAAATGAAAATAAAGTGACTTGTTGCTTCCCGGTTGCTTCACATGCTGCTGTTGCTACTACACAACAACGGTTTCCTAGCAACATGAGAGCTAGGCTCCCGGATAAGCAACATTGCTTGTTTCCGCTTCTTCCTCACCTCACTGTGTTGTGATGTGGAGAGCGCCCCCTTCCGTTACATTTTCATACGTTTTATTTGAATTATTTATTTTTAATTTTAATGCTTGAAAGAACCGTTTTATTGCGTTTTGCCAAGACGGGATTGGAGAGAATGACGTTTGTCCTGCAGGAAGTGTCATCATCATGGCTCATGTCAGAGTAATGATACCCCTCCTCACACATTTAAAACCTTTTACACGCTCGATGGCTCATAGATTTGGCAGATTACAGCGTGACTGGGTGGAGTACAGTTGAGTTGAGATACAAAGCAGATTCATTGACTACGTTCATTGCAAATGACTGATGAAGGTCCCAGGCGGCTTTTTCAAATGTAAGTTTAAAGGAGTTCTGCTTATCAGCTATACGTGTTTTATGTGCGGAAAGGGAGCAGAATACGAATTAGAAAACTTCCAATATCATATATCATTAGGTTTGGGGTGGATGTGTTTATATGCCAAACGTTCAATTTAATATTATGAATGATATAATAACCCAGAAGAGTGCTCAGATAATGCTCTTATTCATTCAGGACAATGAATATGATGCAAACCAGTACGACATCCAAAAACGCAGACAATGACCAGCAGCTATAACCAATAGTGAAATACAGCATGGAAACGGTTCCTCAAGTGGATCTTTGGGAATTCTGCCTCTTTTTAATGAACAACTTATGGACTACATTTACGGTTAAAGGGGAAAAAATGCTCAATTTCCAGTCAAAGCCTATCAGGTAGAGCAAAAACAAAATGTCTAACTGTCTGACCTGTCATTTTGTAATTAGTACTGCCCCCGTTAAAGAGGCTTTACATTTTACATAGCCTAATACTTTTTTTCATAAATCATTCATCTTTCATAGCCTACATGTTCCATCTATCAATAGTTTGAGCGTTGCAATAATGTAATTTCACCACACGATGGCAATATTGTTATGTCTAAATCTGAAAGAAGAAAACGGCATATGATCTTGACTCGCGCTTCATAACAGCCATGCTTTTTGTTATTATATTAATTATCTAGTATCACTTAGAGGGCAGCGTGATAATGTTAAAGTTATATAATCTTATGACTTTATCATGCTCTGTGGTGTTAATGTGTAACTTTCTTAGTCGTTTTGGTACATTTATAGAATCATCTTATCATCCTTAAGATTTGCAAACCAGTAAGTGCATTTCTCAAAACAATCCATTCAAACAGCACCACACAATGGATTACTTGCAAAAAGCATGTAACTTTCTCAAAATCCTTAGTAGGCTACATCTCTCAAAACTCAAAAGTAATTATGTCAATGAACATATCTAGTGGCATCAGAATGACAAGTCCTTGTGTCACTGTTCACAAACAAGTTAGTCAAAATAGTCATGTTGTCAATATAACAGACCCTCTCAGTATTTTCAGATGTAGCCTAAACTATGGCTATGATTTGATGACAATGATTGAAAATGCACAATACTGCACTTTATATGGCATATATACATTTCAACAGTACTTATTTATACATTACTCTATGTGGGATATTGATTGCAAGAGACTGGACAGGATTCAGTTACACTTTTACTGTTGGTCTGTCATTAAATTGTTCAATGTAGCATTACAGTAAGTAGGCTATACAATGTTACAGTATAGTGAACATTGTCTGATTACATACCCGTACAAACGTTTGAATGATTGAGGACACGGATGTTCTCCGAACATTCGGCTGAACCTTTCGATCCGCCTCGGCCCATAAGGTCATGATTGAGAACATGGTCCACAATAGTGGCCCTTATTTCATCAGAAACATCTCTACAATCTTGGCCTCTTCTACCTCTTCCACTCTTTTTCCTCCGTACCCTTCCACTACGCATCCTTCCTCGATCTTCTTCTTCAAGACTGTTGACCCTGCTTGTTTCCTTGTTGTTCTTCCATTGTCAGAATTTGTAACTCTGTGTTGTGCTCTGTCCGTATACGCTTGCCAAATGAAGCTTCATGACATGCACCTCTGAGCTATTTTAGATAACTGGTTGATCATTGGTTGATCTTGTCCTTTACATTTCCCTTACATTTACATTAGTGAAATAAAAAATTCACCTCCGCAATAAGTCAATTAAGGACACATTTACAAAAAAAAAAAGGTATAATATAAATGTATAGAAAATGATCAGTTTCTTTGGGTTTAATATTTATAGGTATGTGTTTGAGTAAAATTATTATTATTTTTTAATTATTATTCAGGGGGTATTCCAGAAAGCAGCTTATGAGAAATTAAGAGAAAGCACACTGCCATCTTACTCCGACGAAAGTGACATGAACGCACCTCCCGTCGTAAACACGACTTCCCACTTCGTAAGTACGAACTTCCCAGGAGGACTTGAACGCATCATATACTCTGAGTTGGATGAACTTATTCTGGACGCGTTTTTGGAACAAGGATACCTCGAGTAAGCAAGGTGTGGTTCAATCAACCGAGAGTTCAGGGTATGTTTGACGGTAAGATAACCTTGCTTTCTGGAATACACCCCTGTTCCAGAGTATCCTTATTGTTTTGTTTTTTTACCCCTTAGCTTTCTCAGCTTTTTCTAGAGTTCTTCGTTAACTTTAGAATTTAGTTTTCCCTTTATTTTGCCTTAGAAGTTTGCTTTTTCCTTTTCCTTTACTGGTTCCTTTAGTTTATTCCTAGCTTTAGTTCTCTGTTTTTCTCTTTATTTGTTTGCTACTTAGTAGTTTATATAGTTATTGCAAAGCATTAGTTTCCGCCATCTGTTGTTGTTTCGTCTTGTGTTTGCTGTGTATCTTGTTTATACAGTCCTGTCCTGCAAGCTGAGCTTCCCTGGCTGGTCACTCTCCCTGCCTATAGCAGCAAGACTGGTGCAGTGCCTGAGATACCTGAGTGTTTATCCTGTGGTGCATTGAGTTCTTGCCTGGCATCGCTACTATCCTCCGGTCTCGCGATACCCTACCATTTCTGGTCACCAGCCTATCGTCAAGTTGGGCTAGTCACAGCGGCAGCTCTCCCAGCTTGCCTGTTATTGTTCATGATTCCTTGCCCATTGTTTGGACTGTGTTCACCTCTTCCCTTGCCTCATTGTGTCTTGTCTGTTTGTTAATAATTCAGTGTAACTCATTCTGTGCTTGAGTCCTCTCTCATAGATCCCTGATATATATATATATATATATTATGCTGACAACACAATCACCCTTTAAACATGGAGGAACATCACAACTCTGAACAGCAGCAGCTACATCAGTACTGTATAAATACTTTTGTATTTATACAGTACATTTATTTTTGTAGAAATGTTACATGTAAACTGAATATTCTTGTCATGGAAGAGCAATAGGAAGATATGATGTGTTAGAGAAGACATAATAGAGTGTGAAAAAATGAACATATTTCTGCACAAATACATATACTGTATAAATACAAATGTTCATTTTCTTTTTGTGTTATACAGTATTGACTTTTCACAGTCAGTTTTTGGATCTGTGTTTAAAAAGCTCAGTGTGATCCACAAGAGCATTCAACTAGATAAAACTGACATCATCTTGTATAGAATATAATCAGTTAGTCAACAAAAAATTAGGAAAAAAAAACATTACATTTGTATACAATGAATATTATGTTGAAAAAAAAAACACCTACACATTTTGACCAGTGTGGTTTACATGACAAAAAAAGAAAATTATTTTGGTGCCAATGGCCAATTTACTGGCACAATAACACGATTTTGATGCATGAATTAAATGTTTTGGGTGAGTTACATTTTGCAGGCATCCAATAGAGTTGTGATGTTCCAGCAAACAGCACTTAGAGTTTAGAGCATATTAAGATTGAAAAATGTGCCAAAGTGATTGAGAAAAACTGAAAACACAAACGGCAACAGTATAGTTATACTATGTAATTGAGGGGTAAGAAGACTATTCAACAGGGAACATTTAATACATTTTGATCAACATGACATGAAGCAATTGATAATGTAGGGCAGGCTATAATCAATTGCTTGAATGTGCCAAAGCATTTGCAATTTGTTCAAAAGAATGATAAATTGTTTTATGATGTGCACAAGTGGCTATAGATGAGGTGGCGGTTGAACAAGTAGTTTTGAGAATTTCAGTTGTGATCTGAGAAATGAACCAAAGCGACTGAGAAAAACTAATGGCAGACATACAATATATTTTATCATTATGTAACGTACTGCCATTTAACATAAATAAGTTGGAGTTTGTTTGTGAATTTGAAGAAAAAATTATATGTTAATTATAACATTTAATAGTATTAATATATAATGTATTAATGATGTTGATGGTATTAATGTATAACTTTGTAAATGGCAGATAGAAAATATAGCAAATTTAACAATAAATAAGGTTGGGTTATGTAAAATGTGCTGTATGTAGACAGACAGATCTATAGATGGTATAAATGTAGGCTATGCAGTGTATATTCATAATAATGATCAATTGCTGTTTAATTATTATAACTAATAATATATTTTTCCCACATACAGAATTAAAAATAACTGCAAGAAACTTGCAGTCAACCTGAAGTCAACCTCTCAGCTGTTCTAAAATTTCTGTCCCGGCTCTTTGACAAACGCATGCGCAGATGCAGCCACAAGTCAGACTGATAGCGCGCATGCGTGTAATGGACACGCACAGTTCAAGTTTTTTTTGTGAAATGCGCACGCAGAACACTTTCCAAACAAAACAGTGCAGCCGAGGCGTCAAGACCGACAGTTTCCGAATCTAATTTAGCACAATTTAGTGAGCTTTACTTATGAAAAACAGTGTTTTAAAATAGTATGATCAAGATGACAGTGACTTTGGTTGTATTAACAAGAAGGTAGCGAATACCGATCATGACCGAAGTGTCAGATTGTTTGGGTGCGAAGCAGCTGATGGGAAGCGATATACGGGTCCAGTTCTCCTGTAATGTAGGGATCCACGGCACACAGACAGATCCCTGACACCCTCAACTCACCCGTGGATTTACTGAGCTGCTTTCAACTTTAGACAAGCGATGGAAAGCGTTGGAAAATACGAGTTCAACAGGAAAGATTTGATAGGACACGGCGCTTTTGCTGTGGTGTTCAGAGGAAGACATAAACAGGTAAGTTGTACATTTCCTAATGTTCGTAACAGAATATGCAAATAATCATTCTACACGACTGCCATAAAGTAAAACGATCTCTTTATCCATAGAAACCTAATTTTGAGGTCGCGGTGAAATGCATTAACAAGAAAAATCTCGCCAAATCACAGTCGCTCTTAGGAAAAGAAATCAAGATATTAAAGGTGAGTTTTCCTAGTTAGATGTTGGGAGCGTTTGTTTGTGTACGCACATGATTGCTTCCTACTTTTAACATGTGCCAGTTTATATATTCTCACAGATATTGTTAAACATGTCGAAAATCTGTGACCTGTTCGCTATTTTAAAGACTTCTAACGTTACATTAGCTAACTTAGTGACGTTTAGCTATTGATATAAACAATGGTTTAGCAAATATCATCACCTCTTTATAGCAGTTACATGAGCTGCTGACTAATGTAGTGAATCCCGTGTGTGTTTTCCCCAGGAGCTGAAACATGAGAATATTGTCAGTTTACTGGACTTTCAGGTATGTATCTGCTTACTATCTGCTATAACTCGTGGGAATTTAGTTATCCTGGGTAAATGTCTAAGCCTACTGTGTTATTTTAAGTGGTTTCTAATCTAATAAAACAGAGGGGTTTTTTTTCATGTTACTAGTGAGGATATTTATAACTCGAATATCGCATGGCTTGGTGTTGACATTATGGGTGCAGTTCCCTTCATCTGATTGGTTAAACCCCGCCCACTGATGATGTCACACACTGTTTATTAGCAGCTTTAGCCAGTCAACCATGGCGAATAGATGTATATATGACTCACCATGAGTAATGATTTCATGTTGCAGTATCTTGCATCAGTAGTGAAACCATTATCTGATCTCTCTGTGATATCAAGGTGGGCAGAGAAAATTGATAAACCCTCCAACTAAATCTCATACCTCTTGTGGCAGAAGTAGCTAGGCTACTAAAAATAAACAGGCGAATGGCTCACGAAACAATGGCAGCCATGACAGATGTCTATGTCTATTGAAGTATACACCTAACACCTGTGCACGCATTAGCCAGCACCTGCCAGCCCAGCTCACCCTTTTAACCAACTGTCTCTATCATTTGCATACAGAACAGACGTTGTCTGAAGTAAGATTCCCTTATCATGAATAGAGGACTGGACTGGACTCCAGGCAGTCGAGCTTATCTGATGGCAGGTGGTTGTCTCAGGTGTAGAGCTTAAGAAACTTAACACAGTGGGTTACACCTTCGATCTTGCGGTATTGTGCCCTTCAGCAAGTATAACAGGTTTACTTCAAATTGTTTGTAGTGTTATATTCTATTCTAAATTGGGGTTTCCCATTGGATTTGTGAGGGAACTGCAGGGGTTACTGAACTGATGAAAACCTATTTAAAAGTAAAAAATATTTGAAAATATTTTATAGGTCAATTTTTTTGACATACACAAAAAATAGAAATCCCTGTTGTAAATTAAGGTACAATTAAAGTTGTATTTTATGCAAATTTTTGTACATTTAGTGCACTCCACTACACTAGACACCTAGTCCCAGATTTTCCTTTTAGATGGTAACTTTTTTAAACGAATTGCAGCTGAATGGACTGGATTGCATAGTCAAACCTCTCACCACATTATCCTTTGAGAATGACCTGACAGTGAACGCACACAAATAATTAATGCTCACTCCATTACACCTCACGCACTGCTAGGACTGACACAGGAGCATTTGATACTAAACAAACCTGCAATTATAGGACCACCACCTTCGACTGGCTCCAATATCAGTCTAATCTCCATCTGGGCAGCATTTATAGTATTTTTCATGGGTTTGTCCAGCTGGGTTGATCAGCTGCTCAGCAGACGGCCGCCAGGCATTGGATCCACCTGACAGCACAATGTGCACCAGGTGGCTGGCTGCTGCCCTGCATGAACGCCGAACAATAGCACAAGAAAATTACACTTATGCTTAGTCAGTGAAACCCAACCCTCGACCCCATCCCGCACTCATGGAAACATGCTGTGGAACAGCTTTGAGTTTAACGATATTTGTTTTAAGCTTATGTTGTTTCAGTCTTTTGTTGTTGAGAAACACCTTTGAATTGTATGCTCATGCTGATGGATCATAATGTTTTGACAGTCTTCTCTATGGCCTTGTAAATGCGTCTAGAGAAGATAATTTGAGTGTGTTTTGCCCTGTGTGTGGTCTATAGCCTTGGGCTTTACCTAGTTTACTTTGCATTACAGCTGATGGCCTGCTTTCATTTCTCATGGATTCTGCACAAGCACACACACAGGAAGCTTAACGTTAAGCCTTTATCCACAGTAATTGTGTCACACTTATAAAATTAGCTGTTACACAACTTTGAAGTCAGAATGGTTTGTTGTCTTTCATAAAACAAGTTCTATGTAATATGTTATTAAAACACGCTCCTCCCAGTGCTCTGTCACGCTGGCCGGCCGGCCGCTGGTGTGTATGTCAGTCAGCTGTGGGTAATGACACCTCCTGCTTCTGTCCCGACTGCTGCAACACACAGGGCCTGCATGGAAATTGGCCAAATAGGACTTGTTGCACAACAAGTTGGCCATTTTCATACCTCGTTCAAATGGGTCACCATGGCACTTGGCCTGTGTGGGACACGTTGATCAGCTCCATTAATCCTTTCAGGAGTATAATTTCTACATTGAATTTCATTGGCATGAATGGGCAACAGACCACCTAAAATCCATACTGGGTTGGAGTATGCACGCTAGGGGTCAAAGGGCATTTTTAAGGTGGTTTCTCCTAGTGACTACTGTACATTAAGAGGCTCTCAAAGTTCATGATTTGGCCAGTGAAGAGCATGATGTTGCACTCAATGTGCATTTGTTTTGTGCACTGATTAGCATAAAAACATAATCTGTTCTGTTCTTTAGTATGAAATTGAAACGTCTGGCATACAGATCAGGGGTGTGTTTTCCAAAAGTATCGCTAGCCAACTATGGACGCAAGTTCGGTAGTTCAACGTGTCTGTGTTTCCCGAAACCGTAGTTCTAACGAACATTCGCAAACAGCATCGCAAAGTTGTGTGGTTGGAACGACAGCTGTCGACCTGTGGTTAGAAGCCTAGTTTCTTGTTTGCATGACATGTGGACTTAATAAATCCTTATCTTGAGCAAAATAAGCAAGCTGACATTCAGTACAATCTGTATCTTTTATTTGGAATACGTACAAATGTCATTTATGTCGTTTAGTTTGTCAAGAGATTGAAAGCACCATTTTTGAAGAGTGCGCATGTGAAGACGTGCTAGTACGTAAGAACGAGCCTATGATTGAATCTTGAAATAAAGCAAAATAACTGAAAATAATTAGAAAAAATTCTCAGATGCCATGTCCGTAATTTATAGCAAACATCTAGCATTAATTCGATCTCAAACAGATTCATTAAAAGTTATTACTCCACCACGTGCATGACATCATTAACCAACGAAATGTGCTCAAACATATATTATCATCAAATATACACATTAGGAAGTCCACACAATTATAATACTCAAAAATATTATTCAACAATAATAACAGCATTATTAATTGTGAATCAATAAGTAATTATTTTATATTATTATAAATCATATTACTTGTATCATTTTTATTTATACTTATACCATTTTTTAATTAGTCATTCTTTTCAGTAATTATTATTATTAATTATTTTTTGGATTTAAGAAATGAAATATATCTGATAAGAAGGGGGGCTTTTTTTAGCTTCAATTGTGCACTCAGCTTTAGAGATAAACTAAAGCTATTTCATCACTTTTGTGTGCTACATTTGTCCTGCCTTAAGCAACAATTGAAGTTTTCACAAAATAAAAGATCGCTATTTTAAACTCAAATGCAAAAGGAACAAATTCTCACAGCCCAAGGTACCTGAAGGTGTTAATCAAATAAAACCTGTCCTGCAGACACTTATTGTGATTTGTATTGCTTGCAAGCACATGCTATAATAACACACTCTTGATAGAAGGCTTAGGTAAGGGTAGGCTTTGTATGATGACTCACTGGCATCTATTGTGTGTCCAGCCAGAGGCCCGTCCTGATCTAGACAATGTAGAGTTCCTGCCATGGCTGTCATATGGCATGTTGCTAGGTGTTTCCTTTATATTGTAAATATTTAACTGTGTGCCACATGTCTCTGTCTGCAGGAGATATCGGGATGCGTCTATCTTGTCATGGAGGTGAGTCCAGATGGCATGCTGCACCTCTCACATAAACCTCAAAATAGACTTCGTGGGAAGTAGAGGAAAATCAGAGGTCAAATTTCACCGTCCCTTGCAGGATCTCCTTTATGCAAAGCTTAATTCACACTTCTGTGTTATTATTGTCAGTATATAGCCATTTGAAGCCCTGGTGTTATTGTGATTACAATCTCTTCCGATGAGAGTTTGTTTTGTGTTAACTGTACAGTTACAGTGTTTGACTGTCTCCTCTTACAGTACTGCAATGGAGGAGACCTAGCAGAGTATTTACACTGTAAGTACACTAACCTTATTTCAATATGTCATATGTCTTTCACTAGTATGTGTATTATGTCTACTGTATTCTGAAAATGACAAATTCAGATGCATCAATACTTCCCAATACTAATAATTGAAAAATAGATATTCAATTTGAGATTTGCTGAAGATTACATTAGTAAAAAGATTACATTAGTAACATTGTTACTAAATTATTAGTGTTTTTACAGTTATTAACTTAAAGTGAGAGTTAGATTATGGAAAAGGTAATGTAAAATGTATATTGGAAATGAGCATTCCTATCCCTATCCCCTTTTTGCTAATCTAAATGTTCTATATCTCTTAAATTCAGCTATTGGGATGATCTATTGGAATTGTTTGCATTGTTTCTTCATCATCAACTTGTTTATTCACAAAAGGACGATGTATCTTCATTTCTCTAATTCTTTCTAAGTGAAGGTTTGTTTAATAAAGGCTGATTATTGACAGGACTTAAAAGGGATAGTTTACCCAAAAAAATTGTCATAATTTACTCTCCCCCATGTTGTTCCAAAACAAATCCAAAAAGTTTTTCTTCTGTTGAACACAAAAGTTAACAGACAGTTGCCTGTGGCCCTTGACTTCCATAGTATTTTTTCTACTATGGAAGTCAATGGCTACCGTCAACTGTTTGATTACCAAAATTCTTATATATATGTATATATATATATATTAGGGCTGTCAAACGATTAATCACGCTTAATCGCATCCAAAATAAAAGTTTGTGTTTACATAATATATGTGTGTGTACTGTGTATAATTATTTTTAATACATAAATACCCACACATGCATGTGTACTTAAGAAATATTTGCATGTATATACTGTATATAGACTGAATGTAGGCGCCGAATTGGCTAGTGATTTGACAGCGTTACCCGCCACAGTTGATCTTTTCCCGCATTTATCGGGTTGGCGGGTGTTAATTTCAAACCCTGATTATATTTGTGTTCAACAGAACTCATACGGGAACAACTTGAACGTGAGTAAGTGATGACAAAAAAATGTTGGGTGGCAAAATTTGACAAATGTTTTCAACATTTTTGGGTGAACTATTCCTTTAAGACCAAAGTCCGTTTCTCGAAGGTTGAAGCTTTAAACTTGCTTTGGACTTGCTCTTGAAACTGCAGATATATTCACAAACAAACAACTCTCCTGATCTTTCCTCAGAAAGATAATTCAGGACCTCTGAGAATAGCTTAGTTTCACACATGTGCTGCCACAAATAGAGCCTCTTTGGAAGTGGTCTCACCCAGACACACACACACTTCGGGGTTCCAATACATCTTCATCTAACCATAAACTTTTCAGCGTGGCTATATTTAACATGTTTGCATTGGCCACTCTTTTTCAAGCCATCAGGCATGTAGCGTTGTTCAGCTTTAGATTCATGCCAGCCTCATCAGGGGCCGTGTTTGCCTTCACCCGCTCACCTCTTACCACAGACTCACTGGCACAACACCAAGATCCCCTGCTGAAACTCAAACCAGAGCCTGACCTCATTCACCTGCCAGTCTGTTATCTGCCCTCTCCTGCAGTGGAAAAACATGAGGGCTAAAAATAAGACTACATGAAACCAGCATGTTTTGAGTGGAAGGAAAGAGGTACACTGGGAGAAGGGGGGGCATGGACTTTTGGAGGTGGATGGTAGCTGGACATTTTGTTTTTGATGGATTGCTACCTCTTTGTAAACAATTATGTAATATCCCACAATTCAAAGATATATATATATAACTATTAGTTAGGTAATTATTAAACTATATAACTTTTTCTTCATAGCTAAAGGCTCTCTGAGCGAGGACACGATCCGCATGTTACTGCAGCAGTTGGCGGGAGCCATGAGTGTTTTAAGGAGTAAAGGCATCATTCACCGTGACCTAAAGCCCCAAAACATTCTCCTTTCGTACAGCACAGGTCGCAGGGCCAACCCCAACAACATTTGCATCAAACTGGGTGAGTGCTCCGGGTCAAAGTACACAGTTTCTACTAAAAGAAACACAAAGACTGGTCATGGATCAGTATGTACTGATTATGAGACTGTAAGATTATGAGTTATCAGGTTTGGCAGTGGTTGGCTGTGGTGTTTTTGTTCTTGTGTTATGACTGCGGTTTGTTTTAGGTGTTTACGACGTTGTTCTGTTTGCTCTTGAGCGTTATGTAGACACTGTGTGTCACTCCACAGCTGTGTAAAGTCAAACAACTAAAAGACACTGACTGTAAACATTCGTGCACCACCTTTCACTACCAAAACAAGCTCCCAAATGTAGTCCTTTGCACTATACACTGATTTTCCTTTCTATCTCTCCCTTTAGCTGATTTTGGCTTTGCACGTTATCTGCAGGGAAACACCATGGCTGCCACGCTCTGTGGCTCTCCTATGTACATGGTGAGTACTTGACTTCAAAACTTTCATGTTCAGTATTATCCAAATGTTAAGGAACAGGCTGCAGGATTAATGCAGGAATAATAAGTTGACGTATCGTATCGTCAAGCATCAATGATGATGGTGGACCATGTTGTGCTGAGACACTTAAAACACTGGATCATGAGCTGCTATCATGTAAGAACACAGTGCCACGCTTTACTCTGAAACACACTGTCACAGCCTTTAGTGATTTGATAATCACACTAAATCACACTACGATTTTGTAGATTTTTTTATTTCATTTCAATTAATTGTTCAGCCCTACTGGAAAGTATGCCATATTAAAGTACAGCTTTTACTTGACTTGTTCGAAAAACAGCAGCCACGTATTAGATATTCTGACTAACTCTGTGTGACTTGACTTACTCCATATATTTTTGAGTACTACTTGTCTTGCTCAACTTTCCAGGCTCCTGAGGTCATCATGTCACAGAATTATGATGCCAAAGCTGACCTGTGGAGCGTAGGGACCATCATCTACCAGTGCTTGACTGGCAAAGCCCCATTTCAGGTCAGTGACATACACAAAAACACAGCACAAAAACAACAAATTGTATGACCCAAAGAGAGAAAGCTTGTTTTAACCTGTCACACGCACACTCACATCTCTCTCTCTCTCTTTCTGCATTTTATATTTTTGAGCTTTCTCTTTGAAGAGTGTGGATCAATATAAAGGGATAGTTTACCCAAAATTAAAAATGATTTACTAAAAATTAAAATTATTTACTCACCCTCATGTCTCAATACAGACCAAATTTTAAGTTGTTATTTACTGAAAATCTTTCATGGAAGTCTTACAGTCTTGTTTTTTGGGGAACTCTCCCTTTAAAGGTTTTTTTTCCCCTCAGAAGAATGTCTAAACCACTAAAAACAGATTCAATATGAGATATTGTTGAATAAAATAGCCATTTACCAAGTTTAGGGTATTTTAGGTCTAATATTCTGCTAATGCGAGCACACAATGTTTTGATCAATTTAAAACATTTTAATAAAATACTGAATAAAAGTATTAATTTCTTTCTTTTTTTAATAAACTCTTACTGACCCCAAACATTTTAAAGGCAATGTGTAATAATCAAGAAAAAAATGCTATCAATTGTGAATTTCTACTACGTCACTACTGAAAACCTTCTGGAACCTTTTCATTGCGAAAGCTTAACTGGCTGGCACACTCGGTTATTTATGCCCTGTAGAGTGTGAAACATGATTGTGACATCTCACTGATAAACATAACCATATGCCTCTACAACTAAACACACACTCTGATTTACTAACAAAGACTCACACCCAAACATACACACATGCCCACTCATACAGTATGGGCGGCATCTCGGGTTGCACTACTAGAAGAGTGAGTTCTTTTTTCTGTGTGATGAATGTATTGCAAAATAAAAATGCATGTTTGTGTAATTAGTTTCTGCAGTACTTCCTCTGAATATTGCCCCAGGCTGAACATTATTAGTTTATGATAATTCATTATTATAATCCTGAAAGGGTGATGCATGTGCCATCATGTATTATTAGGATCACCTCTGTTCACACTGCTTCCACACAGCTAACTTTTGAGACCCCTCTGAGCACACAGTCAAAACTGTGTCTATTTATGGGTTCACATTTTAGCCTTCAGAAAGAGTTAGTTAGGCATTAGGAGCTCCTGGGAGTCTTGAAATGTGATATGAGTCTGCAGATGGGTCAAGATGGGTCACTGAGTTCATTCAGAACAGACCAGTCGCCTCTATCCTAGCCATTGTGTTGACCTCATCCTGCATGGAAATATTACTTTTAGTGCTTGTTCCTGCAGCCATTAGAAAGCCTTTATGATTTGTAGAAACAGTCCCTCTAGTCTAAAATTTAACTTCAGATATGGAACAAATGTTTATATCCCAAACAGCCAGAGTTTATAAAGAAGAATGTAGTAAAGTCATGTGATACTGCTCACAACAAACTATAGTTCAGTATAAAGTCTAAAAATATGCATGATATTTGCCTTCAAGGTAGTGGATAGTTTTAAGTGAACCAACAAAATCTATATCTAACTAGATTTGAGTGGTATTTGATCTTGCAAAACCTGCTGTAATGATGCTAAAGTGTTTCTGGAGAGCAGTTAGAACATTGCTCAAGTACTTACTAGCCCAAGTCGAAAGATATTCAGATTCAGGTCCCTCCCTCATTGTAAATTCTTAGTTTTTTTTTTTTTGCCGTCCAGATTTT
This sequence comes from Rhinichthys klamathensis goyatoka, assembly GCF_029890125.1. Lineage (NCBI taxonomy): Eukaryota > Metazoa > Chordata > Actinopteri > Cypriniformes > Leuciscidae > Rhinichthys > Rhinichthys klamathensis. Next base: position 526,865 of record NW_026606787.1, on the reverse strand, counting down.
TTCCCCCAGATGATCAGTTAACTATAATGAGGTCAACACAATTTCTCAAATTCTTTCTCTTTCTAAAATATTTTTCCAGGCAAATACTCCACAGGAACTGCGGCAGTTCTATGAAAGAAACCGGAGCCTGAGTCCCAGGTAAGTGACCCTGAGGACTGCATGTTAGTCATCAATCAACATGATCCGGTTTAGTGTGTGCTATACAGTTGCAAAGGTCTCTGGTGTTGTAAATTTGAAATAATTTATTTGAAAGAAATTAATACTTTTATTTAGCAAGGATGCATTAAATTTATCTAAATCTTTTTAACTTTCTATTCATCAAAGAATCCAAAAAAAAAAAAAACATTTTTCTGTTTCCACAAAAATATTAAGCAGCACAGCTGTTTAAAACATTAATAATAATAAGAAATGTTAATTGAGCACCAGATCAGCATAGAAAGAGACTTCTTCTTCTCAGGCAAAAGCCACTCCAAACCTTTGAATGATAGTGTACACAAGGCAGTAGAACTGGTTTCTTTTCTCTCTTCCATCTTTCACTACTTTCCCTCTTTAAAATGAAAGCCTTATTTACTTACCTAGACTGTTGCAATGTTTGCTTTCATGAGTATCGCTTTTCTACTCTGGCAACACAAAGAGCCCTTGCACAAGAATATAAACATGCACACAGAACTGTGTTGGTTGTGATTCCTGTCAGTGTCTAACACAGCACCTAAATGCTTTTCCCAGTATTCCACGTGAAACCTCCAGTACCCTAAGGCACCTTCTGCTTGGGTTGCTGCAGAGGAACCACATGGAACGCATGGACTTTGGTCAGTGGACACATACAATCACACATTTGACTTTACAAGACCCTGTAGGAATCATAAATTGACAACTTATAATAATAATAATAATAATAAATAAGTGATTATTGTCTATTTCAGATAAATTTTTCCACCATCCTTTCATGGAGGCCAGTACATCCATGAAGAAATGTACGATTATGATGTACACTACTTTTTTCAAGCTATAGCTATAGCTTTGGTTACAGTAACATTTACATCTGTTCATTGTTGTCTTAGCCTCTCCAGTGCCTGTGCCCACCTATCCCAGCTCTGGCTCTGGGAGCTCCAGCAGCGGTTCCTCAACAGCACGCCTCACTCCTACTCAGGTAACACAGTAACAGCTCATGATGCATGAAATACACCTTTTTTAGGTGTATTGTGATTAGGGCTGTCACAAATGATTATTTTACTAATCGAGTAATCGGTCGACTATTTTGGCGATTAATCAGATTTTTTTTGGTGTGGTTATAAAAATAGACCTAAGCAAAGACCTAAACCTTTAAAATTCCTTAAATACATATATAACAACGAGACAATGCTTTTTGGTTCAAATAAAGGATCAAATGCAAGTAATCATATGGTTTTAAAGAACAACACTGTTAAAATACATAATATTTACCGCAGATCAAATCCTTGTTTAATATTTGCCAAATGACATTTAATTCAAATGCTTCAATATTTGGTCACCTCTTTTAAATAGAAATGCTACAGCCAGTGTAATTTCTTGAACAAGAATATGTGGACATCAAAACATGCAAACTTTTAATTATTTTGTTTTATTTTTAAATCACGATGAACAGATTGCATATTTAGAAACAAATTGATGTTTGCATAGGTTTTTAAATGTTTTACTTACGAATCTGATGAAATGGCACGCGTTGCGTTCCTATATAAACATTATAAGCAACCCAAACTCACAGCATATGCAGAGATGGAGTTTGAGACGCTCCACGCATGTAAATGATAACAGACCATGTGCAGCAGGATTTACTGTGAACGGAGCCGCTCTGAGCACTTAATCTACACGCATATATTACTTATATTACGCATATATTACTTACACGCACTTAATCTACACGCATATATTAAACCCGCAGGACATATATTTATTTAATTGAATCGAAGCCTTTGTGAATTCACAATACTATAGTATGGTTTTTAAATCGTTTTAATACACCATGCAGCCTTAGAAAACGGTTCATGGATTCTCGTCTGTGGAAACATGCTTCCATTGGCTTCTTTCAAAAACGTACAAAATTTTACTGACCCCAAACTTTTGAACAGTAGTGTATATATAAAGTATTTTCTTGACAGTCTGACACTGAAGCTCTGAGGCCCCTCCCTCAAATGAACCCCACACCGTCTCCAGGTTCCCAGCTGAAAGACTCTTCCTCTGAATCTTCCTCTGAGTCCGATGACTTCGTAATGGTGCCGGCTCAGTTCACCAGTAAGATGAGCCCTCACACTCGTTGACCTACTTTGGATTATGCAACAAACAAACCTGCTTTTTTTGTACAAATATAACATCTCAATCTGATCACTCCTGTAGGTGAACTAGTCTCAGCAGAAGGGCAGGACAGTTTGATGCGCAGCGGGTAAGTACGTTTTTCCAATACTTTAAGGGTTAAAGTGACACGGCCCACACACATAGTGTATATAGTTACATGCAACATGCTTCTCAGTTCTAACCTACACAAGAGATGTGCTTGCATTTTGTCTCTGCACTTAACACAATGGTTTGCATGTTTACCAGTGTCACGTGTCGTGAATATTCATTTCAAGTATGTCAGTTGACCTTTTGACCTGATGACCGTTTGTATGGTTCTGTGAAGAGGTCTGTTTATGTGTTGACGCGTTTGTGCAGTGAAGGACGAAAGACATTACGGTCATGATAGCAAAAATTGCTTGAGTATAACGTTTCATTTTCACTATAAATTTTCTAATAAATTTTAGCATTTTTTTTACATTTGTGTCTGTCATCTAATGCATTTATGAGTTAAAAGACTAGTTAAGATACACGTTTATACACTACCTTTGAAACGTTTGGGGTTTAGTTAGATGTTTTAATGTTTTTGAAAAAGATTGTTATGATCACCAAGGCTGCATTTATTTGATCATAAATACAGTAAAATCAAGTAATATTGTGAAATGCTATATCAATTTAAAATACAACTTTTCTATTTTGATATATTTTAAGATGTAATTTATTCCTGTTATGGCAAAGCCTTGGTGAGCAATAGAGTCCTTTCAAAAACATTAAAAAATCTTAATACAGAACGTTTAGGGGAAAAACATATTTGAAAGGAATGAAAAACAGGATTAAATACAAAATTTTGATTAAAATTCATTTAAAAAACACTGATTAAAGTAAATATAAAATTTGATTTAAATAAATTGTTTTAAAAATGTTTGAAGTGTATTTATTTTTCTACTTCGTGAAACTAGGATTGAATTGATATAGAGAGTACATCAAAATGACTACAAATAAAAGTATAAAAAACGAATACAGATACAAATATACAAAACATGCTCAGGAGTACAATATCAAATATTTTTAGATATATATATATTTGCAGTATACAGTGTGTATATATTTTTTTTTTTTTGCGCACACATACAATAAAATCTTGATATAAATAAATTCAGTACAGAATCAAAATATCTAATTGTTCAGAATCAAATTGAGTAGAAAGATGCAAATATGTAACAAATACAATATTTTACAAATAATATTTTACAATAGTATAGTATACCAAAAAATTTGAATAAATTGGGTCTTTAACCATTATATACAGCTGCCTTTTACATTTTAGGATAGGGTTCCATTGCATAAGGGTGATGATCATATTTGGGGTCTGTGGCATGTAATCTAAAAGATTGAAAAACCCTGGTCTATATTATATAGTTGGATGCTTTAATAGCATAACAATAATGGCATAACTGTGTATGTGTACTATTTCTAGAAACTCACTGCTGGGTGTCACTGCTTGTGTGGGTCAAACGCCATCATCCTCCCCGTCTGTCAGAGCCTCCCCAAGCCCTTCCAGGTACTGTGTGTGCATTAGTATGGAGATTAGCATTTAATATGGCAGAGACTGTAAAAACACACACTCTCACGAGCAGCTCACTCTAAACAATAGCCTTTGTTTGCTTGTGTGAAGTGAGAGACAGCTGTCTGAGCTAACGTGACCGGAGAAAGCTGAAATACTAGAGATGAAAGTAATTCACAGATCACCAGGGAACAAATGGTTTAAATGTACAGTCCTTAGCATAAGTGAACACACCCATGCTAAAGTTGACTAAAAAGATGAATAAAAAATCATCTTTTGGAAATTGGAAATCTGCCTGCCTCTATGGGAATATAACATAGGGGTGTCCTGACTTATGCCACCTGTATTTTAAGGAAGAACATTTATTTATTTATGATAAATTATTCATTCGCAAAGAAAATTGGTGTCCTTAAAGGTTGGAATTTTCCTCATTTTTTTAATTGAGGCATTAAGATCAATTTCCAAAAGCTGATTTTTTTTATTAATCTTTTTAGTCATCTTTAGCATGGGTGTGTTCTCTTATGCTAAGCACTGTATGTTTGTGCACATGACATACCAATCACCCCTCTCCCCTCTCTCTCTCTCTCTCTCTCTCTCTCTCTCTCTCTCTCTAGGCCTCTGGAGTCATGTGGCAGTAGTTACGCTCAGTCTGTGCCTGTTCCAGTGCCGACACAAAAACACAACTACCAGAGGATGGAGCACAACCTACAAGTGTCTGACAGGTTGGGTTTATTTCTATCTCTCTCTCTCTGACATAATAAGGATGTATAAATGTGCTCCTGAATGCCCCATGCATACACACATGAGCTCTGTTTATGTTATTTCAGGACAGCAACACCTGTACATCACTGCTACTCAAATGGATTTCCAACATGTGGAAGAATCAGGGCTTCTTCGGAATCAGAAGGATCAAGACCGTTTCTACCTTCCCCACAAGGTAAAGAAACCAGTTTTTGATTTGCATACTTTACTAGTAGAGAAAGAGACTCTAGCGGCGGTTTTTTTTTTCAGGAAGCTGGAAATAACGAATAAAGTCAGTCCTTTTGTCTGAGTTGAATTAAAAACAAGTCTTAATTATACAAACACCTGTCAAAGGTCATGGAAAGTCATGGAAATCAGTTATTTGGTAACTAAAACTACAATTAAAAAGTTTTCAATAATTGAAATAATACATATTAGATGAAAACATTTAAAATGACTGACCGAAGTAAAATATGTTGGAGTTGAAGTACAAAAATTGCTAAACCTCAAACTGAAATAAAAATTTATTAAAGCTATATAGAAATATTAAATAAAAGTAATAAAAATGACCAAATTACTAAATCTAAAATTAACTGAAAATATAAAAATAAAAGTTAATTCAAATTAAAAATATTTGTAAATAATATAATAGTATATTAGCATTGGTCAAAAGTGAGGACACCATGTGTTTTTGTTGATCAAATAGAGAATGGTGTTGTTGTTTTTTTCAGTGGGAAATGTTCCTGAAACACCCAGTCAGCCCCAGCCTATTGGCAGTAAGACGGGGTTAAATGCTGCAGGTGAAATACCTGTTTCACTGCATATCAATTCGATTTTTTGTAAGACTTCTTGTTCCAACTTCTCATTTTTCTCTGTCTCTGTTTGTCTCTTAGATCAACGGCCTGGTCAGGTCTCTCCTCTATTCACTGACCTGACAACCTTAGACACAACCCTGACTCACAGACTCAGAGGTCATCAGCACAGCCCAGAATCTGTAGTGCACAGAGTGAGTAACTGTTGCTGGCTAATCAGGGAATGACAAAACATAAACACAAAAAACAGCTCCACCGCCATAGTGTGTAAACCACAGGTGTTCCTGTTTAGAGTTAGGGAGTCAATAGTTTTGGCAATGACTTCAACACAGACCTTAGTATAATACATGTTTACTTTAGTTAAAACACATTCAACTGAGAATTTGATCAAATGTGAAATTTGATCAATTATTCTGTAATGTTGAATGGCTATAATTACTCATTTCATCCCCAGAAATTGAGTAAAACATTTTTTATTTAAAATATACCATCTTAATGTTGAGTCTACATTAATTTGGATATTCAGTGTGAAAATATGTATTACAATATTAAAATATTTAAAAACTTTTAATGTTTTAATTACAGAAAAATGTGTGATTAATTAGTTCATTTTTTTAATCAGTTAACAACACTAATATATGACTACTTTTCAATTCAGTGGGATTTGTATCGGCGACCCATCTCTGGTCAAACTCCAAGTACGGCGCTGGTTCAGCGAGGCCTGACCGCCCGAACCAAGGCCGCGTCTGACCTGAAAGATCTGGCACAGTACCCGGCTACAAGGCCCCGTGTGCCACTTCTCAAGCCAGCGGAAAGAAGGGACATGGTCAAAAGGTATTATTAGTCAATAAGGCTTTAGTTCAGGGTGAAGAAAGCTTGTGCATTCACTGCAGTGATGTGATTTCTGGAAGACGAGTTTGTTCCATAGAGCTGTGTTTATGAGTCATTTGTGTTGTAGGTCATTAAGTACCGGCCGTCTCTCAGATAAGCTGCTGAAGGCTGTGTTCGGACATCAACTTGACAGGGGCAGCTGTGAGAGCTTAAATTCAGAGAAACCCATGGACACAACAGGTATGAGCTCATGCTAACACAGTGATGTTAGCCACTCAACAAAAGACAAGCTTTAAAGTCAGCATGAAACAAGTTGCGGTAGTCTTTTTTCCCCTTATGACGTTTATTCGAGTGAAACAGCTGAAACTAGAAAAAAATGTAGAATAGGACTTGGGAATTGATTGGATGGTTGAATAGTTGTGGTTTGCTATTGGTGTTGAAAGATATAAAAGAGCTGTTTCATATCTATCCTTGAATTGTTCAACTGGTCGAGGTTGATAGGGGATTCAGGAAGTAATTGGTAATAAGTAATCCAATACTTTTTAGAGAGAGCACAGTAATCTAATTACACTGTTGAAGATGTACTTAATATCTAGTAATTCATTACTTTTTAGAGTAACTTACCCAACACTGGTTCCCTCAGGAAGCTATAATCGTTATAATCTATTAATTACCATAAAAATATTCATACTGGGCATACAAATGGAAATCCACCCCAGAAATCTTCTTTATTATTTTTATTTATTTTCATTCTATTTTATTTTATTTTATTCACAAATGACTGGAATACTATCTTGACCCTGTATTTAAAAGTGCCATAACTATGTGCAGTTTTGAATGTCTAAAGTTTATGACTATGCTATAAGTCTTACAGCGCCAATTATCGTATGCCATGATAATACCTTTTTAAAGATGTTTTGTTTATATCGGTAGTTAATCATAGTCATAGACCATATTTTAAAAACATGGCATCAGGCACTTTTCTTAGTGTATCTGCTGTTTAAAATGCCATTGTGTACTGATCTCTGTAGCACCCCCTTGTGGCAATGATGGCATAGAGCAGGGCTCAGGGAGTCCTGCTGGAGTTGTGTTCATGCTGGGCTCTCCTGAATTCGGACTCACACCTCCTCACTCTACTCGACCTAGACGCTTCTCAGGTGACACTTCCATTATTTTGCTTAATGAGATTGAAACACATTGCATTTGTATGTTATTGTATCTGTTAGACTCACAATGTATTTTCAATTCACCTCATCTGTTTTTGAAGTGGGCACTCCCAGCCCAACGAGCCCTGGCTGGACCTACGGTCATTTGCACGAGGCCTACGGTTCACCTGAAAGCCTGCGCTGTGGTTACACAGATGCCATTGCAACAAACCTCAGTGAGGACGTGGCATTTGTGCCACCTGAACTGCCAGAGGAGACGCTTATGGAGGTAAAATAATTGGGCTATACATTATGTATGAAAAATACAGTCAGTCAGACAGTCACAAGAAATAAAACGCTTGTGTACCAGTATATTGGATCCGTGCAGCTCTTAAAGTGACACAGCCTAATATTCTTGCTGCGCTGATGTCTGTTTTAATGTTAATAAAAAAAAATCGCTCCCTACTCTTGACTGAATAGCTTTTGTAACTTTAATAAGGATTCATGTATATTTAATTTATTAAGCTATTTTATTTATAAGCTATTTTACATTTGATTACTGTATTTCTGTACCTGAAAACTACTGTTAGACCTGCCTGAAAAGCACTGTTTATTTCAAATGCGTCTTTGTTTTGGTGTATTTATCTATTTATGTTAGCCTGTTGAATGTTAAATGGATCCAATCCATGTTCAATAGAAATAATTTGATGATCTACTGTACAGTATATGCATAGTATACAGTACTGTATATGCATGCATTTTTTTTATTTGCTCATTTAAAACATGATCAAAACACAAATCTATTTTAATGACAAAAGTTCAAATAAGAGAGCAAGTGACATACCGGTATCGGATTCGGAATCAGCCAATAGTTGTTTGTTAAAATCAGTATTGTTATCTGGAGGGGAAAAAATCCTATCAGTACATCAATTACATACTAATTACAATTTATAAATAACTGCTTTCTATTTAAATATATTTTAAATATAATTTATTCCTGTGGTGCAAAGGTGAATTTTCAGCATCATTACTCCAGTCTTCAGTGTCACATGATCCCTCAGAAATCATTCTAATATGCTGATTTGGTGCTCAAGAAACAGTTGTGCTGCGTAATGTTTTTGTGAAAACCATTTTTTTTTTTTTTCAGGATTCTTTGATGGATAGAAATTGTCTATGAGGACCGAAATAATTTTTTGTTAAATTGAAAATGCCCTCCTCTTCTTCTACACAGGAGGGGCATACAGACTTGCTGAGCCGACTGCGCTTCATTCTAGCCTTTTCCTACTGCATCACAGAGGTCGCTCGAACAAAGGACAGTGGGGAAAGGAACATGGCACTTGATGCTTCATTCTTAGAGCAGAGCATGGTGGCTGACCAGATCAGCCTGCTGAGCCATGAGTGGAGGTGAGATACTACTCATTCATGCATACACATACACGTGCTTATGTGTCATGTGTATGATATTACGTCACGTACACTGTGAGTGATGTGCACATGTGTATGTAGCTCTGCAGAGCAGCTGGTCCTCTATATGAAGTGTGCCGAGCTGCTGTCCTCAGCGCTACACACAGCGATGGCCGGGATCAAAGAAGGCAAACTCTACCCATCAGGATCTGTTAAACAAGGTAAGTCACATACTCCAAGCACATAATTGCCAAAAACAGCCAACAATCTTAATGCAAAAAAAAAAAAAAAAACGGTCCCACTTCATATTATGTTGCCTTAACTACTAACAAATGTTAGGTACTTGTACTTATTGTGTTCATGTTGAGTTGCAAAACACTTCTGCTGCTATTGAGGTGGGATACGGGTAAGATTAGGGACAGGTTTCATAGTATGGTTAAGTTTAAGGGTGGGTTATCGGGTAAAGGAAGGGTTAGCAGTGTAATTATAGAAATTAATTACATGTAATTACATTACATAATTAAACAAAAAAATAAACTTATTAATTACAATTTTTGTACATAGTAGTTCATATAAAGTGGGACCAAAATATCTCTAAATTATGCAACCATATATATAACTATATATCATGGGGAAATTGTCCAAATTATGATTTCTGTTTGCCAAAATAATGGTTTGATAATTGCGTATGTTACCTTTTGCATTTGAACCGTTATATTAATTGTTTTGTGTTTCTTGTACATTGCTTGTAATACTTTATTTTTAGTTTCCCTGTTTAGCATTTTACATATAGTAATAACAGTAAAGTATGCTTTATATGTATTTTATTTATAATTTATAATTTGTATTACTCATATTAGGTGCATATACTCATGTTAGGTACAGTATTACTCAGTATTATTTTATATAAATTACACTGTAACAAGGGAATTTTAATTTGTTTTGTATCAACATTTTTGTGAATATTGTGGGGTTTTTTTTCCAGAATTCTTTGATGAATAGAAAGTTTAATAGAACAGGGTTTATTTGAAATAGAAATATTTTGTACCATTCTCTTTAAATGACTTTACTGTCACTTGTGATCAATCAAAAACTGCACATACTGTAACTGTATAAAACATTCATTCTGATTGGTATGTTGTGTGTGTGTCATTGTGTGTGTGTGTTTTGCTCTTGCAGTAGTACGTAAGCTTAATGAGATGTATAAGGGGTGTGTGAACGCCTGCCGTTCTCTCACTGAGAAACTCCAGCTCTTCTTCAGCAGCAAGCAAAGACTGATGGACCGCATGAACAACATTACTGCTGAGAGACTCATCTACACACACACCGTTCAGATGGTATGAACACACTCATGTTTGGTTTCTTACAATATGAGGAGAAACATCTCCGTATCTAATCTGTAATACTAATATTATGAATTGCACTCCTCTCTTATATGATCAGGTACAGACAGCAGCGCTGGACGAGATGTTTCATCATGGAGAAACCTCTGTAGAGCGATACCATAAGGCCTTACTGCTGATGGAGGGCCTGTCTTTAATTACAGAGACTGCAGACATAAACAATATCAACAAATGTGAGTATAACACACCTACTCTACAGTTCTAAAGTTAGTTAGTTAGTAGTTAGAGGTTAGTACTTATATACTTTTTTTAAAAGAAATTAATACTTTAGCAAGGATGCATTGATCAAAAGTGACAGTACAGACATTTATAATGTTACAAAGATTTCTGTTTCAAATATGAAAATATTATGGTTTCCACAAAAATATGAAGCAGCACAATTTGATGATATTATGAAATATTCTTGAGCAGCAAATCAGCATATTGGAATAATTTCTGAAGGATCATGAGACACTGAAGACTGGAGTAATGATGCTGAAAATTCAGCTTTACCATTACATATATATTACATTTTAAAGACTTGCAAAATAAAAAAAAACAGTTCTGTAATAATACTTCTTTTTTTTGTATTAAATAAATGGAGCCTTGGTGAATATGAGATTTCTTTCAAAAACATTAAAAAATCTTACTAAACTCAAACCTTTGTAGTGAAAACACACTAGTTATATAGATTGCTCATTATTCATCTCATCCAAAGACTTTATATACAAAGAAGGTGCACTAATATTATTATGAATGGGAGAAAGTAAAAAGCGCAATATAGCGGAATAAGTCCTCCCTTATAAATAAAAGAGCCAATCGCCAATTAGAAGCACTTGTTGCTATAAAAACAGTCAGTGTTTCTAAGAGACGCCTAAAAAAATGCATTGTTTGTCATGATTTGAGCATTTAGAGAAAAAAAAATAAGACAGTTGTTGTCAGATTTCATTGGTAATTTCAAATATGAAATGTAATTGTAAACTTTGGTGAACAGCTTTGGAGAATTTTATGTTTCCCCGTTTCAAAGATGGCCTCCGAGGGAAATGACTTGCCTTAAAGGGACTTTGTCTTATCTCTGATGTACATTTGTTTGCCCTTTCTGTAGGTAAACAGTGGATTGTGCGGCGACTCTCCTCCCTTCAGCCCAAATGTGTGTGATGCATCATCAAACCCAAAATATCTACATCTCTTTTAATCAAAGTTGCAATTTTAAATTTCGTGAAAGGAAAAACTCACACTCACCCACTCATTTAAAATGTGATACTTGGTTTCCAAAGCCAAAGAAAGGTGAGAAAAGACTTTTTCATAATAGACAGAGATGAAATCTCCATGATGGCACTTAAAGTGATGACTTTAATCTTAGCACTATGATATTAAGACAGTGTTGGGGACTGAATGAGCAACAGCTTGGATGCTTTTCATTCAATCATACTAAAACATGCCTATAACGTTAGTCTCATGAAGTTACATGGAATTATCCTGTTTTGATGGGCTTGTCCTACATGTTTTTGCATGATTCTGAGGAAATGATAGTTATCTGCTGTATCTGAAGGGAATTCATAATCATTTGAAACCTCTGTGACCACCGAGCCGTTGTTGAAATAGCAGCCGGTGGTGGATGTGTAGTAGTCAGCTACAGATGTACAGCTCTAATGTGGCAATTGACCAAAAATCTGGCAAACCTTTGCAGACATACTGATAAAAACTGTCAGTTTCATATGTTGTCATTAGACGGTGGGAGAAATACTTGAGAATTGTATTAGATTAACTATCATACTGTTATTCATGTTTATGTAAAATAGCAAAGCACTTTATAAACCATTTTGCCTTCTGGATTCCTGAAAAGAACCACTGCAGATAAAGCAATCCTTCGATGTAATGGTTCATTTCAGTTTAATTAACACCTGAAAGTCAAAGAAAATGCAATAAGAAAATAGTCAATAGCTTGTGTGTAGCATTTTATATTTTTCTGTTTTTAATTGTCAGTCTGAAAGTGATGTTTAAGTTTTCAGTTTGCTTTTGAATCTTTTGCAAGTAAATGACTTACAAGTAAATCTCACTGGACACTCAAAACAAATCTGAGACTTACAATCTATACTTCTAGAATTTTCATATCATGTTTGTTCATTACTTGCACTATTTTTGCATTTTCCGATGGCAATAACTCTGAGGTGTTTTTCATATCAAGGTGTTTTTAAGGCATTTGGTCTGAAATGTATGGTAGAATTATGCACATGAAAGTTTTTTAAAATAATAATTATGTTAAACAGAGGACAATGAACTCTTTTGTATATGTTGTTACAGTATTTATGATGTGTTTTCTGATGTTTTTGTCTTTTTATTTCCATTTGTAGAAGCCAAAAATAAGTGCAGAATGCATGTGGTATGGGTGTGTGTGTGTGTGCGTGTATTCGAATAAATTTCACTTTTATATGTACTCTGTGTTTGTTGATTAATTTGAAAATATATTATGAAAAGCCTTTAACCATTACTAGAACTTTTTCGTATTCAGTGTTTAAGGTATATACATGTGCAGAAAATCGCTTTTCACCTATATATAGTTCTGTGTATATATATATATGTCTGTGTATATATAACGTTCTACTACATGATTACCATAGACAGATTAATACTCATAATCCATGCAAGGTGAGTAACGAAGGGAAGCAAAACCTACGGTAGTCCCGCCCTCGCGCATACGCTGCTCTTTCTTTCTGTGTCGTGATTGGACAACAGCCCGTCAGTCAAGTAAACGTCACGCTCTCAGTCGAGTGTTTCCGGGTATTCAGAGAAGAAAGAAAAAAAAAATCAGTCTATCGCCATGATTCACACAGAAACATCTGTCATACGCTAATAACAGTTTTATTGAGCTTTGTATTCGTGAGAGTGGAAACCCACATGTGTTTTGTCAATTAGGCACTGAGGGTAGAGTTTGCAGTGGATGGTTGGAGCGCGGGACGGCGATTTTACAGTAAGTGGCGCGTGTTGATGTTTGTGTTTAGCAGGCGAGCTAATGCTCCGCGAGCGGAAACTCAAACATATTCTGCTTTGAATGCTCACATAAACCACACCACTACATATACTAAAATAATGCACACGGGTATGTTGCACGTGCTCTTACTGGATCAGAATAGCTACCGGTATTTGTTAATACGAGAAGAGTGGGTGGGTTTGTTAGCTGTGTTAGGCTGTGGCTGACTATGTCAGTCAGCCTGAGAGCAGAGAGGGTTTTACTAGTAAACACAGTGTTGTCAACCCCATAGTGGGTTTTATTCCTTGCTAAAATACACCGTGGGAATTAGATTTCCCCCCAAATACCACAGTCACTATTGAAAAATCATAAGTTAATACAGGGTCTGATTCAAACATTAAGAAACTGTCAGTTATTTCACATTTAGTTTAATTTATATTTTCTTATACAATGGCTTGTGGCTAGTATAAATACTGTACAATTAACGTTACTGTAAAAACAACAATGTGATCTTTTTATCGTAGCTGTGGTTACCATGGTGAATTTCTGTTAGAGGTGGTAGGGATGTAGTGACTGATCGATACAGTGTATTGAATAGCCAAATCAAGTCAATTTTATTTGTATAAAGATATTCACAAAACACATTGTTTCAAAATCGTGATGTTAATGTTTATAATATCTTAGAATGTCCCACAATCGCTGATAGACATTTCTTGAAAGCTTCACCCATTTTCTCACAACTTTACACACTAAACCATATTTTCAAACTAGCCTACATTTACAAAACCACTGACTCTTCTATTCAATATATAAACACTACAGTTCATTCATTAGACTCTACAAAAATAAAATAAAAGTGGAGAACACAGCATCCAGATCATGTAGTTACAAATTGTACAATTACGCCTACTTAAAGTGTAGTGATCACAATTTAGTAAGGTGAAAATACTGTATGTACTGCAAGTATAGTATTGTATTCTGTACACTTGCATACGGTAAAAATACACTAGTCCAACTGCAAAAGGTCAAAGAGTATTCTAAATCAAAAGCATTTTACCGTACACTCAAAAAAAATTGCAAATGCAAGGAGAGTTTCATTCTGCCTCTGCATCACGTCTTCGTGCTGTATCCGGCCTCAGGACAAAGGCAACATTGATGTTCCTTGCCAGGCCAGATCCAGCCTTGACAACACTGTCCACAACATGCTCTTTCTTGTCCTTATCCTCTTCATCCACCACCTCTTATGTGCTCTTCCTCCTCTCCTTCTCAGATAGTTTCCATCCATTGTTCGTATCAACATTCAGTGCACCCGTTACACCTGTGCAGTCTGAGCTCATCACCTGTATGTTGTACAGTTGGTTTGATCACATCATTAGAAGCGAGAGTGAACAATTTTGAGTCGTTGTGTGTAAATAATGACAATTGTGTTATAGTTGTTTAACTTTTCCAGCTTGTTTACCATTTTCCAACACAAATGCAATGCGAAACAGTGCGAAATGTGTTTTAGTAAGTGAGAATTTATTTAGAGTTTTGCGAATATAAATGTTAATGGAGTCTACTGTCTAAGTAACTACCAGAACTTTTTTTGCCAAAAGAGTGATTTATTTGACAAAATATGTTTAGGCCACTGAGCATTTGGGCATTTGGTTCAGAGAATGGGGTTTAGTGTTTTAGCTATTGAGAAAAAAAATGATTTTCCTCATGTCTTATAGTTGCATTTAGCAGATTTGAGCTGGGCGATAATTTACATTTTATATTATTTTACAGGAGTATACTGTATGCATGAATAAAGTTGGATGCATTATGTATCCTACAATATAAATAAATGTGTGTTTGTGTATATGTATATATATATTATATATATATATATATATATATATATATGTATATATTTATATATATATATATATATATATATATATATATATACAGTATGTGTGTATATTGCTTTATGTACTGTATATGGATAGTTGCTTTACATTTAAAGGGTAAAAATTAATGTCCCATAAACATTTATAAATTAATATACTTGCATGAAATGTTCTTGTATAGTATAGACACACACTACTACAGAGAATTGAACAAAAATATTTACTCAAAACAGAAATAGTTTATTATCCTTTGACAAGACCGTTGGTGGATTTAATAATTCACACAAGGAGGGGGTAAGGTAGCACCTTGGTTTATTACATGGTTTATTATATGATGATGATGATGATGATGATGACAATCTTTGAAGACCAATTATTGGCATATTAAAGGGATAGTTCACCTAAAATAAAAAAAAATTGCCATTACTCACCCTCATGTCGTTCCAAAGCAGTATGACTTTTGTTCATTTTTGGAAACACAGATTAAGATATTTTTAATGAAATCTGAGATATTTCTGTCCTTCCATTGAAAGTCTATTTCACTAAAATTTCATGCATCAAATTAAGACATCGTAAAAGTATATAATTCAATATAATTTAAGTGGTTGAATCCAAGGCTACTGATGAGACACGATCACTTTAAGATGAACAGATTTAAAGGTACAATATGTAGGATTTTTGCAGTAAAATATCCAAAAACCACTAGGCCAATGTTATATATTTTGTTTAGTTGATTACTTACAATATCCCCAATGTTTCCAACTATTTGTAAATCGTGAGAAAATTGCGATTTTAACCAAGGAAACGGGACGTGTCAGCAGGGGTGAGGAGTCGCCAGTCAATGGCGTCATATCCGCGTTACCCCCGGTTTCCGCTTGTACTGCCATAGTAACCATGGCGACAGACGTGGACAACTGGTCTATGCTTAGCAGGACGCTCACACAGTTGTTGTTTTGTTCAAACATTTTGGACCATGGCAAGCAGACTTTGAGACAAAAAGAGGACTAGAACGAAGATCAAAATCTTTTGAGATGCCGAGAGCTCCACGTCCACGACTAACTTCGACTCGACAGAGACGCGAGTGTTGCATGTACTTTATTAGACAGATAAGCAAATGTACATAAAACTAATCAATGTTATTTAGTTCAATATGATGAAATGTTAGAATTTGATCTGTATGTTATTCTAATGTTGATCTAGCTTACTGCTAGTCTCATATAGCCAACAAACAACCTAACTAACAACATTCAACACACTGAAATGCCATTTAGTGTGATAGTGTAACTGTTAGAGCAAGTGAAACAGCGCTGCGTTACCTCAAGTTTAATTCGTCTAATAAACTGACCTGTGAGTAACTTAATAATTCAGCACTTGCGTGTAGTTCGGTAGAATGAAATGTCCTTATTCCTTTATATCCGTGGGACTCGTGTTGCGTGTGGCGCTGGTATAACGTTACGTCTCTCATTAGCAATCGCGTCCTGCTTCATACCACAGTCATGTTAAAAACATCACTGTATTCACTCATCCATAAAAGATCCATCAGCTTGACGACAAGATCCATAATTCCGCTTGATGCTTTGCGTCATCGATATACGCCTTTGTTATTGTAAGAGATTAGCGACCCCTGGTGGCCAAAAATTACATACTGTACGTTTAACTAAGGCTTTTTTTCATAAACACATTTACGTTTGTTGCACATAGAGCACATTGGTTCTCGCGTGTCAAGTAAGCATGTTGAAGCATATGTTTAAAATAATTGGACTTTTTAGAGTATCAAAGTTTTGATTTCAGTCCAAATATATTCATACTGTTATTTATGTGTAAAATAAGGGTTTGAAATGACATAAAGGTGAGTAAATGTTGTTGACAGAATTTAAATTTTAAAACTGTCCCTTTAATGGGCCTGGGTCTGTTTGAACTACAAATTATTATCGACTGTTTCCCTTGAGGTTCAGTATTCATTAATTTCTATATCTCTGCCCAAATATATGCATGATAGAAACGTTGCACTGTTGTCTCCCCACAGAGTGTCTTTTAATACAATAAAAGTGGCACGAAATGCACCATGGAGGAGGCCCACCAAATGTGCAGAGGAACCTTCAGAGAACAAAGTCCTTCACTGGATCTGAGGCAGAAGAACAGCAGACACCACAGCAGTCCCAACAACAGCAGCAGCAGCCCATGCCGGTTACCCAGCAACAGCCAGCCAATCACCCCCAGTCACCGGTGACATCTTTTGCTCCATCTGCAAGTCCCTCTGCGCCACAGTCTCCCAATTATCAAATCATCATGAGTCGGAGTCCGGTCACAGGTCAGAACATGAACATCACTTTACAGAACGTGGGACCAATGGTTCCAGGGAACCAGCAGATCACCCTCGCCTCCCTGCCTCTCCAGAGCCCGGCGTCCCCTGGCTTTCAGCATCAGCCCCAGCAGTGGAGGTTCGAGCCTGGCTCTTCGTCTTACATCCAGGTGACATCACCCTTGTCCCAATCCCTACAGCCTCAAAGTCCCACCCAGCACAGTCCGGTCCCCATACAGGCTGTGCCCAGGCCGAATGCTCCTGGGTCGGCCCTGGGAGTGTGCGGTCAAAGCCCGACGCGGTTTGTGGATGCAGGTATTATGGTTAGGCAGCTCAACTTGGGCAGCCCACCAGCCCATTTTGTGTACCAGGATGGAGCAGGATTGGCTCAGCTGACTCCGACTACAGCAGGAGCCGTTCAGCTGACCTCACCTGGGACTCCGGGGGCCATCAGAGAAAGACGCCTGTCCCAGCCACACTCTCAAACCGGGGGCACTATACACCATTTGGGCCCGCAGAGCCCGGTTGCGGCAGGGGCTGCTCTCCCGACGTTAGGCAGCCCTGGGCATATCACCACCTCCAATCTGCCTCCTCAGATCAGTAGCATCATCCAAGGCCAGTTAGCACGACCCATGATTTTTGAGAAGACTGCGCAAGGCGTTGTGGGAGCATCTGCGGCGCCCTCTTTCGGGGTCCCATCCGCCATCCCTCCCTCCAGCCCATCCAGGAGCAACCCTCCCCAGGGCCTTGCCAGCCAGTCCATGACCCCCACCAGCATGAAGAAGATGCAGCCGAAGAAGCTGGAAGAGATTGCGCCCTCAAACCCAGAGGTGGCACAGTTGAGGAAGCAGTGTCTGGAGCATCATGGGAAGAAAATGGAGAGTCTGAAGGAGGTGTTTAAGGAGTACCTGATTGAGCTCTTTTTCCTGCAGCATCTGCAAGGGAACATGATGGACTACATTGCCTTCAAGAAAAAGCCTTGTGTGCCTCTCTTCACCTACCTGAGGCAAAACGATCTTGACCTTGAAGATGAAGAGGAGGAGGAAGAGCAGTCCGAGGTCATTAATGATGAGGTAAAAGAATGCATTGGGCTCTTACATTCTGTTTTCAAATGCACTTTGTGTAATTTCTCAGTGATAAGTGTCCACAATAAACCTTTTATTGTGTCCAAAAAGTATTTTATAAAACATTTTGAAAAACTTTTATACTGTTTGTAAGAAACGTTTAAATGTAATGGGGTTTAAAAGGCATCATGTGGTGTAACCATCATGTGGTGTAACCATCAAGTAAAAAAAGAATACATGTGAGTGTGTAGTGTACACATACTCTTTATTTTAAAAACAGTTTTAAAGTGTGTATTTTTAAGTAAGAAAACATACACTACATTTCAAATGTTTGGGGTCAGTAAAAAAAATGTTTTGAAAAGAAGTCTCTTATGCTCAGCCAGGCTGTATTTATTTGATCAAAAATACAGTAATATTGTGAAATTTGTGGGATTCGCAACACATGACATTTTACAGCCTTTTCACCGTCATAACAAGGTCAAATTTCTGATATTTTAAGCAGATTATTGACATAAGAGACAGTCACAGAGCTCTTCAGGTGTCCTCTCTATGATATAATTCCCTGTTTTTTGTTTCTGCATGTTTACACCATAAGCTTTTCTTGGTCAAATCACATGACATGATTTGGTAGATTTGTTATTTTCTCCCAAATATTAATATCCAATGATGCAGTCAGTGTTTTGTTAAGAAAACTACTCAAACTACAAAAAAAAAATCCTTTTAAAGAATTGTATTCCTTAAAGGATGGTTTCTCTCTTCATTTTGATATCAAGAAAGCTGTATCACTCTGACATTTTTACTTTATCTCCCCCAATAATATCAAAATAAATGTTGAAATAATTAATAGATCCAGATGATAAAAATGATCATCATGTCTCTGACCCATGAAACAACTTTTCTTTGTAGAGAACTGGTCTCGATTTATTTAGCAGACATCAAGATGTATTTTCTGTGGCTTTGTATCTTTCATCTGTTTCTATGGCAACCTCTCAGGTGAAAGTAGTGACTGGAAAGGATGGACAGACGGTGACTCCTGTTGCTATAGCTACACAACTCCCACCCAACGTGTCTGCAGCGTTCTCCGTTCAGCAGCAGTTCCAGGTGATGGAGGCTTCCTTACTGGAAATGTGAAGGAGGATTCATTCAGAACATTTCAAACATTTGTAACACTCTGTATGACAGGGCTTTTATTATGTGGTTTGAGAGAATTGTGACATTAGACATAAGTAGGCAAGATTTTAGTTAAGGTTAACAGAACTGTTTTTGCTCCGTGTGAATGAGACTCACTTTGGTTTGTTTTCCATCTCACAGACTCATGTCGGGGTGGCAGGTGGCAGCCTCTCTAACCCCCTGGACATGGAGGCTTTCAAACGGCAGCAGGCCATGGCACAAGCAGGTAGGGCGACGTTGACGCAGGGCAAAGGTGGAGGCCAGTTTTCTTTTGTTTTCTTTGTTCTTTATCCCCCTTTTTGTTTTCTGCCTTTCCGTTTGCTGTTGTTAGTTTCCTTTTCTCCCCTTCCAATTTGCTTCTGCTTACTCAGTATTCCAGCATCTTTTCCCAGCTCTGTGTTTAAACCCTGTAATCCAGAAAACAGGGAACGGAGCTTCCCAACAGCTACCTGCTGGTGTGCAAACATCATTGCCATGTGCCAAGTGTTTTTTTTTTTTTTTTTTTTTTTCCTTCTTTTTGTTTTCTTGTTCTATATCTCATTTTTTTGGGAGGGAGGTCTTTTGCGTTTTGAGGGTATTGTGTGTTTTGCATCCCAGATCAGGCTAAGAGGTCCCGGATGGAAGTGGGTCGGCATGGGATGATATTCCAACACCCCGCCGTAACTGCTTTAGGATCTCCCGGCGTTCCCCTCCAGCAGCTCATGCCGACAGCGCAAGGTAGGAGCGCCGCTGCGTCTCGGGCCAGGTCCGCTCTTGTGTCCGTTATTCAATGCTGCTGGAGGTCAGAGTTCATTCCAGAGTTCCCAAAGTTGATCCCACCTTTTTTCCAAGCATCATCTACCAGTTGTGATCCACTTGTTGGGACTCAATTCAGTCTCAGTTCTCATCTCAAAATCTTTTGCTAACCATCAAAGGGACAGCTGAGCAGAAGATACAGCTGAAGATCAATTTGGAAGACATCACTTTTTTTCATTTATGATTTGCTCATTAGTTCCTTGAGCCATTCACCTCATTTGTGTACGTTCTTCTTCGCCATCATGGCATCTCTGATTCCATCCATGGTTCATCAAATGATGAGCCCCAAACTGTCCTCTCTACTGGGATGTCCTCTTTCACACCGTGTTTGTTTTCCGTTTAGTTCTGCGGTTTTATAGTTGACATCTCCTCTCCTGATCCTACAAAGATCCTCCTTCACTTCCCTAAACTCAAATTGGAATATCAATGCATTTTCAATCTTGGTTCCCTTCATCTAGCAAGTTATTTTCATTTCTCCTTGTTTTATCGTCATCATATTTTCAGTTCCCACCCTCATCTTCGGTTTCCATAAAATTCCCTCATGACCTGATGGTGAGGAGCTGATAGTGGCGGTCAGGAAAGGTCTTATAAACAAGCAAATTAACCTCAGAAAGCTCCGGAGTTGAAAATAATTCTGTAGTTGGTAATTTTGCTCATGATGAAATGCTAAAAGAGGGAGATACTTTGTGTTTACAGCTGGGCTTTACCTTCTTGTGTGCTAAACTTCCCTCGTCATTCCTCTGCTATACCCTCTGCTTTGCTGTTATTTAGCACGTGTATTAACGCAGATGTTTCAGACATTACCTGCTTCATGCATGTCCATGAAATGTGTCAGTGCTTCAGTCGTGTCCATTTCCTTTCCTTCTTTTGAGTTCTTCTCCTGTTTTTTTATTTTTTATTTTGTTTTATTTTGTTTTCTTGATCTTTGTTTCTTTTAATATCTAGACTTTTCCACTTATGGATAGATCAGTGGTAATGCATGATTAGTTTTGTTCTTCATAGTAGTATTCTTAAGCATTGAATGAAATATTTTAATTTTCACATTTACGAGTTCTAATTTTCCATTATTAGAACATATAAATCTACCTTGAGTTTTGTTATTTAGTCATTGTAACATGATCTGTATTTTTCATTAATGATCCCTTTTCTTCAGCATTGTGTAACACATTGCTGGTTACTCATAACATCATACCCATAAAATCAAAAGTTTGGTTGAAACATAAACGGGTAAAATGTCTGCGTTCTATTGCACTCCACAATCAAAATAGATTTTTAGAACCATGAAGCTTTTAAGTATTGTGGCATTATTTTCATGACAATTAGACATCTTAATGTACTATATGGTACTTGATTTAAATATTTGTAATAATTATGTAATTAAAAACAAAAAACAAGCTATATATATATTTAATTACAGGCTGTTTAACATTTTTACATCAACAAAAAAATGTGTAAAGATTTTAAAATGTTACATAGTCATTATATAAATTATGATTAAATGCCACGAATATAATACAATTGAAATAAAATCTAACATTAAGGTAATGAGAAATGGAGTTGAAATGTTTTAATTGTCAAAAATAATGTCAATTCAAATACTAATCTTTGTATTTTTTCAAGCAAAGTAGAATTTGGGGGTGAAATATGACTCAGACATGGTCTTTCACTTTATCTAAAAGCAAGAAGAAATTTGTTAGGATATAAAGTGTCACTTTAAAAATGTGGGCCTTTCAGGTAAACAGACAAGACAAAATATGGTATCAAATTCTTCATTTTTTCCCTTTGGAATTCTTTCTTGCCCCCCATATCCCTCTATCTGTCTCCTCTCTTTCCTCTCTCTACTCTGTTTCCTTCATCTTGCCCCGTGAAACAGGAGGCATGCCCCCCACCCCACAAACAGTCCAGATTGGTGGGCAGAAACAGAACCAGCAGCAGTATGACCCATCCAAAGGTCCCCCGGTCCAGAACGCCGCCAGCCTTCACACGCCACCCCCGCAGCTTCCAGGCCGCCTACCCCAGGGTGGGATCCCCATGGCGGGTCTGCCTCTCTCCCTGTCCCAGGGTCAGGCCATGTTGGTGGACCAGCAGGCTCCGATGTCTGGAGGTCAGCTCCAGGTGAAGGTTCAGGGTACTGGGGCCGTGCTGGCTCCAGTTAACCCACATGCACAGCTGCAGGCACAGCTTCAGCAGATGCAGTCAGGACTCCACCTCCAGATGCAACAGCAGATGCAGCAGTCGGTCATGCAGCCTGGACAGGCAGTGAGTATGCTTAAAATAAACTGCGCCAAGAAAACCTCACTAACCACATTGAGAAGTATGTCTTCCATGTTTGAAAAAGCTTGTTCTGCTTACTGTGATGGTAATAAAAGTGTGTTATGATGGGCATGTTTGTGATTTGGCTCTTTAGCTTTTGGACTGTCAAAAAAAAAAAATCTTGAAATTTGTTTGACACTTTTGGAAACTAAAAAGTGGTATAAAATCATCACAATGTTCACAATTTCATATCGTCAGCAAAACCATTATGAATATATCATGAATATTCAATATATATTGCAGAGCCCTATTACAACAGCAGACAGTTTTACAGTTCATCTTCTCTTTTTTTTCAGACTGTGACGCTTGTTCGTCCGGGATCAGATTCCTCCCAGCCTGCCCAGCGTTTGATGTCTAACTCTCTCTCCAACGCTGCCATGTCTCCTGCTCCTCTCACATCCCCGTCCTCTCTACCCTCCCCGCACCCTTCTGTCCCGGTCCGCACCCCCTGTACTGGCCCCAGCCTCTCCTCTGTTGCCCAGTCCAAACTCGCTTCCACGAATGGCACCACCGGGCTCAAAATGTCTGGGCTGGGTCAGAATCCGGTCGGGCAGAACTCACAGGAAAGCTCTCAGGACAAGCAAGCAGAACAAGCCAAGTTGGTGAGAACAATTACAATATGATCGTTAATATGTTAGGTATATGTTAATATCAGCTAAAATAGGTAACTTTGTAGTATATCTCAGACAAGATTGTCACATTGCATTGTAGGAGAGTCACGTGCACCAGCGCATTTCAGAGCTCCGTAAAGAGGGCCAGTGGTCAGCTAGCCGCTTACCCAAGCTGCAGGAGGCCTGCAGGCCCAAATCCCACTGGGACTACCTCCTGGAGGAGATGCAGTGGATGGCGGCTGACTTTGCCCAGGAAAGGCGCTGGAAGATTGCTGCTGCCAAGAAGGTGAGAAGACTCGCACTCAGTCTCTGATATTAGCAATGTCTCAGACAGTATTAATTGAGCCGATTGCTCGGTGACTCCTAGCATAGTTAACACCTCAATCCATTCGGCCACAAGTAATAGTGACAGTGACAATTCGTTATAGAGCTGGCTAAAATTCTGCTTTGATTTTGAGTTCAATATCATCTCTGTCTGTAGCTTGTTCGCACATGTTCACGTTACCATGACGAACAGAAGAAGATGGAGGAACGCGAGAAGAGAGAGGAGGAGATGAGGCTGCGGCACATTGCCAGCACCATCGCCCGTGGGGTTGACTACTTCTGGTCCAACATCGAACAGGTACATTTACTTATTATTGATACCAGTATTATTTTGGTTATTTTATTATTTATATACTATTATAGTATTTATTATTTTGAATGAGATTTTATTTCTATATTTTTTTTATTTAATTTTTTTTATTTTGTGATTTTTTTTTTTATTAGTTTTTAAAAAACATTTTAATTAAGATTTGATTTTTTTTTATTTTAGTTTTAGTAATGTTAGTACTTTAACTTAAAGAAATCTTTTTTCAGTAAGTTGCCAGGGCAACATTTCTAATTTTTCATAACATTTCTAAGGGGCCATTCACACAGAATGCGCTTTGTGGTAAAAAGAAAAAAAACCGAGGCTCAGGTCAGTGGGGAAAAACCCTGCAACGTCTAGAGAAGCATTTTTTAAAAGTTGAGGTTTTTTTCGTATTTGGGCGCTGCGTTTTTTGGGACGCTATGTCATGGACGAGACGCTGCAAAAGACATGAGACCCGAGCACAATGGTCAAACACTTCCGTCTAGTGCATATTTACATTGAAAAACAATGGATAAGAAGTGCAGTGAGTGAAATGTAAAAACGTGAATAATTGATTTCTTTCCCTCTTACCACAGGTTGTGGAAATCAAGCTGCGTTTTGAGATCTATGACAAACAGCAAAAAGTTCTCGGCCTGCAGAAGGCTGCAAGTAAAGGTGAGATTAAGTAATGATTATATCTGACCTGTCTTAACTGTTTGTCAGAGTTTATTAATTCAGAAGGGACGATGTATTGTTACAGGTCATTGTGCTAAACCGGCCCAGTCATCCGGAGAGAAATCCGATAAAGAGAGTAAAGGGGTAAGGTCTTCTCCATGAGTTCTCAAAGATCCTTCCTCATTGCTGCTTAACTCATCCTCTCATTGTCCACAACAATCTTCAAACCTCTTTTTTTTTCTCCTTTTAGCAGGAGACTGGCCCATCCCGCAAGAGAAAGTCAAGCACCTCGCTGTCAGATGTAGAGGGTACATACTGCATTTCTACATGGTTAGCTTCTGTGTGCGCATCTGTGTGCACTCTGCTGAATGCTCTGTTGTTCTTTTGCAGTTGAAGATGAGGAAAGTACAATAGAAGAGCAGGAGGCTACGGAGGGCACGGCTGATCAGAAAGCCGAGCTGGCCGATCTAACAAAAGAAGGCAAGTTTTACATCTCAGACGTTTGGTCATGTCTTTGAATGGAAAAAAGACATAGCTAAATTCTACTGTACAACAGCATATATTCGTCATAATTTCTGCAGGTTAAACCGAACTTTCAAACAGACCTTTGAGTTTCTGTGTTTGATATGCAATAGTTTTTCTCAAATGAAACTGTAAAATGCTTGTGAAGTGACTCTCAGAGCGGCTCTGGAGAAGTTCATGCATTCATGTCCTCATATAGTGAGGCGGCAGAGGCTGAAAACACTGCGAGCTAGAGTCCTGCGCGGGACTGTTTTCTTCATCCCGCTCCCGCCCGCGCCCGCCGAATTTCTGACCATTACCGCCCGCTCCCGCAACGTATGTGTTACACTCCCGCCCGCTCCCGCAATATGTATGTCCACTCCCGCCCGCACCCACAAAACTCGGAGAATTTATTCCCGCACAATAATAGAGATGCATTGACTTTGTGTCTTCTCCCGTCCCGCAGGAAAAAAAAAACGCGTATTTGTATTGCTATTATTAAAGAGATTCATGGGGTTGTTGGTTTCGTTTCCCTGGCCTGCATGTATTCTGACGCACTGATCAGGAAGATGAATAGTAAATGTCAGACTTGGCTTGCTCAGGTTTTGTGCTGTAAATACCTCGTTTAAGGTTCTTTTCCACATCATTGACATCTCCATCATGTCGTTAGGTAACCTCCCAATCCCGCAGGGTTTTTTTTGTCCGCCCATTCCCGCCCGCAGCAAAGTTCAAACCGCCCGCTCCCGCGAGATTTGCGTTGGGTCCCGCGGGACCCGGCGGGACTCAATCCCAATGCAGCCCTCTACTGCGAGCATCACGCGTGCTTCAGTGTGTGTGTGTGTGTGTGGTAAATTAAACCAGAACATGCAGGATTCATATTTAAATGGTCTTTGTCGTTTAATATTCACAGACACTAGTCTATATCGCAATTCGAGTTAAGTGTACTGACCTACTTTTGATTTATTCATCTATGATTTGACAAATTCCGCGTTATACAGTAAATTCCGATTTTATGACTGGATTTTGGGATTCCGTCCGTGTTTTCCGCATCGCGAAAATCAAAGGGCCCTACACTGCTATAAACTTTGTTAGAGTTCTCAACGGGCCTGAAAATTACAACCCGACCCGACCCGGCCCGTGGCTTTTAAAGCCCGGACCCGATGTAACCCGACACATCAACATGAATTATCTGCCCGAACCCGGCCTGCGGCCCGACGCCACCCTTTTGATCGGTGAGTGATGTAGAATAGAATGACTGCTGCGCTTGACGCAGAGAGAGAGCCCCGGCCGCGCGCGCACTCTCACGTCCCCCACGTTCCGCCCATCCAGCTGACATAAACCACATTTCAATAAACGAAAAAACCTATCCAGTGATTAAATGTTTTCTGTATTGAGGCAAATCTTGTGCGATGTCCTAAACTGCCGAGATAATCACACAGCGTGTGCCGTGGCTAGACGTCCGATACGCAAACGAATGACTCATTTTAACCATTCACTTTAACTCAACACTGAACTCACGAGACCTTTGAATCGGTGTATAAAAAAATCGGTAACACTTAATTAGATTAGTTAACATTTACTATTAATAAACTGCACTTCTACAGCATTGTTAATGTTAATTTCAATATTTAGATAGTCTGTATATAGGCCCACTATATGTGTTGTTGCCATTAAATAAGCACATTTAGTTTCATTTTTGTTAAAATATTATAATGTTGTTGTTTCTTTTACATCTATGCTGATTATGAAAATTGAACAGCATGAGTAAGATGCGCAATATATCGGAAGATATGATGGGTCAGACATGATTTTGACCACTAAATTAAGTTTTGTTTTGTAGAAAGCCTTTCTTTAAAGTGAATTTCGTTTTGTATAAATTGTATCTTAATTTCAATAAATTTTTCATCAACTAATTGCCTGGATATGATAAATAAGAAGCAAATATTGCAGACAATAATGATCATGATATAGGAGGCGCGGGCGCGATTGCATTGCACGTGAACTGGAGCACATCTCATCATAAATTTTGCTCATTTAAATAATAGTGTGTGTGTATATATATATATATATATATATATATATATATATATATAATATAATATATATATAATTGCGCAGCTCCCCCTGTCAATGATCTAGCACCCCCTCAGCACCTGCGTTAAAAATTATCTGGCGCCGCCCCTGAGCGACGGTGATTTCACCTGCGGCAAGTTTACTTTTCACCAACTCCATCTTCTTCTCCGGGCTAAAGGCGTGCACGCAGCGGCGTCAGGTCTGCCCTCGCGTCGCGATGCACATTGCACGCAGCAGCCAGACTTTCTTTACAGTGAACAGCAGCGATGAATAAAAAAAAAAAAAATTTTCACTGTACAATACAAAATATTAAGCCCGAGACCCGACCGAGTCATTTGTAAATATTTTCGACCCGAACCCGCGGGTCCCGTCGGGTTTGTCGGGCCGACCCGACCCGTTGAGAACTCTAAACTATGTGTCTGTGTCTTGTAGCTGAAGTGCCATTGGATGATCTGGTGAAGCAGTACGCTGGTGCTTACGCTGAGGGCTTTGAGTGGCCGCAGCCTTCCATCCAGAGCGAGGATGAAGACAGAGAGGAAGCTGATGGTTTGTCTTAAGAACTAAAGCAATTGTTCATACATTCTCAATAGAAGCCCTGAAATACAAAAATATTCAAATAAATCAGTACTTTTGACAGTGTATTGATTTGATGTTGCAGTTTTTTTTTAATGCTGTTCTCTGTTCAGACATGAATTCTCCATTGAACAGTCCACATGATGCAGTGCTAATAGACTCTTTGCTGAGTATGGATCAGTACCGTGGGGCTGAGCGGATGGCTTCTGGCTCTGATGGGAAGCCCACAAAGGATATCGCTGAGGTTGCTGCAGCAACAGACCTGATTCTGCCCAAAGGCAGCGCCAGGACCACTCTAACTGTGAGTCACTTAAGCTGTTACTCACAGGGACTGATTTAAACAGGAAGATCAAATATTCAATTGAGTGGTTGTTTAATTCAAAGTGGGCTCTCTGTTTGATTGTCTGATGACTCATTATCCCTTTTCATCTCAGAGTCGTTCCTCTCCTCCTGCTCTGCTGCACGGCTCTCTGAGAGAGTACCAGCAGGTCGGGGTGGAGTGGCTGGCAAACCTCTACCGCAAAAACCTCAACGGCATCCTGGCAGATGAAACCGGCCTCGGCAAAACTGTACAGACTGTGGCTTACTTCGCTCACTTGGCCTGCAACCAGGGTACCAGCACCAGCCACTTCTAGCACATTTATAGCAATACAAATGTTTTCTTAAGGTGTCAGAATTTTTGTTTGTGAATTTGTTTTGTTTGTGAATTCACACATTCTGGTGTCATGTGGGTGTTGCAGGTATCTGGGGGCCTCATTTGGTGGTGGTGAGGACCTGTAAGCTGCTGAACTGGGAAATGGAGTTCAAACGCTGGTGTCCTGGACTGAAGATACTCCTGTACCTCGGCAGCCGAAGGCAGCGCAGATACAAGAGATTGGTATGAACCATGTACTTTCACATACCAGACTTGCCATAAATCCAGCCCTGTTGTCAGCATTTTTTTTGCATTAGATAACTCCCGAAAATAGTTTTCAAATGAGTTGGTAGGTCATTTAAATTCTTGGTTATTAAGTGGGCACCTTTTTTCCTGTTGTCTGTTCTCACTTTCCCACTGTCGTCTAATGTGTGCAGAGGTGGTGTGAGCCCAACAGCTTCCACGTGTGTGTGACATCATACAAGCTTCTGCTGAAAGATCAGTCTCACTTTATGAGGAGGCGATGGAGGCACCTGGTGCTGGACGAGGTGCAGCTCATTAAGAATATGACTGAGAAACACTGGGAGACCATCTTCAACATAAAGAGGTTAGCCAAAACACTGGAACAATTTTCCATTTGCTATCTATTGGTGTCATGTTTTTGAGATTTTTTACATTTGAGAAAATATTTACAGTACATTTGGTAGATTTTAACTGCTGCTGTTACTGTAATTGTTACTATAACTAATACTAATACCGTCAAAAAATATTTTCAATTGTTGAAATAAAGCTAAAACTTAAACTTAAAAAAATAGACTGAAATAGTTTTTATTATTTTATTTTAGGCAAAATTGTATAGAAATGTAATATCATCCATGTATCCGTTATCAGCCTTAACATAAAAAAATAATGAGATGCTTATTTGCATCTTAATATCGGTGCATTCTTACTATTTAAGATGTATTGTAAAAGTTAGAATTTTTTATTTATAAATTATGATTTTTTTGTTTTTTGTCTTAACAGTCAGCAGAGGATCCTCTTAATCAACACACCTCTGCAGAACACTCTAAAAGAGTTATGGACCATGATCCACTTCCTCCTGCCTGGAATCACTCACCCATACCTCAGCTTCCCCATCAAACCTGGCACCGATCAGAACCAGGACTACTGCCACAAACTGGTCATCAGACTGCACAGGGTGAGGCCTGATGGAAGTTGTTTCTGGTGACTTAACACAGGACGTTGTGCCTTTGGTTAACAACCTTTCATGAGCACCACGGTCATAATTTTGTTTTCTTCCTTTCTGCTGTAGATGATTCAGCCCTTCATCCTGCGTCGTTCCAAGAGAGATGTAGAGAAGCAAATGCCCAAGAAGTACGAGCACATTCTCAAGTGCCGTCTGTCTAAGAGGCAAAAGAGCATGTACGAGGACATCCTTATCCAGCCCAGGTCAGTACATTACACACTCAGCCAAACACACCTTAACCAGCTCATCTCCAAGTCATCCATTTTGAGTGGTTCTCTGTTTTTCTACTGCCCTCTAGTGCACAGGAGGCTCTAAAGACAGGACATTTTGTCAGAGTCCTGGAAGTTCTTATGCAGCTGCAGAAGATCTGCAACCATCCAGACCTGATCCAACCCAGAGACACACATAACTCTTACATATGTCAGCCACTTCAGTACAACACCCCATCATTACTGCTCACCGCACTGAAGCAGGACCAGTGGAAAGTAAGCAAGAGAAATAAACACATGTGCAAGATAGAAGATGTTTGTTGACTAATAGGCCACTTTCTGTTCCAGACTGTAGATATGTCACCGTTTGACCTGATTAGTAACGAGGGCAAGTTGACTCGTTATGAGGCAGAGGAGACTCTGCCAAAACTCAGAATGACCAAACAGCTGATCGAAGAGATCTACAGTGCACGTGACCCACCAGCACGACCCAGACCATGCAAGATCAAACCTATGAGGTGTCCATTCTTAAAGACCCACCACTCTCATATCATAATGAATTCTATGATGAATTCTGTAATGTAAACAATAGGGGTGTAACGGTACATGTATTCTTATTGAACCGTTTCGGTTCGAGGCTTCCGGTTCGGTAAGCATACAAACCGAACGATTCCATGGACCATTTTTCCTGCCGACAAAATTGGCGCTGGCGCGATCACCACAACGTTGCGCAACATCAAATGGCAAACGTAATGAAAGCGGAACGAAACTGCGCTACTCATTATATTGTGCTTCACAGATCGTTTGACCAGCAACATCTGTGCAGCGCGAGCCGATCTCGATCAAGCGACACTGTTACAACACAGCGCTAAGAGATCCAGTGAAGAAAACATTTGAATTCGCCACTGAAGTAATAACAGCACTGCGAGATCTAGTGAGAAGGATTCACATTTCTCCGTTATTAACCGTAGATCTCTATTAGATCAAACAGCGCTGACGTGGAAACCAGGAGAAACATTGTGCCGTGAATGAACTAGTAATACTTTACGTCCACAGACCAGCAACATTCACCATGGATTTAATATAGTAGGCTAACACTAACTGTAACCAGTTTGGCTGGAATAGTGAACTGCTTTCAAGTACTTCACACATCTTTTTCCAGCTCTTCAAAACTCAAATAATATATAAATAAATATATATATATATTTAAATGTTATTTTTAATGTGATGACCAAAACATTATTTGTTCATCCTTCAAAGATGACCCCCATTTATAAACCTGAAAGTTTCAAGATATAGGAAAACTCAGTTATTTAAAAATATTTTTTTCTTTTAACAAATAAGAAATTTCTCTGGCATTTCTTTCTTTTTGCTGTATCGAAAACGTACCGAACCGTGACTTTAAAACCGAGGTACGTACCGAACCGTGATTTTTGTGTACCGTTACACCCCTAGTAAACAAGCATGATGAAACTTGACTGTGGTTAGCTGTAAATTCCCCTACAGTGATAACAGGGCATAATGTTTGTAAATGAGACAAACCTAATAATATCACAATACAGTGTTAATTCTGATTTTGGTGCTATTGTTTTCACACCAAAAATCATTTCACTTCCTAGAATGATGTAATTATGGAACTGGTTCTTGTTAAATATAATGGGTATATTTCTTAATACATTGGTATTTTTTTCATGGTAAACAGTCAACGCGGTATAGTAGTGAATATTACTTTTGTTTTTATTGAACATATTATGACATGTATGATGGGGAGATGACAATGTACCACAGGAATGGCCCAGATGAATTGATGCTGACTGTTGGATGTTTGTAACTTCAGGTTGTTCCAGCCAGTGCAGTATGGGACTAAACCAGAGGGGCGTCTTGTTCCCATGACTAGCAGCACCACTCAAGCCCCTCGTGCCACTGCTGTGACTACTGCCCCCACCACCACTACCAACCCTGTTACTGCTGCGCCTAGCACACAACCCAGGGGCAAATCACCTCTTACCACAACCACTTCCGCACAGGGTAAGACCCTAACTTCTTACACAAACGTGTTCCCACACTTAGACCCATAACTCACAATCTGCAAGTTTTTGTGAAATGGTATGATATTTATCATTTCATGGTATTTTTGCTCGTGAAATTGAGAAAACATGCTCATGTCAGTTATTTGTACATAGGAATCTCTATTTACATGTTTTTTTATGTGTTATTTGTTGCCATCTCTGATCTTGGTGTTAGTTAATTACTTAAACTAATATAACATAAGTGATGTTTTCTTAGGCTTGGCTGAAATCCCTAACCCTAGAAATTTCATTTTCGGTTGAACTATCCTGAACTGTAAGTCAGCATGAAATGGAAATTACTGTATTATTTTTTTCTTCTATATTTGTCAATTGGGAATTGATTGGATCATTGTTGTTTGTTAATTGCTGTTATCTCATGTGAGTTGCACACATCATCATAGAAGAGATGTCATTCCAAGGGGAGGGGAAGTACTTATTTTTTATTGAAGATTAGAACGCCATAGGTATTTAACATAAATAATGCGCACGGATAAATCCGTAGTGTGTCCAGAACTGTGGCTCTGCGTTTGGCACGCACCACTCAACAAAAATCTGTATAATAAATAATATAACATTGATTGTATGTTAACAGATTTTCTTTAATCCTCCAACCCCATTACACTCGGTTTGAATGGTCTGTTGAGATTGTTAACTCCACCTCTTTTTCCTTAGCCTCCGCAATCAAAAGCTCAACAGGACCACTCTTATCAGGAGCCACCCCTAACCCCCCCTCTACCTCTGGGGCTATGGGTGTGACCGGGGTCACTGCTATGCCTGCT
This sequence comes from Rhinichthys klamathensis goyatoka, assembly GCF_029890125.1. Lineage (NCBI taxonomy): Eukaryota > Metazoa > Chordata > Actinopteri > Cypriniformes > Leuciscidae > Rhinichthys > Rhinichthys klamathensis. The sequence goes on along the minus strand of NW_026606787.1, from coordinate 494,210 downwards.
GTGACCCCTCACGCCCCTGCCGCCCACCCCCTCCAGCCCAGTTTGGTAACCCAGAGGCTGGTGCTCAGCTCCCAGGCCCAGGCACGCTTGCCTAGTAAGTGGCCTCCCCATCACCGACAGCAGATCGGCCCTCTCCTCTGCACTCTCCCTTGTGCACCTGCACTTAAACGTTTCCTTATTATCATGCCCTCAAGCACAGCAGTAAACAACCTGAGTAAAGATCAGAGACAACGGTACGTCTCTGCTGAAGTGGGCTAGCTTTCATACAGACCTCCACCAGAGAAACTAATGGTGAAAATTCAACCCGTAGGGTGTCTGCAAACAAATCGGCACCGTGTCTGCTGGCATATCTCCAGTCTGATTTGAAGTGTAAAAATATTTGGCTTCAGCAGATGACCTACGGTGGTTTCTCTCCTCACCCTTCGTAAACAAGCATGAGTCCACCAGATCTCTCTCCGGACTGCACCCGCTGCCTCCAGTTTTTCACTTCTTTTTTGACATATTTGTTCCCTTCCCTTTATTCTGGTTTGCATTCTGCATTTTAATGACTAATCTCTTTGTTTTTTGTGCAGTTCAGCTGAAGGATGATCCAGAAGCTTTCTAATATGGTTTTGCCTCCCTATCGTTTCACTGCAGCTTTTCTTCAGAGCCGTTTATTTCATTAGCCGTTTTTCCACTGTCGGGCCAGTGCGCTAAAAATGAGCTGGGTGGGGCCAATAGCCACAATCAAGCTGCGTTTCCACTGTCGTACCAGTAGCCCCGCAGCGCTACTGCTTGATCGCAAAATTAGCATCACAGAAGTGAACGTTTGGTCTTTACTTGTAGACTTTAAGGGTGTATTCACACCTGCCTTGTTTGGTTCGATTGAATCAAACTCTAGTTCGTTTCCCCCCTTGGTGCGGACCTTTTGGGCAGGTGTGAATACAGCAATCGAACTCGGGTGCGGACCAAACAACCGAACCGAGACCCAGCTGAAGAGGTGGTCTCGGTACGGTTCCAAACGAACTCTGGTACGGTTCGTTTACGGTGTGAACATGAACCGACCCAATTGCAGGAAAGCACTGCGCCTTTGAGTTAAAAGGCTTCCGTTGTCGGAGATTTTGGCATAATGGTTTGTGTTATTGTTGTTCAAGTGCGAAAGAGAATTCCATTCCGGCGCGCTGTCTGGCCACACGATACTGTTGCGCGTCTTTCTGCGCATCGTGTGTGCATCATTGGAATGGAATGAATGAATGAATGAGTGTGTGCATCAGGACATTCACATACAGAGCGTTCTCTTTAGTCTAATCGCGCATAGATGCAAAAAAAGCTTTTGCAGTTCATATAATGTAACGATATCGCAAGCGTTAACATTGACAGCACTTGTTAGCAGTATATACAATAAGAATCTCATTATTTGAATGTGTGAACATAGTGCCTCTCTATGAATGAAAACTTTATACCTTATCCGTCTTCTGCGCATTTTCTTCATATTGCGTTTGTACAGAATAACACAAAATTAGTAAAATAACAAATATTGCAGTACAAAATATCTCCATGCTGAGCCTTTTTTGCACTTCCTGATTTCCCTACTTGAGAATCCTTGTCCAATGAATGGACGACCTTAGCACACGTGTGGTTTTGTTTACAAATTTTGGTTCACTTGCAAAAAGAGCAGTGTGAAAGCGAACCGTACCAAAAAAAAAAAAAAAAAATTATTTGGTCCGGACCAAAGCAAGTGAACTATCGGACTTTCCTGGTGTGAATACACCCTAAGACTCGATATTTGACAAATGATTTACAAGGAAAAATGTTGCAGCTGACACAAATTAATAAATTACTGTCAGAGTGCACATCAATCATTCTGAATCAAACTGGTGTTTATCTCACATAAAAAGAGAAAATGCATACTTATTCAGCTGCACCTGCTTCTGTTTATTTGTGATACAATATTGATAAAATATCATGTTTATGTCACATTTCTTTTGTAAGAATGACATCTCTCCTGTCTCACCATACTGTTATTCTTTCAGCTAGATCAACAGAGGGAGCTCACGTACAGAAAACAGGGGTTATATGAGTAACCGGAGTATATGTAGTAGAGCCCGACCGATATGGATTTTTGGGGGCCGATGCCGATACCGATATTAGGGAGTAAAAAAAGCCCGTTATCGATATATCGGCCGATATTATTTATGTGTATATTATAATACAGTAGCAATATTATTTATGTGTATTATAGTACAGTATACCAGTCAAAAGTTTGGACACTTTCCTATTGGTGTGTACAAACTTTTGATGGGTACTTTACACAGTAGCTATAAACAGAATAAATATATTTTATAAACACGTTTTGCAATGATCACTTAAATGTGGTAATCAAACACTTGTGTGACACAGATATGTAATGGAGGCTGGGGGAATGATAGAATGAGAATTATCCAGCTGAGCTGTAACCAAACTAGTTTGCATTGCATGTTATATTATATTATATTCTATTCTAAATACTGTTGCATAATCTTCACTAACGACTTTGTCTTTTAATTTAGTCATAACTATATCAATAAATATATAAAAAGTGTCACTGACAAAACCTTATTATCTTCTATTTTTACTCTTAATTCCTCTAATCTCTACCAGTGGAGGAAGAACTCAGATCTTTTTACTAAAGTAAAATTAATAATATCATAATGAAAACGCTTTTAATTACATATGTACAGTACTTTTATATTTTTTTAAATAATTAGTAAGCAAAACGTACTAAACGTGAAACTAGGCTACTCTTAATGCAAAATGGCCCTATATAAAGTGTTATAATTATATAAATTTTTGGAATATTGCTTAATGTTGTAACGTAGCGTTATCAGGCAGAATGAGCTTTAACACTGTGTCTACACCGGACGCGGCCGTTATTGCTCGCGTCGCAACAGTTTACCCTAGACAAAGCAGAATCAGTTTACTGTCGGAGATCGTACCAATTGCCTTAATAAATAAGAAGTAGGCCTAAATATAGCAGACAATATAATCAGGACTTCTCAGCTGCGCGCTTGCAATAGTCACAAAGCTCACATACGTGACAGAGGCTGGGAGCAGAGAAATCAATTCTGTGAATTACACTGCGCAAATCACAAGTAGGCTACTACCCACTGGATGAAGAAGGGTTGGCTCTCAGTCTCCACAGGCTACATAAAATATTAATTTTATTTTATTTTATTTTTCGTGTTCGCATTTATGAGGAAAAAACCATGTTACAGACGCGACAGTTCAGCACTACGGACGTGAGCGCTCTGAAAGCGGCACTAAAATATGCTTTGAAACTTTCACATAGACATCAAACAGAAAGCACAAAACCTTTCGTTTCAAAGTGAATTTCGTTTTGTATTAATTGTATCTTAATTTTAATCAATGTTTCATCAACCATTTGCCTGGATTTAATTTATAAGAAGTAAATTTAGCAGACGATAGATAATCTCGACACGAAGGCGCCTGCGGGTGAACTGGAGCTCATCTCATGAACCGAAACTCAGCGTATAGACCTGAGAATTGAAATATATCTATATTGAAATGTCTACTTTTAAACAGAACAATTCAAAACGAAAGACAGACAGACTCATGTAATCGTATGAAATGTGCATTTCTCTCTGGCGCCGCGTTCACTGAAGATCGCGAGTCAGCATAGTCAACTTCATCTTTGGCTGACATTGACTGAAAACACTTGTTTATTAATAAACAATTAAAATGTCTCCTTGCTATATTTGTTGTATTCATAATCATTACTTTTGCCAGTTCTTTGTGACAGCTTTTAGGTGCTTTATTGGCAGCGCCACCCTTACATGAATCACCGCACCCGCATTTTTTTAAATATTCATTTATCGGCCATTATAAATGCCGATACCGATAGTTAGGAAAATGCCTAAAATCGGCCTATAATATCGGCCCGCCGATATATCGGTCGGGCTCTAATATGTAGTATATATAGTCCGGTATAAACAATGGCACAGAGAGATGAAACCAAATAAATACATGCATATGATTTGTCTTTGTTCTTAATCTTAATTATATGTGTATTTATTATGGCAATGATTAGCATAAGTAGCCTTTAGCATTGCATATAAATACATGTCTGCATCATAATGTGATCAGAATCCCCATCGAATCGCAATCAGAAATTATTTCATACACTCGCTGGTGTCTGAAAGTGAGTTTAGAGCTAAAAATGATTTTCAATGTCTTAAAAGTTTTTGTAGCTTGATATAAAAACATGGGAAATGATCAGCGGGGTTGACCCTCTCCTGACTCCGATAAACTCTGCCTTTGTTCATAACCACTCCTCAAGCCCCAGTTGGCCCGCTTTGGACCAAGGTATTTGGTGGGCCAAAAACCCCTGGCCTTTGACCTAGAGGAATCCCTGATGAGGCACTATCAAGGCACGGAAGTGACAGTGGAAACGCTACTGGCCCTGGCACGCACTAGCATGCTCACTTTTGGCCCGACAGTGGAAACACGGCTATTGTCCTTCTGTGGGTAAAAAGAGCATCAGGCTTATGGGCGCTGCTCCCCATGTCACATGTAACTATTGTTACATGGAAAACCTTTTAAACAAACAAAGATTTGCACCCACTTTTATACTCTGCTAAACAGGTCAGACTGATATCAGTTTGTTTGTTTCAGGTTTTTATTTGTAAGGTTTTGTTTGTGAAAGTGTCTTTCGTTTAACACACCCTGGTCACGCATGTCTCTTTCCGTCCTCACCCTGAAACTAACTAAAATGTTTTTTGTTTTGTTTTCTCAGAGAGAAATTTTCAGCTGCTTTGCACTGTAATTTAACATTAATAATTTTTCCCTACTGAAGGTGGAGATGTGGTGAAGGTTGCTCAGTTAGTTGGACAGGGGCGCATCACCCAGCCAGAGACCCCTGTGACCCTGCAGTTCCAGGGAAACAAGTTCACCTTGTCCCCAAGTCAGCTGCGGCAGCTCACCACCGGCCAGCCTCTGCAGCTCCAAGGTACACTCGGTAATGTCCAGCCCGTGTTCATCCTCTCTCTGTCTCATTTCATTGCCATGTTCAGTCACTTGTGCCAGTTGATTTTATGTGTGTTCATTGGCCTAATGCGACGCTTATATATGTATGTGTCTGCATTAGGCAACATCCTGCAGATTGTGTCAGCCCCCGGACAGCCTCTTCTCAGGCCACAGGGACCACCTATGGTGATGCCTACCGTGCCCCAGGCTGTGCCTGTCCAGAACTCCTCAGGCACGCCACCCCCTGCCACCTCCACACCACAAGGTAAGGCACTGCTCCATCCTAAAGCTGATTGTTATTCTCAATATCCTGAATATCAATATTGACCATCACCTAAATCAGTGGTTCTCAACCTTTTTGCCAACAAAGGACATTATAAAGGACATCTATGTAGGTTAAAATGTTTCTGCTACTTGTTGTTCCAGTACCTGCTTTTAGCTACTTGTTTTCAAAGTTTGTTTGTTGTTATTTATAGCAACTATGACTAGTGATATATTAAAATATATAAAACTATTTTTTATAATTAAAAGATAACAAATACAATTTATAATTTAACATAAAATTATAGTAAAATGATTTCCTGAATGATTCCATTCCTCTCTCCCCACAAATAGTGCTAAATGAAAATAAAGCCAGAAAGGGCAAAACACTAAAATAAATAATATAATTACATAATTCCAAAATTTACAAGAGCTCTGTTTTTCAGGGTTTACCCTCTTAATGCCCAATGAATTTACATGACCTTTCTAGTTATTTGTGATTTTATAAGCTTTTATAAAATTATTTTTAATCACTAATAGACTATTTCTACCTGATTAAATGCATTTTATGTAGTAAGCTCACTTAAGAACTTTAGGTAAAAAAGTTTTAGAATTTTTGTCTTTAGAATCTTGTATTATCTTAACTGCTGTATTTTACTTTTTTGTACTTTTTCTTGTATTTTTTTCAACTCTACCTGATTAAATATTTTAGAGCTTGATGTTGCTAGGCAAAATTATATTTGTTATAGAAATTTTATAAATGAAGGTTTTATTGTATTTATTATTATTTCAGTTCTAGACATTTTCGAAATCTAAGTCAAATTAAAGCTGCAAGCAGCGATGAAAGGGCCCTCGCACCCGTGCCACCGCCACCCGGTGGCTTTAGGAAGACAGAGCACGGTGGGCAGTATGTAAATATAGGGGGAATATGTTAAAGTAATTTGCCCCACCCAATTCTGAAACCCACATCACATGTACATTTTCACCACTTCTGAAGTGTGTGCAAAGTTTCATTAGTTTTCGAGCATGTTTAAGCCGGAGGACTATGTCAAAGTCATTTATTTTTATCACACTTCCTGCTACCAGCAGGTGGCGCTATTACAATAATCTAATATGAGGATGGTCATGTGTTCAGGACAGGACTCTTATCACACATGTGAAGTTTGGGGCAGATCGGACATTGTATGCCTGAGTTACTGCAGGCTGTCTGTGGTTGCCTAGCAACATCGGAACTGCATCATTTACACAGAAGTTATCTGATGATGCATATTTCACCCAGAGGCTGAAATTGGATTTGCACATCTACATTTTTGTCAGGCCGCCGAGGTCACATCCTTCGACGAAAACTCTAGATCTTCGCAATTTAACGTCGCAAAGGCCTTAAGATTAGACTGACAAAATATTATGTGGATCTGATTTAGATCTGATTATGAGGAGTTCGTTAAAGTACAACATCAGGAAATTACGAAAAATGCACAAAATCTAGGAGGAAGTTCAAAATAGCTCACTTCCTGTTGTGTTTAGGGCTATGCTCCAAGAGACTTTTTTGTAGGTATTGGGTCATTACATGTATGTACCAAATTTCATACCTGTACGTGAAACGTAGAGCCGGGGCAAAATCTGGGGGCAATAATTTACCGAATTTGCCCCACCCAATTTTGAAAACCATATCACACGTAAATTTTCACCACTTCTGAAGCGTGTGCAAAGTTTCATGAGTTTTTGAGCATGTTTAGGCCCTCTAAAAAGCGATTCTTTTAAGAGAAGAAGAATAATAATAAACAGAGCAAAAACAATAGGGTCCTCTCACCATCGGTGCTCGGGCCCTAATAATAAACAGAGCAAAAACAATAGGGTCCTCTCACCATCGGTGCTCGGGCCCTAATAACAAATTTTAAGCCATTTTGTGCCCCTTTTGAAAGTGTGCTGAGGCCCCCTAGTTGTTCCCGGCCCCCTGGTTGAGAACCACTAACCTAAATATGTGATATTCAGCTCTCTTTCTGCCTGTTTCCATAAAGCAACCACAGTCACTCCAGCTAGCACAGACACGGAAACCAACGCTAAACACTCAGCTAATGCCACAACACAGGTGAGTTTGGAAGACATGTTAAAGGAAATAATGAGGTCCATTGAATAGTTGAATAGAACACCAAACCTTGTCTTTGTGTCTCTTTAGGAGTCAAGTGAGGAAAGAAACAGGCAGCTGAAAGAGCGACTGGCTAGTTTATTACATGCAAACGAACGGCGGTCCTCGCGCTCTGTGCTGTATGGCTCAGACTTAATCAAAACCTGCTCCATTTATGAAGGACGCCCTCCACCGGCCTTCCCCGCTCCCCAGCACTCCCGCTGGTCCTGGGTTGGCAGAGACAGTTGCATCAGGGCTCAGCAGACATGCGTGTCCACAGTGGCTCCACTCCGCTCAGCGATTCTCTCCAACACGGAGCAGGAGGAAGCAGCATGCATCTTGTTGAAGAGGTCTGGATTTGACGATGAACTCCTTGACAGGAAAGCAGTTTTGTGAACTTTTCGTGATCTAATTCTGCTTCCTGTTATATTTTAGGTTCTCCTGCATACTTCCCGCTGCTGTGGCCCCTCCCCCTCAGCTGTATGCGTCCAATCCTCCACCATTTTACAGTATAGCACAAAAATCATTCAGGCGCAAGCTACAGGAAGTGTCTGCTCCGCACAACGCAGAGATCCGGAACTTAGCCTGTCCTCCTGTCACCAGCTTCCCTGATATACACATGCTTGAGATGGATTCAGGTGTGCACAGCAGCACCTCAGCTCTTTTTCCTTCAGATTTAAATTTTAAAGTTTGACCCACTTTTGTAGCTTATTTTACACAGTTGTAAACTGTCAGATTGTGTCTTCCTTTCCAACTTGGATAATCCCGCAATAACAGAATGCCATGGGAAAACAGATAAAAAATATGGCATGGCAATCTTGGTAAAAGTATAAAATAAAACCGTTATAATGGTAAAAATTTTGATGTGATATAATGTTCCTGTATCTAATTGCAGGAAAACTAGAAGCGCTGTCCATCCTGCTGCAGAAGCTGAGCGTCGAGAACAAACGAGTTCTGATATTCACCCAGATGGCTAGCATGCTAGACCTACTGGAGGCCTTCTTAGACCACCATCACCTCACCTACGTACGGCTGGATGAGAGTCTGTCACTGGAGGAGAGACGGGTAAGATACCTGGAGTAATATAATCACTGTTGCTCTCTGTTGCCCTGGCTAAGTCCTGGTCACGCTGAGGCTGTAGTGGTTTCTGGGCTATAATTGAAAGGGCATATCATTGAGGGTTCTTCCCTGCCTGTTTGATTTAGTTCCACACAGAGCCTCAAAAGATGCTTGCATATCAATTAAACACCATCAACCCCACTACTATGTGATCTTGGTTATCTTGTATTGAAAATGCAATGCTTAACTTATCTTGTTTCTCGTGTCCCGTTTGATTTCAGGTGCAGGTCAAAAGGTTTAACCGCAACAGACAGATCTTCTGCACCATCCTGACCAATCGCTGCTGCTCGGCCATGGGTCACGTGTTTGACGCAGATACAATTGTGTTTTACGACACAGACCTAAATCCCAGCATGGATATGCGCACGCAGGAGTGGTGTGACAAGATCGGTCGCTCCAAAGACATCCACATCTACAGGTCAGACTGATGGACAAATGAAATTTAAGTTACATGTCAGGTTTATTTTTGTAAGCTTTTATACTGACGCTGTGCTCTGTCAGGTTGGAGAGCGGGAACTCCATTGAGGAGAAGCTCTTGAAGAATGGCACTAAAGACCTTATACGAGAGGTAGCTGCACAGGGGATGGACTACACTCTGGCCTTTTTAACACAGGTAAACACACATGTACAGCCGTTTACTTCGTGTACACCCAATCTTGCACTTTTATGGTCATGTGATTACTGTAATCTTTTACATTGAGGGATGGTTTCAAAACCTAGTAAGTTATGAGATTACATTTCAGTCAGGATGTGACCTATATAGGAAGTAGACAATGAGGCAGCTCACTAGGTTTGGGAACCTGACTCTCACAAGCCACATAATGCTCACATTATGAATATGTGCTGGCCTTTCACAGCGCACCATTCAGGATCTTTTTGAGGTAGAGGCCGGCTCTGGAGAAAAAGTGGAAGAGTTTGTGGTCCTCCACCAGGAGCCCTCCCCCTCTGAATCCATCCCCCCTCACGTGGCCAGACCCTACATCCTGGCCCTGAATACCATCCGACTGGACACCCAATATGAAGATGAGGAGGAAAAGACGGAGGTAAACAGAGATGTGAAAAGTGATAAAGAGGAAGTGGGAGGACAGAAAGAGATTGATGTGGAGGAGGGGATGAGAGAGGAGACGTCACAGTTAGAGGAGCTGGCGGCAGTGATGGAGCAGGTGAGGTTATAGAAAATTAATGTTAATTGAACATTTCTTTGATCTTGTATGTGTTTTAATGCCTTGAACATTGTTGCAATATTGAATTCTCAGCATCATTTCTCTAGTATTCAGTGGCACATGATCCTTTAGAAATCCTTCCACTATGCTGATTTGGTGCTCAAGAAAAAATTCTTATTATTTTTGTTAAAAAATTTGATAACTATTTTGAATATAAAAGAAAAGCATTTATTTGAAATAGAAAAAGTACTCATTAAAAAAAAATCTTACTGACCCCAAACTTTTAAACTATATATTTCTCACACATAATAATACATTCCAAAAAATGAGGAAGAGATGTGATGTATTGATTGAAGTTTGTGGTGTGTTGTCTAGCTGACTCCTATTGAGAGATACGCACTGCACTATCTGGAGTATCTGCACATCAGCGAGGATGAACGGGTTATAAAGGTATGAAAACGATTTTAGATATGACAATGAATGTGTTATGCCCATCCTGTAAATACTTCTATACAGATTGTTTAATTGTCAGTGTTTGTGTGAGTTGCAGGAGCGCATAGAGGCTGCTAAAAGAGGCTGGGAGCTGCAGCAGCAACAGAAAGTGAAGGTGGAGAAAGAGGAACAAATGATCCTAGAAGATGAGGAGGATCTGTTCACCTACACCAGAGAGGACGCATACAACATGGTACAAATATATTCTAATGTGCTTTTCAGTGGGAAGTTATGTCATGTAGTGTAGATTCGATAACATTTTTCCCTATCCTCTTTACAGGAGTATGTGTTCGAGAATGAAGATGGACAGACGGAATTAATGCCGGTAAGTTGAAGACTGCGCACTTTTAAAGTGTTTAGGGTGAATCTCACAAAAACACATTTTACCCCCAAATTATATATATATATATATATATATATATATATATATATATGCCAAAAACCCCAAGGATATAAAAAATTTGCCTGATTTGTCTTTTTAATTTTTTTAGGTAAATATAATTTATTTGTTTTTGATTTTGGTGTGAAATTCTTAAAGATTCACCCCAATTTTTAATCAGAAAGCCTGGAAATTGTTTCTAACTCTTACTGTTGCTCTAATCTGTAGCTGTGGACTCCCCCAACCCCTCCGCAGGATGATAATGATATCTACATTGACTCTGTAATCTGCCTCATGTATGACACTGCGCCCATGCCTGAGTCCAAACTGCCCCCGGTCTACGTTCGCAAAGAGCGCAAGAGACACATGGACCCATCAGGTTTGACTGCTAAAGAAACGCTACCGACGTCTGAACTTACTGTGCTCAAACAGATGCTAAATTCTCTCTCTTTCTCTCTCCCCGCTCTCGCCAGCTCTGGGGCGTAAGAAAAAGAAGGGCCATGGAGAATCAGTGATTCCTCCGCGCTCTCTCTTTGACAAGGCCAGTCTGCTCAAAGTAAGGCGGGAAGGCAAAGATCAGAAAAAGAACTTCTCTCTGAAGCAACAGGCTCCCTTCGCCAAACCGCTGCCCTCACTGCTCAAACCAGCCATGGAGGCTGGACAGGACAACCCTGAGTGGCTCATCAGTGAAGACTGGGCCCTGCTGCAGGTACTAGATCCATTACGTTATCACATTATCATTGTATAAGTATTATGACCACACAGTTGTGTGTTGGATGGATAAGCTGAGGTTGTAATTCTCTTTCCCCCTATTTCACAGGCTGTAAAGCAATTATTGGAACTTCCTCTGAACCTGACCATCGTGTCTCCAGCTCACACTCCTAACTGGGACCTGGTGAGCGATGTGGTCAACTCCTGCAGCAGGATTTACCGCTCGCCAAAGCAATGCCGTAGCCGCTACGAAAACGTCATCATTCCAAGAGAGGAGGGCAAGGTGAGAGATTGTACCAGTATCACCTGGTTGTGAGTTCTCTTATTTATTTTCTTTAACATTTTCTTTGTGACATCATTGTTCTACAGCTAATATATGAAGCCAACCCTAAGAAGAACAAGACCAAGAGCATTTATAAGGTATGTAAAACATTACAAAATAAAATTAAAAAACAATGTACTTTTTTTTTTTCTTCTAATTACTGCATTCTACATTCTAATTTTGACCATTGTTTCTGCCCTAAATTATTACATTGTTTAAATTAATAAATTTTTAGCTAACTGATTTGTATATGTACATTTCTGAAATACATAACTTAGACAGTTACCTCCGATAACAGATCACTCTAAATTGTAATGTGGAATCACATGATGCATTTTCTGTAAAGCTGCTTTGAAACGATGTGTATTGTGAAAAGCCCTATACAAAAAAATAAATGTGAATTGAATTGAAATTTTTTATGTATTATTGGCTGGTTTTGGTTTGGTAACGCTTCCTTTCTTGCGCAGTCCAAGAACAGTCGTCCTCTGCGCACATGTCAGATCTACACACAGGATGACAACGCTACACAGATCCAGTTGTACAACAGCCGTTTTGAGCTAATGAAAATCATCGCTAGCAAGAGGAGCCCACCCATAAAACCACTGTATGTGTAGGCAGTGTCCAACAAACAAACAACATTAAAATGAATGATGCAAAAAACATCTTTTTATAATATTTGATTGTAATTTTGTCAAAGCAAAAATAGAATCCTCTTCATAATTGTGGGTGTTTTTGTTTCTAGACTCGGCATGAATCCATTCCAGAAGAACCCCAAGCATGCCTCTGTGCTGGCTGAGAGGTATTGACTCTGACATGTCGCTGTGCTTGTACAAAATAAGTCCTGAAGTTATCAACTTCTAATATTGGACATTTTGGACTGATACTGATCATTTAAAAAAAAAAAAACTCAATATTGGCAGATACAGTTTTCAATATATTGTACATATTTAGTCACATTTGATATTAATTTGTGTTTAAACCGCATCTCATTTTTTCTTTCTTTGTGTGTACAGCGGTATAAGCTACGACAAGCCTCTGCCTCCTATCCAGGTTGCCTCACAGAGAGCTGAGAGAATCGCAAAAGAGAAGAAGGTGTGATTTAGTTTGAGAACTGCTTAAAAACATCCATTTTCCAGTTTGAGTTGCACATCAAATAAATATACACTACAGAACATACACTACATTTTTGATCAAATAAATGTAGCTTTGCATAAGAGAGTTTAAAAACAAAACAAAAAATCTTACCAATCCCAAACTTTTATTTATAATTTTTCTTAACTGTTGCTTGTTTTCAACCCTCCTTTCTTTTCCTCCCTAGGCACTAGCCGAACAGCAGAGGGCTCAGCAGTTAGCCCAGCAACAACAGCAGCAGACTACAGGAGCCGCCCAGCCTCAGGGAGCTGCCGCACAGACTCAAGCCCAGCCACAGGCCACTGCTGCAGGCACACAGGCCACCGGAGTACCTCAGCCCAACCAACCCGGAGCGGCAGCAGTCCCCAACACCGCTGTACTGGTTAGACTCCTATAATACTGCATGTTAAATCTCACACTGGACCTTGCATACACCTGTATTTAGCTGTAAATTACAAGATGAATGTTAATACCAGGTCTTAGCCATTTCTATAGAACACCTATGTTTTTCATATATACACTAACATTCGAAAGTTTGGGGTCAGTAAGATTTTTGATGTTTTTGAAAGAAGTTTAATGCTCTCCAAGGCTTCAGAAATCATTCTAATATGCTAAATGTTTAAGACACATTTCTTCTTATTATTATTAATAGCCTTTTTTCCACAAGACTTTTGCGATTACTTTTTTAAATGTCGACGCGAAATGACCGCGTTTCCATTAACCGATGTTATGCGACTAAAACTTTATTTTTTCCTCTCGAGATAAATCATGGTTACGGATGTTGGTAGGTTTACGTTTTTCGCAGGCATTATTTTTAATCAAAAGAGACGTAGGCGTGTTATCCAAGCATTAATGACAAGACCCTTATACTTAGGAGTGGCCGCGTTATGAGGTGTTTCTCCCTCCTGTCTGCTTCGAGGTCTTGATCAATTTTGGCATTTCTTTGTTGTTTAGAATCGAGTATTCCCATATTTTTTTTGTTATTTATGAGTTTAATATAGAACTTTGTCTCGTCTTCTGTCCAAACATACCGCGCCATCTTAAAGAATGATTGACTTGTACGGACACCAGGTGACCTGTAAATGCGAAAAAACTGTTTCCATTGCAGTTTTAATTTAATTTAATGCAACCTCAAGCATTCATTTCTTCACAATAAAAACTGTACTGACCCCAAACTTTTGAACAAAAGATTGTTTTATACGATTACTGAAGTGTAATAAGTTGATCTTGTTTTGTTTTTGTTGATTCTCAAGACTGGAGCTATCAAGACCACTGCAGTGGGCACAAGCATCCAACCAGGTATCATCACATTACACAACTTTTAACTGTGCTTGTTGCTACAGTTGTGAGTGCTGTTGACATGAGTGCTCATTCATGTATATTTCTATTTAAACTTCAGCGACGGCTACAGTGGGTGGGAATGTGATTGTAAACACTGTGGCTGGAGTTCCTCCCGGTCAGTTCCAGGCGAATAAACGTCTGGCATCTCCAGTCATACCTGGAGCCCTGTCTGTGAGTCCTGACCACCCTCATAGAGCACACATTTGATTTAAAATTAATTGACTCAATTCGTTATTATTTTGTTGTGTAGGTTTTTCTTCAATTGTACCACTTTGTTCTGTTTATTTGTTAAATATTTGCTCCCGCAGACGGCAGGAACGGCCACAGCTCAGGTGGTTCACACTCAGCAGAGAACAGTGCCTACAACAGCTGCCCCAGCAGAGGTCGTTACCATAGCGACGGGTCAGAGCGTGAGAGCCGTTACCCCAGTGACCGCATCAGCTGTGGTGTCCACCAATCTGACTCCGGGTCAGTCCCAAACACGCACGCTGGTGGCTCCAGGTAGACCAAATGCCATCCTTAGAGAAGCCATGCGTGTTTTGGGTTCTCTGGTGGCGAATCGATTCAGAGAGTCACACATCCGCATTGTTTGTTTTTTAATATAACCATAATTAGCTGGACTGTCTGCCATCGTTGTGTTTTTACACCATTTGTTTTGCTTCTCTAGCTCCAGGTATGCAGTTGTCTCAGGGTAAGCAACTCACTCAAGCTCAATTCCAGCTCCTCCGACAGCAACAGTTACATCAGCAGCAGCAACAACAACCACAGGCGACATCTCCACAGATCAAAGCAGTGGGAAAGCCTCAGCAGGTACACATACTCTTAGTATGGAAGTTGCCATATCCAGTGTTGGGCAGTAGTGTCGCTACTAGTTTAACTACGCGATGCGGAAAACACGGACTGAATCGCGGAATCCAGGCATAAAAACGGAATTGACTGTATAACGCGGAATTTCACGGAATTCGTCAGATCTTGGATGAAAAGTAGGTCAGTAAACTTAAATAAAATTGCGATATAGACTAGTGTCTGTGAATATTAAACCGCATAAAGACTATTTAAAAAGGAATCATGCATGTTCTGCTTGACTCATTTCCTGGTTCTCCTTCTCCATAAACAACATGAAATCAAGGAGAGGGTTAACCTTTCATGCTACAGTCAGATTTCCACAAAGTGGTCAGAAAGAACAGGGGAGACTCGATATGACTCTAGAGTCGCTACTCGCTCCAAAGCTAATCGCCGTCACTCTCTCACTTCTCCCTCGCTCTACCACATAGTCCCCACACATAACTTACACACTTGCCGGCTCGACACACACCAGCGCACAGGTATAGACATCAGGCCACTTGGCCACTTCATGGGTTTTCTCAGATCGGATAGCTATCTGATTTATCAAAACGATTCAATTTACACCTGGTCACATAAATGTGTTTTTGCAAAACGGATTTAATCCGATCTTCAATTCTCGCGCTATATGCAGATTTAATGTAGTGCACGTCACCGAAAGCAACAGTTATGAGCTGCATTTTATTGATCATCAGCTAAAATTTCAACATTAAAGACCGCAATAAGAGAGAGCGGCAACAGCCCTGGTAAGATCATTTAGTTTCTTTACTTTTAATGATGATAATTGTGTGTTAAGCGTCTGCGACTTACTTTCACTTTGATTTGCGATAGTTTGCGGCGCGTTGGCTTGATGAATAGATGCTCATCTGCGGTGATGCGTGTTGCAGTTGCGTCGTCATATCTGACTATAACATGAAATATAGCCTATAACCTATATATAGCCTATAACACGCTCTCATACGTTTATTTTTTAGCGTTTTTGGGAGGAGTAAAATTTACATATGTGGTTTCAACAACCAGATGCATTTACACTTGTCCAGTTTCATCTGGAATGCGGTCCAGTCAGACCACCTCCTGAACTGGTGTGAGCGATCGGATTCAAACCCGTCTCGAATGCGTTTCAGAGGGCATTTACACCTGGTCTGTACAACATGTCCTGTTCTAGACATGGTTATTATTTATTTATTCATTCATGTTGTACCAGTCCAATATGACTTTCAGTTGAAATAAACTTTGTGTTGTAAGAAAACTTGTTTTATTTGTTATGAATCTATTTTGATGCGTTTTCCCATTACATTTGTAATTTTACATATGTTTAAAAATATCGAAATTAATATCGATATCGCAATATTCATTATCGATAAGATCCGGAGGGGTGGGGCTGTGTGTGTGTGTGTGTGTGTGTGTGTGTGTGTGTGTGTGTGTGTGTGTGTATGTATGTATGTATGTATGTATGTATGTATGTGAGAGAGACGTTTGAGTGACGGAGAGTAGGGAAAGGAAATGCAGCTGAACGAATACGCTGCGTGTTTTAAATGGAGAAAAAAAAAAAAGAATAACGAAAGGCAATATGTGGCGGCCAGTGTATTCTGTGGTGCACCGCCATGTGTGGGAAACACTGTGATATATTGACCAATATTTGGCATTTTAGCATTAACTGCTCTATGTTGGAGAAAATATAATTACCAGGGCACTATTTTCACCATTGTTTGCAGTGTTTACTTTCTTTTTAGTCATGTTTTTAACAATTGGTTCTCTCCAGGAGTTGCTGAAGAAGCAGAAGCTGCAGATGGCGGCGGTAGCTCAAGGTCAGCAGGCTGCATCGACTCAGCAGCCGCAGCAGGTTCACACCACACCCGCGGCTACAGGCAACCCTCAGATAGCTGCAGTCGCTGCACCCAGACCGGGAGCTGTGCTCACTGGAACTACTGTCACCAACTTACAGGTGACCAGACTGGTAAGCACATAAACACACACACCTAGGACTAAACCTTTCACATACATCTGGGTGCATAGTCATTATATATGTCTTCTCATTCAGACACGTGTCCAAGCCCCAGGAACCATTCAAGCTCAGCAGGGTCAACCACAGGTGACTCTGACCAAACCACCTCCTGTAGTCTCAGTTCCTGCTGTGGTCTCCTCCGCCGGAGTCACGACCCTTCCTGTCACTGTGGCCGGCATTAGTGTTGCCATCGGACAGACGCAGAAAACAGGTACAGGCTTGCTCTGAAACAAGTGGAGAATGACATTATTTGCTAAGGGTTACACTCACTAGTCAGTAGAGCTGCACGATTAATCGTTAAAAGATCCCCATCTCGATTCAAACAGCCATGCGATCTTGTTTATAAATGACAACGATTCGCCATTGTCTATTAAACCTTTGACAAAATTGCACCGGAACATTCAAAACTGTTTTTGCGTTTGTGATGAGCCAGAGAGAGCAGTTATCATGTATAGGTATGAAACCGCTTCACCAGCAGTCTTTTCAAACACAGTCTTGTTATTTCTGTTACAAATATTCTTATTATAATGAGTTAGTAGTTCGGAATCGGATAAAAACACTGATGCCTACGGTAGCGATCAAAATAGAGCAAATCACCTTTTGAAAGTAACTTAGCGCTTCAAATAACGATTGCATCGATTACATCTTTACACCACCAGGTGGCGACAAAGCGACTGTTAAAAATGTATTTGTCATTGAATCATTCAAGAGATTCGTTTAAAATTGCTGATTCATCCAGTAATGAAACAAGTGAAGTATTTATAAGTCATTGAATCATTCATTCACAGTTTAAATTTTTTTTTTATTCAGATAAATTAAACATTTTTAATAGATTGCAGCAATTAACATTTTGTCGGAACCTCTAGTAAATTACTTTATTTTGTTTAGTTATCTGTTCAAAACCGTGGGAGAATCGTGATCTCTGTTTGAAACAAAAATTTTATCCAGAATCGTACAGCTCTACTAGGCAGTTAGACTTGTTGCCGTAGCGCTGTTGTTATTGTTAACTCAAACTATTAAATGTTTTCTGTAATTTAAATAAAGCTAACATAAAATAAAATATAAATGTTAGATGAAAATGTAAATTTGAAAAAATGTAGGCCCTGTTTACACCTGTTTTTACTGATCGGATAGCTATCTGATTTGTTAAAAATGTTCCATTTACACTTGGCCACATAAATGTGTCTGCAAAACGAATATAAATCCGATCTTCAATTCCCGCGCTATATGCAAATTTAACAAAGTTCATGTGAATGAAAGCAACATAGCTGCATTTTATTTATCATCAGCTAATCTCAAGATCAAAGACCGCAATAGGAGAAAGAGCAGCATCAGCACTGGTAAGATAATTTAGTCTCACTACTTTGAATGAAGATGATTGTTTAGCGTCTACGACGCCTTTCAGTTTCATTTGCGGCAGTTTGAGCGTCGGCTTGCTGAGGAGATACTCAGATACTCATCGTGTTGCAGTTGCACCTTCATATCTGGCTATAACACGCTCCCACACGGTTATTTTTTTAACATTTTGGGAGGAGTAAGATTTACATATGTGGTTTCAACAACCAGATGCGTTTAGACTTGTCCAGTTTTCTTCTGGAATGCGTCTCAGTCCACCTCCTGAAGTGGTTTAAGTGATCCGATTTAAATCCGTCTCATGCGTTTCGGAGGGCATTTACACCTGGTCTTTTCACGATCGGATAGCTATCCAATCAGAGAAAACGCGACCAGGTGTAAACAGGCCATTAGAAAATTAGAATTGTTGCCTTGGCAACTAACTGAAATAAGTGTTAAGTACTAAAACTTAAACTGAAATAAATCTAAATATTTTATATATTTATTCACAAAATGACAAAAGATGAAACAAAATTACTAACACGTAAACTAAGGTTAAAATGAAATCTGAAAAAATAAAAATAAAAGCTAAATCAAAATATTAATAAATGCTATAAAAGTATACTGTTGACTTGATCAGACATGGCTTCAAAAGCACTTATTTTATACCAAATATTCCACTTATTTGGTCTCAAAAGTGAACCCAGAGTTATTTGTGAACACAAGGTACATTAGATGCAAACCGCACTGCTTGTGCAGCAATCAATCATTTGATGATCTCAGTTTATTTGAAGCCAAAATTATTGTGAACCGCCCTAAAACTAATCATTTATCATCACCTAGAGACTTGAAATGAAACTATTGTGAGTGGCACACTTCCGTTTCTTTGCACCGTTTATGACACCGCGAGCTTGACTCTGGCAGTGGGGATGCATGCTTTCTTTTCTCTCCTGTCAATAACCTTTTTGGGACTCTTGTAGACTAAAGCATGTATGTGTTTGTGCAGGTGGTCAGGTGGTAACCCACCCGTTCCAGGTGCAGCAAGTTCAGCAGCTTTTGCACAGACAAAAGCAGCAGGCCGCTGCACAAGCTGCCGTCCAGAAGGCAGCCCAGCCACAGCAAACACAGGCTGCTGTGCAGCAAAAGGTACCAATCAGCTTTTAATTAAGCTTTATTTATATAAATGTCTCTTCAACCCTTCTCCCTCTTTATTTCTCTGTTGTTTAACTTGGCACTCTGCAGGCTGCTCAAACCACAGCCCAACAGCAGCAGAAAGTGACATATGCCGCCACCACTCAACTGCAGCCCGGCATTAAGACCCAGTTCTTCACCACCTCAATCGCACAGCCTCAGAAACCTGCGACAGCTCAGCAGATACAGGTAAGAAGTTATGCTTTTACAGAGACCACCTATCCAGCACCTACACAAGAGCAAAGCCTGACATGTGTGAGAGGAATGTAAATGTTGCAGTGCGATGTAGTGCATGTGGTATTAGTAGCTAGCTCAGCTTTGTAGTGATTTTCCCTTCTGCTTGTAGGTCGCTAAGCTTCCTCAAATAGTTCAGCAGCAGATAGTATCGTCACCTCAACAGGTAAGTGTTTCGGTGTTTTGTGCACTTTCTTTTTGATGGATTGAAAATGAATTTGATGCGGTTTTTGAAGTCGAAAGTGACCTTGTGTCATTTCATAGCGTTTGTTCCCGATTTTGTTCTAAACTGTTTCTCTGTGCATGTTATTCCATACAAAATAATTCTCGTCTTTGTATTCATCTTTAATAAAACCTCTGAAATTACTTTCCTTGTTGGCTGATTGATACTGTTGTTTTGTATTGTGTATATACTTAATATGTACTACTGTTCAAAACATTTATTATATTTGAAAGAAATGAATACTTTTATTCAGTAGTATTATTACTGTAAAGACGTTTCAGATAAATTGAATTATGACACCTGAATTGATTTTATGTGTGTGTGTATGAAGATTCAGCCTCAGACGGTGGCCCTTACACAGGCGGCACCCGCTGCAGGTTCGGGACAGGCCCAGGTGCAGGTCATCCCCGCGGCCACAGCCACGCAGGTGG
This sequence comes from Rhinichthys klamathensis goyatoka, assembly GCF_029890125.1. NCBI lineage: Eukaryota > Metazoa > Chordata > Actinopteri > Cypriniformes > Leuciscidae > Rhinichthys > Rhinichthys klamathensis. Next base: position 473,906 of record NW_026606787.1, on the reverse strand, counting down.
TGCAACAGAAGCTCCTCCAGCAGCAGGTTGTTACGGCAGCAGCCGTCTCGCCTCAAATCCAGACCCCACCACCACACAGCCCCGCCCAGCAGCAGAGCGCCACGACCCCCGCCTCCGAGACTCCAGCGCAGCAGGCCGCTGCCACCCCCCAGCCCCAGCAGGGCAAAGGAAACACCCGCACTGGGGTCGCCATGCGCTCCAAAACCCCCGCCAAACCCAGCGGTGGCAGCTAGAGGGTTGTAGGAGGAGAAAGTACCTGGGCACAACATAGGGCTCTGAATTTTTTTTCCATTTGTTTTGGGAAAACTGACTCTTTGTAAAAAAAAAAAAAAAAAAAAAAAGGAACTCACCGTTGACTGTCTGGATGGAGCATTTTGCAATTTGAAGTAAAAGCTAACCACGTCTCATGCTAATCAAACATCACTCTGCCAACGGCCCTCAATCTACGGCCAATCTTTTTTCTTTTTGCTGTTTTTTTTAATGGCTTATTAACTGAGGCTCCTCCCTCAGAAGTAAAGCATGACTATACAACAGTACGACGGCTTGTTTTCATACTGAAACTGATGGTCATACATTTGACCGAGCCGTCAAATGCTCCCTGTTCTTTTTCTACCATGCTACATGCTCTGTTTATACAGTGTTTAACATGTCATCACATCATTAAGGTCATGGATCAAGTGCGTTTGGATCGACGTCACTTCATTTGGCACGCAAGAACTCAGATCGTCTCAACATTATTCATAATGTTCAATCAGTCAAATGATATGTCCCCTCCAATATTTTTTTTCAATAGGTGTGGTGTTGTCCCTTTGTGTCGGTAAATATCACTTTGAAGCATTTAATGATGATGATAATCAAGATTAGCGAAGCTCTGCAAACCAAACTCTTCCTTTTGGGATGTAGAAATGGCCAACTACCATTAGTCTGATGTATGTGACCCATTCGAATGAACCCACCCAATAGAAGAACTGAATATATTAGCTTGTATCATGAAAACTCCCCTAAAACAAATTCTTTTCACTGTAGTTCAGCTGCATGGATGGATACCACCTGAAAATTGTCTAGTAATGTGTACTTGATGTGTGTGAAATGTCTGTGTGAGAATGTAATTTAACAACAAATTGATAGAAAAACTATCCTGCAATGTAGCCGTTTCATGGTACCGGCAACTATGAAAATTATCGCCCTCCTAACTTCCATTTGGAAGAAATGTCATTGTTGAAAACACATCTGTGAAGTATTTCCGTTTTTCTTATGCATAGTTTTGAACAATGTCACCATTTGTCAGTTGAGTCAGACCTCAGCTTGGCTGTTAGTGTGTTTACGTTGGCCTGCTATCAGTAATGAACAGACTTAAATCAAGACTTTCCCTCTATGTATCTAAACCATAATGACGGGGCTTTTGGTCATAAATGCATCTTTTTGTATTGATGTTGGGTCTGGAACACATGTAAATAACTCAGAAGTGGAGGGAGGGGGGAGGGGAATGACGGCATTTGTATTTGTAAAGTAGTTGTGTATTCATTGAATTTTTTTTCAGCCTACTTGTATAAAGTGTTATGTTTTTACACACGTCTGGCTTATGTCGTCTTAATTTGTCCAGATGTGTTTGTTAGCTAGATTGAGTAAGCTGTCCTGGATGGGTTTCAGATTACATCAAGTCAGCGGTTCTGCCTGGAGTCCATAGATATGCATTCCTGTACGTCTGTGTGTAGACTTGCTGAGTCCAGTATATGTGTCAGCACACTGGCCAACAGGGATTTCAGAAAGATAATGCATTGCATCTCCCCTGCTCAATACAAAATCATTTTATTCCAGCAGCAATGGTTCTACAGGCGTTTACTCTCATCTTTAGCAGTATATATTGATCGTAGCCACAGTGGGCATTCAACAAAAAACAATAACTTTTCCTGTTCAAAAAGCTTACGCAAAGATTTTCTAGTGAGCTAAAGAAGGAATGTTTTGTACACAAGCCTTGATTTGACCAGTGTTTATTTCTTAGATGACCAATGGGGGGCGCTCTTTCGTTTTCAGTTTGTGTGAAAAGGAAGCCATGGCTGGTCTATTGCAGGTTGGAGCCAAGTAGTGGTGTTTACAAACGCATTATTGCTTTTGCTCACACTTATGAGATTTGTACATGCCCTTAATGTTAGACAACATGAAATCAAAACTGACCATTCTTATTTTTTATGGAATACTGTAGTATATATGATTTGTCCCTGCACACACACACATATATATATATATTTTTTTTTTTTTAATCACATGCCCTCTTAATGTTCAATCAAAATAACTTCCCCTCCCTCAGCAATTGAGTGCAACAGTGCCCGCCCACTTTATTATGTCATTTGCGGTGCTTCATGGGAATGGGCGGAACTAACGAGATATTTTGCCTCATTTATGGTAAGATTTTAGATGCATTTACATTTTCATGCAACATCGATGTCCCTACAATAATAGTCCGGTGTGTAAAACTCTTGGATGTATTTAGATTTTAAGGCCACAAACTTAACATACTTCTGAAAACCCAGAGTTTAGTTGATCCTGATAAGAGCTCATTGGCACAACATTACAGTGTTCTTCTTCCATAAAGGAGTTTACTGCACCTTTGTTTCCTGGCTGACCATTCAATTCTGTTGTTAAACATGATTATTTTAATAAGTTGAAATAATGCGGGTAAACGACTTTAATAGAATCAAACCAATTACAACATAGTAGCTCAGAGTAAGGCTGGCTTTAAATGTTTAAAATTTATCGTAAAAAAATATATATATATTTCCCAACGGATGGAGTTTTTACTTCCGGGACCCGACTGTTATGTCCCGCCCAACAATTTTTCATGTTCGAAAAGCCATTTTACTCTGATCTAGGCCTACGTCACAAATCACAATAGGTAAGAAAACATTGCAACCACCGTTTCATGCTGACTTCAAGCTGCATAAATGTGACTTTAAGCAGTTTTGTACTGCGCGGATACATTTATACCTTACCTACAATCTAGCAAAATCTATGGATTGACACTTGACGCCAGGCGCGGGCGCGGGCGCCCCACACTTTGAAAACCCGGGGCCCGTGTGGTGAAAGATGGCTTCAATTTTCAATTGGAAAAATTAAATTTCAGGTGAACTATCCCTTAAAACAAGTCCTCCGAGGTCATTTACCTGAGACTGAAGATGGTGCCAGTTTTGGTGCAATTAAATGAAACAAAAAAGCGCCAGTCTGCGATGATACGAGAACACTGTCGTGGATTAATTAACGTACGTTAGACGTTAGCAGAGCCGTTGCTCTGGGTGTTTGTTAGGAAATATCTGACCTCTGAATAACGCGATTGACCAATTAGAATCACATATTCCAAGACATCTGATGTTCAGTTGACAGTACATTCGCGCTAGCCAGACCAGACCACCAGCGCAGAGCTCGTTTGATGACCCTTTAGAGCAGAGAAACATGGGAACAATCTTGGCAGCTTTGTTTTGCAGTCTTTCCTTGATTATCCACGTGCTCTAGATGTGTTTATTTGCTCTGACATATTTTCCCTGGTACATTAAGTAATGATGTAATTAGCACTGTATTTCTGTGCTTGAGTTTTACAAGATGAAGTAAGGAAGGTTTTTAATGACCCAGTCATTTTGACCCACATGAATTTTGAAGCTGCTTGCTTTGTTTTCATAACAAGTTGCTGAATAAAGACTAGAAGTTGTATGACGTCAGGCGTGTAAACTGGCATCCTTGGTTTGTCTTTATTTACAACTTGTTAGAATCGTATAAAACACTGCTTCAAAATCTACTTTGAGTCATACTGTAGCTAATTTATCGTGCAGAACAAAACGTGATCAAGTAATGTTAGCGAAGTCCTAGCTTAAAAATGGTAATTATCCGATACTAATTTTTGGATTTTAAACAAATGCTGTTTTTATTACCTTATATAATTAGCAAGAATAAATTTTATTAAAAATGCGAGATGAGATGTCACATAGCCTATATATATAGGGCAAGGTACAATAGAACAAAAAGCCTTTATTAGTGGAAAAAAGGCTAAAATTGCACAGGTCTTCATATGTTTTACAAGAGCTCATTATCCTTACGGGACATGATAGATGCTTGTTCCTGGAGGACAATTTCAGAGAAAACCACATTGAGATCAACAGGATCTAAAGCTTCAACAGTGAGTTGTCATGACAACCTCAGGCTGGCTATATATTAAGCTGCAAGAGTAGGATGCTGATTTATTTTGTACAGCATTGATGTGAACAAAGGCAGATAGCAAGCAGTGGTTTCTATATCAACCTTGATTATGCAGTACAATATGTGTGTTTGTGTGTATAATGGCATAGGCAGCAGGGAATAATGTGGTCAGTTGTGTGCCGAGTGTCACTAGAAGGTATTTTAGAGTCCCTGAAGTAATGGTAAGTCCAAACATGAGACGAAAGCCTGTGAGATCCACCCAATCGCTTCATACTAATAAGTCAAGACACAGCCACAGTGAAAATGTGTTGATTTAATATATGAAGATATGGGATGAAAAATGTTCTCTCTCAGGATTCCTCCTCCACACAGCTGCTTTACAGTATGCAAGCCTTCAGAAAAGCATATGAAACATTACATTCTCATTTCCCCTAATCCACTACTTCCTGATTTTAATGAAAGATCGTTTTAACTCTCACCATAGTGATGGGATTAGTCTGTTTTGCAATTTATACATTTTACATTTACTCAGTCTAAACTAGCTTGTGCAAACATGTACATTACACAATTCATTTAGCAGACACTTTTATCCATAGTAACTTACAAAATGAGGACAAACCCAAGTACTTTAAGCGCTCAAGACACTCTCTGGTCATATTGATTTTGACAACTATTTTTACAGCTTTTATTAAGTTAATGTTAGTTTATACATGAACTATTGTTCAGTAATGTTAATGTCATGTGCAACTAAACCTCTACGAATGATCCAGGTCTGGTCTTCAACGAGCCCAAAAGGGCCCACGTCACTCCTCTGTTCATCTCTGTGCACTGGCTACCATTCGCTGCTCGTATCAAGTTCAAGGCATTGACGCTTGCTTACAGATCAACCACAGGCTCAGCTCGCTCCTACGAGTCTACATCCCTACCAGAAGCCTACGATCGGTCAATGAGCGACGGCTCGTGGTACCATCACAGAGAGCCACAAAAAAAAAATCACTCTCCAGAACATTCTCATTCACGGTTCCATGCTGATGGAATGATGTCCCCACCCTCGTCCGGAATGCAGAATCCCTGACAACATTCAAAAGACAACTGAAAACTCATCTCTTCCGTGAGCACTTAACATAGAGGAATAATAATTTAAAAAAAATCTTTCCTTTTCCTTTAAATCCTCCCTTGTCTGGCTTATGCTACTCTGAGCAATGCCTGAACTTTGTATTTTGAGCACTTCTTGCGTTTTTTTTTCCGCCTCTTCACAATGACTCGCTTGGCTTAGTCCTCAGTTGTAAGTCGCTTTGGATAAAAGCGCCTGCTAAATGACTAAATATAAATGTTAAGTTATGTTTATTCACAAATCATAATACATTCATGTTAATTTATAAAACTTGAAATTAATTTTAACCAAGATTAATGCTGTAAAAGTATTTTTAGTTTGAACCTTCCTTTTCTTTCGTTTCGTAGTCAAGGTGCATTTTGTGTCTTTGAGCATTATGAATATTTACAGTGGGATTTTGTGGGAGTCATCCTCAACCTTTTTTGACTCCAAGGCCCCCCTTTGTCCAAGACAATATTTAAAGGCCCTTCTATCTAGGCTAATTTGTGTCACGGTGCATGAATTCACTGTCTCTCTCTCGTCTCGCGTGCTGTTGTGTGTGTGTGTGTGTGTGTGTCTGTGGGCGTGGTCACTGATCAGTGGTGATCAGCAGTGCCAGGTGGCTTCAATCTGTTTGTCCCTTTATATGTTCAGTAACTGGTGTCTCATGTTGTCAGATCGTTGTTCTTCCTGGTGTGTTCCTGTTCCTGAGCTGTGCGTCCTCCTGTGGATTACCCTTGGTCGTCGTCGTGTTTTCTTCGAGTTCCCTCGCACTTCCACGGATTCACCGGGCACCTCACTGGAGATTCTTCACTGGACTGGGAGCACTTCACTGGTTGTCCACCGAGGTCCCTGCGTCACCCACCATCTACGCTGGAGTCCGTCCGACCCACCATCTCTGTACCAGCTGTGTTGTTCCCCTGTGTGTGTGCCTGACCGTGATATATATACTTTACTACTCTAATAAAGCGTTTTGCTATTGCATCCTTCTCCAGTCTCTGTCACAGAACGATCTGACCACATTATGGATGCAGCAGGCGCAAGTGGTTGGGATGAGTTCGCTTCGCGGAGCATTGCGCGAATGGACCAACAGGAAGAGAGCATCGCCAACACAGGTCGGGCGGTCCAAGCGCTTGTGACGCAGGTGTCCGAGCTCACCCAACAGCTACAACATCTGAGAGTTCCCACTGCACCACCCACACCGCCCGTTCAGCCCGTACCACCAGAGCCGCACCATCAGCGCGAGCCACGCCTACCTACCCCCGAAGGATACTCAGGTGAACCCGAGTTTTGCAGAGCATTTTTGACCCGATGTTCCATGCATTTTTCATTACAGCCGCAGACGTTCTTCCAAGAACAAACTAAGGTGGCGTTCGTTCTAACGTTACTGTCTGGCAAGGCGGCTCTTTGGGGAACGGCGGTGTGGGAGAATCAAGATCCATGCTGCAACTCGTTCCAGGCACTCTCCGAAGCTATGAGAAGGGTTTTCGATCGTGCAGTGGCGGGTAGGGAGGCGGCCAGACTACTCGCCGATCTCCGCCAGGGTAATGGCTCGGTGTCGAAATATTCCATCCAGTTCCACACCCTGGCCGCAGAGTGCCGATGGGACGAGGAGGCGCAGTGGGACCGTTTCCTGCATGGGTTGGCTGACCGTGTTCAGAAGGAGATATACATGCTGGACCTTCCTCAGACATTGAACGGACTCATTGAGCTTGCGCTGAGAGTCGATGCTCGGCTGAGCAGGATGGGTCGGTTTCAGCAGTCATCAGTTCCTCGGCGCGGAGGATTCCCGTGTTGGCAGTAGGGACACGGTCAGCCCCATCTCCGATCTCGAGCCCATGCAGGTGGGTAGAGCTCGGCTTTCCCGGGAGGAGCGAGAGAGGCGGAGATCCCAGGGACTATGTCTATACTGTGGGAAGGCGGGCCACTTCATTCATGCCTGCCCAGTAAAAGATCAAGCCCGGTAGTAACTATGAGGCTACTATCGGGTGGGATCTCCGCCGAGAAGACCTCATCACCATCATCATCTACCCTCCTCCTGGTAAGACTAAGGTGGGCAACCTGCACACACGACACCAAGGCATTACTGGATTCTGGGGCAGAAGGTAATTTTATGGACTTTGGACTGGCTAAGAAACTATCTATTCCCATTTCTCCACTCAAGCACCAGATCTCCGTTAATGCTCTAAATGGCCAACTTCTCCCCAACATCTCTCACACGACTGAATCCATCACTCTCATCACATCAGGCAATCACATTGAGACTATAGAATTACTCCTCATGGACTCACCACTCGCACCAGTTGTACTTGGACATCCTTGGCTCACTTTGCACAATCCCAGAGTCGATTGGGGCCACAATTCAGTGTCTACATGGAGTAATAAGTGTCATAAGTCTTGTCTTGTGTCTGCGTGTTCGTCTGTACCTGTTTCTGTGTTTCAGGAGGAGGCAGTGAATTTGTGTAACGTGCCCGAGGAGTACCAGGACCTGAGAGAAGTGTTCAGTAAGTCTCGTGCTGCTTCTCTCCCTCCTCATCGTCCCTATGACTGTGCTATAGACTTAGTGCCAGGTGAGTCTCCGCCTAAGGGCAAGTTATATTCACTTTCTATTCCAGCGAGGGAGGCTATGGAGAAATATATTTCTGATTCTCTTGCATCCAAGTTCATTCGCCCTTCCTCATCTCCAGCGGGGGCGGGGTTCTTTTTTGTGGAGAAGAAGGATGGGTCTCTGCGACCGTGTATTGATTACCGGGGGTTGAACAACATCCCGGTAAAGAATACTTATCCTTTGCCGTTGATGTCTTCAGCCTTCGAGCGATTACAGGGAGCATCCATCTTCACAAAATTGGATTTACGTAACGCTTATCATTTGGTCCGCATAAGGAAGGGTGATGAATGGAAGACCGCGTTCAATACCCCCAGGGGGCACTTTGAATACTTGGTCATGCCGTCCGGGCTGTCCAACTCCCCAGCGGTCTTCCAAGCACTCGTCAATGACGTGCTGAGAGATATGGTTGACCAATTCATATATGTTTACCTGGATGACATATTGATTTTTTCATCTTCTCTCCAGGAACACGTTCAGCACGTCAGACGAGTGCTTCAGAGGTTGCTAGAGAATGGGCTTTTTGCCAAGGCGGAGAAATGCTTTTTTTATGCACAGTCTGTTCCTTTCCTAGGGTTCATCGTCTCGTCTGAGGGAATGCGTATGGATCCTGACAAGGTTAAGGCTGTGATTGATTGGCCTAGTCCAGATTCCCGTAAGGCCCAACAGAGGTTTCTGGGGTTTGCCAATTTCTATCGGCGTTTTATTTGCAACTTCAGCCAACTAGCCGCACCTCTGACTGCCTTGACCTCCCCCAGAACGACATTCAGGTGGTCTGATACAGCTGAGGCTGTGTTCGCCAAACTTAAGAGCCGGTTTGTTTCGGCTCCCATCCTCGTTACCCCTGATCCATCACGTCAGTTCGTGGTGGAGGTCGACGCGTCAGAGGTGGGGGTAGGAGCAGTTCTTTCCCAACATTCTTCCACAGACGACAGGATGCATCCTTGCGTGTTTTTGTCCCATCGTTTATCACCTGCCGAGCGTAACTATGACATTGGTAACAGAGAGTTGTTGGCAGTCAAGTTAGCGCTGGAAGAATGGCGTCACTGGTTAGAAGGCTCAGGGGTACCTTTTATCGTATGGACCGATCACAAGAATCTAGAGTATATTAGAACCGGCAAAAGACTCAACTCTAGGCAGGCTCGGTGGGCACTTTTTTTCGGACGTTTTGACTTTTCTCTTTCGTACCGCCCGGGTTCCAAAAACATCAAACCCGATTCTTTATCTCGATTTTTTTGACCAATCCGAATGCCTGTCTACTCCCGAGTGTATTTTACCTGAGACGTTAGTTGTCTCCACTCTCAGATGGGAGGTCGAGTCGAAGGTCATGAAGGCCTTAGAAGGGGTAACGCCTCCGCCCGATTGCCCACCGAATCGGTTGTTTGTGCCAGAAGAGTGTCGGTCCGACGTTATTCAGTGGGGGCATTGTTCCAGCGTGGCTTGTCATCCAGGAGTTAATCGCACCAGTTATTTGGTCAGGCAACGATTCTGGTGGCCACTTATGGCTCGTGACATCCGCAGTTTTGTCTTGGCTTGCTCGGTTTGTGCCACTGATAAATCCTCCAATCGACCCCCAGATGGGTTACTCCAACCGCTGTCTGTCCCTTCGAGACCCTGGTCCCACATCGCACTAGAAAGACTGTCAGTCTTTCTTCGGGGTTCCATCCCCAAAGCAATGGTCAAACCGAGAGAGCCAATCAAGATTTGGAGAGAGTGTTGCGATGTTTGGTTTTTAAGAATCCTTCCTCCTGGTGTCAACAACTGTCAATGGTGGAGTACGCCCACAATTCGTTGCCAGTGTCATCAACGGGCCTCACTCCGTTTGAATGTAGTTTAGGTTACCAGCCACCAGTTTTTACCAGTATGGAATCCGAGGTCGCGGTCCCTTCCGCTCACGCCTTCGTCCAGAGGTGCCGCCACACTTAGATTAGAGCCCGTGAGACTCTTCTCCAAGTGGGAGCACGCACCAAGGCTAAAGCCGATCGCCACCGGGCGAAGCCTCCCGTATACGTCGTTGGTCAAAAAGTGTGGCTTTCTACTAAGAACATTCCTCTCCGGTCCGTATCTAAAAAACCAAAACTCGGCCCGTTTCCTGTCACCAAGATCATTAGTCCGGTGGCAGTCCGACTCAAACTTCCTCCTGCGTACAGGAGAATTCATCCCGCCTTCCATGTGTCAAAGATTTAACCTGTGTTTCATGCACGTATTAATCCGCCAGTTCCGGTTCCTCCCCCGCCGCGTCTCGTAGATGGGGAACCAACGTATTCGGTTAACCGTATTCTGGACTCGAGAAGGAGGGGACGCGGATTTCAATACCTGGTGGACTGGGAAGGTTATGGTCCGGAGGAGAGAAGTTGGGTTCCTGCTAGAGACATTCTGGATCACTCCCTTATCGATGATTACAATCGACAGGTAAGTCCGTCGGGGAACGCCAGGAGGCGTTCCTAGGGGAGGGGGTACTGTCACGGTGCATGAATTCACTGTCTCTCTCTCGTCTCGCGTGCTGTTGTGTGTGTGTGTATCTGTGGGCGTGGTCACTGATCAGTGGTGATCAGCAGTGCCAGGTGGCTTCAATCTGTTTGTCCCTTTATAGGTTCAGTAACTGGTGTCTCATGTTGTCAGATCGTTGTTCTTCCTGGTGTGTTCCTGTTCCTGAGCTGTGCGTCCTCCTGTGGATTACCCTTGTTCGTCGTGTTTTCTTCGAGTTCCCTCGCACTTCCACGGATTCACCGGGCACCTCACTGGAGATTCTTCACTGGACTGGGAGCACTTCACTGGTTGTCCACCGAGGTCCCTGCGTCACCCACCATCTGCGCTGGAGTCCGTCCGACCCACCATCTCTGTACCAGCTGTGTTGTTCCCCTGTGTGTGTGTGTGCCTGACCGTGATATATATACTTAACTTTACTACTCTAATAAAGCGTTTTGCTATTGCATCCTTCTCCAGTCTCTGTCACAAATTTGTACCTCATGTGCTAATGTTGTAATAAAAATAAATAAACTTTAAAAAAAATATGATAATGCTAGTTTAAAGGTAGACCTTTGTTCATCTTTGGAACACAAATTAAGATATTTTTGATTAAATCCGAGAGCTTTCTGCATCGCAATTACCACTTTCAAAGCCCAGAAAGTTAGTAAAGACATCAGTAAAATAGTCCATGTGACTACTGTGGTTCAACCTTAAAGGGGACCTATAGACCCCTTTTGCGCCGACGTCACAGTCACGTCACGTCACGGCGCTAGCTGGATGCAAAACAAAGTGAAAACTGGAGGCGGCCAATACAAACCAGCACAGATTCGGCTACATAATAAGGAGTTTAAATTATTGTTACTATTATTAAATGTCATCTTGTTGTGTTGTTTGGTGCAAGAATTGATGAAAAATTAATATGCTGTATCTGGAATTTTTATTTCTAGAAAATATTCACATTAAAATCGCACCGTAATGTCAATCTTTACAGTGTCGTCTTCTTGGCGCTAGCTAGGCAGAACTGCCGATCGTACACACAAGTCTTGTACATGATCATTCAGCACATAGTTATAGGCATCTAAAGATTTATATACTGTATGTTTTCTTTACGATCAGTTTCTCTATAAGGTAGGTGTAGAAGTCAGGCCACTCAACCGAGGTAACGTAACGTTAATCCTGTCAGACCGTCCATGCATTGAGTGAGCGTGTAGGCTACGGGTCGGCCAATCTGGTTCCGTCCGTTAAAATTAACTTTTGAAAATAACAATCGCGGTCCTGGACAGTGAGTGACCTTACACATTAAGATAAAATCTGATTTTCTCCAGTCATTGTTAAAAGACAAGCGAACAATACTTGCTAACTAGCGCTAGTGAAGTGGCCAGAGGGATCGTTCTGCCTCCACCTAAGCTCCGCCCACATAAAAACGTCACCATGTTTACCAACTGAAAAGGGGTCTATTATGCAAAATTCACTTTTGCATGGTGTTTGGACATAAATGTGTGTTGGCAGTGTGTGTACACAACCACCCTACAGTGATAAAAATCCACCCACTCCTTTTTTTTTAAATCCCCATAAATCATAAGCAGTGTCTCCCAACGACCTGTTTTCAGAATGCGGCTTTAGTGACGTCACTAAAGCCATAGGCCCCGCCCACGAGTGTTGACAGACACTGCCGTTTTAACATCAAACAGCCCTGATCGAGTTCACAGCGAGTTGAGAGTTGTACACATCACAGTCATGTGGTGTCGGCGCTGCATCAAGTCGGACAAAATTTCTAACCGGCATGTACTGTTTCAAGTCAGCCGCCGATCGATCTGCGCAGAGCTGCATGAAGTCGAACACACCTAAAAAGTCTGAAAAGTGGGGCGGGAGCAGCAGCTCATTAGCATTTAAAGGGAAACACATTAAAACGGTGCGTTTATGCACAAGCCCAAATTTGCCAATTTTAAAATGCTATAAAAAATTATCTGTGGGGTATTTTGAGCTAAGACTTCACATACACACGCTGGGGACATCAAATAATTGTTTTACATCTTGTGAAAAGGGGCATAATAGGTCTCCTTTAATGTTATGAAGCGACGAGAATACTTTTTGTGTGACAAGAATAGAATACTCTTTTATCAAAATTTCATCAACAATATCTTAATTTGTGTTCTGAAGATGAACGAAGGACTTACGGGTAACGACATTGGGTAATCAATGACAGAAGCGTGGATAAACTTTATTTGTAACGAAGTTCCAGTCAGATCATGTCAGTAAGACACTTTTCAGAGAGACTGAAATACAAGATGATTCAGTGACGACAACATAATATCGCAACACACAACTGTGTGTAATAGTTTTTTCCATGTGTCATTATTGCTTTGTCTGATACAGATCAGATGATATGTGCTGAGCATTTATACTGTAGCGCTGCAGGACTTCAAACTGAATAGTTGTGATGGTTGTGATTTGCTCTTTTCTTCTGCATTTATGGGGTTAATGCGTTGGCTTATTGAATATGGAAGAAAGCATGTACAGTAGAGAACGACGCTTTTAAAAAAAAAAAATTATCTAAGCCATTTGCTGTAAGCCTGAATAAAAGCTTTAGTGAGAGACACCTGTTTTGTCATCAGTAAGATATTACAACGTTTCATTTTATAAAACACAACACTGCAAATGACAATGTACGTTATTCACTTTATCGAAAAGGATGAACTGTGAATAGCCTATAAGACTTGACAGTGTGACAAACAATGGTAGGCCTATGTCACAAGGTGACAAATCTAGCGGAACTAATTTCCGCTAGGAGTGTGTTTCCCCCCGGGACGATTTCACCGGCACACCGTGCTGGTTTGCTGTTGTCAGTTGCCATGACAGCGGCAGCTGATTAGCTAAGCGGTACCAGGTGTGGGTGTTTGGTGTGGGGATCTGTGATTGGGAAACACGGCCCAGAGAAGCAGTTAAAAGGAAAAGGAAAAGGCATTCGAGGGTGGTACTCCCCCGGGAGAGATCGATTCCTTTGGCAGTGGCTTGGGTTTGCTGGGATCTTTGGAGCGGCTGTGAGGATCTGACTGGAAAGGGGTGCAACGGTGATTGAAGGAGTGCAAGCTGGAACGTGAATTGGATGTGAAGTGAGCGAATTGTGGAGATTGAGTCAAGATTGGGGAATGTCATCACTCGAGGGAGAAAGATAAGTAATGAAACACCGGATCCGTGTGAATGCATGTCTTGCACTGAATTGGATAAGGAATTGTGAAGTGTATTGACCACAAATATAATTACCACTAAGAGTGTGAACTGATTCATCTTTGAACCCCTGATATCTTCTTCTGAGTATGAAAGAGTGTTGAAGACGCTGTGTTCCATGCGGTGCGAAATCCTCTGCATCTCACCAGCTTCTGAGTGGCGAATCAGCTCAACAGTGGAGGGATTGAACATTGGGTGAGTGCTGGCCTTATTGCACTGAGATTTGAGAGTGGATTGCGGTGCCTGAATTGAAGTGTCACACAGTATTGGACTTGACGTGAAGTTGCAGTGTGTGGATATACCTGTTTATTTAACCGCTAGTGTTCTCCAGTTTACATTCTCCCCAGTGTTTACGGAACGAAGCCCTCAGGCTGAACGTGTATGTTCCACTTTCGCCACCAGGTCCTGTGATATGGGAGAGGAGGGTGATTGCCTTGTTCAACTTGTTCTGTCTATTTAAATAGAACGTTTCTCCGCCACCGCCTGCTTGTGTGCTGCCTGTTCGGAAGAAAGACACGCCCCAGCCTTCGTGTTACCGTGGGAGCCACCCAGCCCAGCCGTAAGCCTGATTCCCCTCTATTTGAAAGGATCCTGTTCGTTCTTGTATCAAAGGCTTTGCCTATCTAGACAGAAGATTCTTCTGCCTCGGCCTTCTTGTGTGCTGCCTGTTCAGAGGAGAGACACACCCCAGCAGCAGCGCTGCTCGTCCCGAACCACCCGCTCCAGCCGTAAGTCCACCCTTTACCGAAATAGAATTAAACCTGCACACTTGTCTCTGTCCTGGATGATACAGGGTACCCTCGTCTCTGGCTGGAGTCGTCAAGGGCGGAAAGGCACCCGGAGGACCTCGCACCTGTCAAATAGCTGACGCTTGAGAAAACTTACCTGCTACCCACCTGTCCTGTGGAGAGAGTCCTCGCCTGGCCCGTGGTCCCGGCCCGGGCCTGCCCAGACCGTTGTCCGCCTGTAATTCGCCGAAAAGAGCCTTCTTACCACGTTACTTACCTGCACGCCAGACGGGCGTTCGGCTCCCTCCTCCTCAGTGGCTGCCAGTAGTCCGGGCCCTCGCAGCGCACCCCTCGGTCTCCTCCTCCCTGGAAAGAGAGACGAAGCCTATATTAAGACTTTTAATTCCTGCTTTTATTTAAATAAAGATTGTTACTTTTAGAAAATCTTCTTGTCTGTCTGGTCTCTGGTACGCTCCCCGAGGTGGTCCTCGGTTTTGAGGGGTGGGCGCAGTCTGGCTTGGCCCCCCCGACCTGTGACAGATTTGGCGTAGTCAGCAGGGTACCACCTTGAGTTGAGCGGCCAGAGATCAAGATGGCGGACGAAGAGGCACCTGTGGTGCGGCAGCCGGTCATGCCGATCTTTATGGGAGCCCCATGGGCCCAGAAGTATGGAGGCCCAGGATCGGAAGTGAGTTTGTCGGCATGGAAGACCCAGGTTGAGTACCTGGTAGGACTCCAGGGTTTGAGTGCCCCCCCAAGGAGTGCAGTTTGTTTTAAATTCACTAGAGGGAGAAGCGAGAAGAGAAGTACAAGCAGCACCGGAAGCAACGAGAACCACGGTTCGGGCCATCTTTGATTTCCTTACGGAGCAATATGGAGACACTACCCCGGTTGCTGTGCTGCGAACACAGTTCTTCAATTGTAAGCAGGGACCGCGACAAACTATCCGGGCATTTGCACTGCAGCTGAGGGAGCAGTTCTCTCGGTTGAAGAAGAGACAGGATCATGGCCTGGGAGGTGAGGAAGTTCTACTGAGGGATCAGTTCTTACTGGGATTGCTGGAGGGTCCCGTGCGCCAAAGTTTACGGATACAGTTCCGACGAGAGCCAGACCTCACTTTTGAAGATCTACGGAGGGAAGCCTTAGCACTTGAGCAAGATCAGGCCGAGAGTGTAGTTCCTCCCCACTGCATGGCCACGAATGCTGCTAGTAGACCTCCGCCCCCCGTCATGTCTGATTGGAAGCAGGCCTTCCGTGAAGAACTGAAGAGGGATGTTCGTGATCAAATGTCCTCGCTGACCAAATCCTTTATGGACGAACTTCGCCGAGAACACCTCCATTCCTTGTCTTTGCCGAGGGAGCGAGCCCATTCAGAGGGGAATCGACCTCCAGCACACCGTCCACTTCGGCCAGCCGGGACTCGATTCCAGTGGGACGAGCAAGGGCGTCCCATCTGCAATGGTTGCGGAGAGCCAGGACACTACCTTCGCCAGTGCCACTCTCGTCGTGCCTCACAAGGGGGTTTTTAGTGTCACCGGCCACTGTGGGTCAAGTGGTCGGGACCTCCTCTTCGGACCCATGTTCGTCTGGGACTTCCCAGGAGAGTTTGGTGGGGCGTTGCCCCGTGGTGATGGTCCAGGTAAATGCCCAGTAAGTACAATGCCTCCTGGACACCGGGTCACAAGTCACTCTCTTCTCAGAAAGTTTGTCTCGGGAGTTGTTTGGTGCCCAGGGCCGGCCCATGACAGAAGCCCCATGGCTCACCTTGCGGGGAGCCAACGGCCTCGACATCCCGTACGTGGGATATCTAGTAACCGACCTGGAGATACATGGGATTGTTGTGCCTCAGAAAGGAGTGGTGATCGTACGGGATGCGTGCCTGGGGTCCCACCGCGCACTGCTGGGCATGAATGTTGTCTCGGAGTGTTGGGAGGAAATCTTCCGGAAGGGACCCAGTCGAGCAGCATCGACGTCGGAGGGCCGAGAATGGAGTCGTGTGACAGCTGATTGTCGTCGAGTCTGCCTGGTGGAGTCACAGGGGAACCGCGAGGGCACCGGGAGAGTAGCTTGTCGGTATGCTCTGGAAATTCCAGCTCGGAGTGAGGCCGTAGTCTGGGCCAGGCTGCCTTCCCGACTTTATCACCCAGAGGAGTGGGTCTTGGTGGAACCCCATCCAGATTGTTCCAAGGTAGAAGTCGCTCGAGGATTGGCATCTGCACGGAGAGGCCGGGTCTGTGTAAAGGTCAGAAACACGAACTCCTTCCCTGTCCACCTATATCGCCATCAGCGTTTAGCCCGAGTTACCTCGGTGAAGGCACAGCAAGTTCGAGAACCAGGAGAAATCAGATTCAACCGGGTGAGTCCGACAGTAGTAGAAGTGGCCCTGGCGCAGACAGATCAACATGTGGAGGGAACTGGGGAGGGAGTCCCAGCCTATATCAAAGGAGAGTCACTGTGGGGAGAAGGTCTGACAGGAGGTCAGACAAACCAGCTTCGAGGCTTCTTGATGAAATGGCAGCACTTGTTTTCTACTCACGACGAGGACTACGGTCGAACCAACGCAGTCCAACACCAGATCCCAACTGGAGATGCTGCACCCAGTAGAGAACGCTACCGGCCTGTACCCCCGACCCTATACTCTGAGGTCCGCACCCTCCTTCGGGGAATGTTGGACAAGGGGATCATCCGTGAGAGCAGTAGTCCCTGGGCTGCGCCCATTGTCCTAGTACGGAAAAAGACCGGCTCATGGAGGTTCTGTGTGGACTACCGGAAATTAAATCTGGTGACGAAAAGAGATGCTTTCCCGTTACCCCGAGTAGAGGACTCCCTCACGAGCTTGACACAAGCGGCCTGGTATTCCACTCTTGATCTGGCCAGTGGGTATTGGCAGGTGGAGGTGGATGAGCGGGACAGGGAGAAGACCGCGTTCACTACCCCCTTTGGGCTCTACGAGTGGGACAGGATGCCGTTCGGCCTGTGCAACGCCCCAGCCACCTTCCAACGGTTGATGCAGCGTTGCTTGGGCGGCCAGCTGATGGAGTCCACCTTAGTATACTTGGACGACGTGATTGTCTACTCCCCAGATTTCGAGTCCCACCTCCGGCACCTGGAACAAGTCTTCCGCTCTCTGGAGAAATAAGGGCTGAAGCTCCAGCCAGATAAGTGCCAGCTCTTCAGGAAGGAGGTGAAATTCCTGGGCCATATAGTGAGCGCTGCAGGGATTTCGGTGGACCCAGAGAAGGTATCGGCTGTCCAGGAGTGGGCCGCGCCTAAGACCGTACGCCAGGTCAGATCATTCCTGGGCTTTGTCGGGTACTACAGGCGGTTCATCAAAGGCTTCTCCCACATCGCCAAGCCTATCAACCAGCTGTTAGGGGGCACTGGACGGTCCCGGGGCCGGGGATCTCCCTCAGTCCAGTGGGACTCAGCCTGTGAGACTGCGTTTCAGCGACTCAAGCAGGAGTTACTGCAAGCACCAATTCTGGCCTACGCTGACTTCACTCAACCCTTCACCTTATACACCGACGCCAGCAACCTGGGTCTGGGAGCTGTACTGGCTCAGAAACAACAGGGCGAGGAAAGAGTCATTGCATACGCCAGCCGAAGTTTACATCCGGCTGAGAAAAACGATGCCAATTACAGTTCCTTTAAGCTTGAGTTGCTGGCGATGAAATGGGCTCTGAGCGAGAAGTTCAAAGACTATCTGTGGGGAGCGAAGGTGCTCGTCGTGACTGACAATAACCCCCTGGTACATATACAGACCGCCAAGCTGGGGGCGGTTGAGCAGAGGTGGGTGGCACAGTTGGCCAACTACGATTACCAGCTGCAGTATCGCCCAGGAAAAGAGCACACCAACGCTGATGTACTGTCCAGACTTCCTGAAGCGCGATCTGTGGGTCAAACATCAGCGCTGAACGAGGGACGTGAGGAAGGATTGATGGTGGGCATCGTGGAGGCACCGGGCGAACCATCCGTCGAACCCCCTGCAAATTGGGGATGGGACCCCCAGCGTTGGAGGATGTGGCAGGAGGAGGATGAGGATTTGAGGCTGGTACGGACTTGGCTGAGTGAAGGGGCTTGGCCCGAAGGCGAGGAACGCCGGGCCCAGACCCGGGTGGTGCGGGGACTGCTGGGACAGAAAGAGAGGCTCCTTCTGAAAGAAGGGGTGATGTGCAGGTCCCTCCAGGATCCAACTCTGGGCGAAGAGGTCTGCCAAGTGGTGGTCCCCGAAGGGAAATGTCATTCCCTGCTACAGGCTTACCATTCCAAATTGGGACATCAAGGGCAGGAGAGGACATTGTCCCTGTTACGGCGGCACTTCTATTGGCCTGGGATGGAGGGAACTACGAGGACTTACCTGCAAGGATGTCCACGCTGCATGCTCTTCAAGGCAAGGAAGGAGGTACGGGCCCCGTTGGTGCCCATTCGGGCTAAGACCCCGCTGCACATCGTAGCCATGGACTACTTGACGCTGGGACGACCGATGGATCGGATACAGAACATTCTTGTAGTCACTGACCTATTCACGAAGTACGTCTGGGCCATTCCAACCCTGGATCAGACTGCCACTACCACCGCCAATGCTTTATGGAAGTATGTTATCCAGCCATTCGGGTGTCCCGAAATACTCCATGCTGATCAAGGGCCCAACTTCGAGTCTCAGGTGATTCACGAACTGTGCCAGCTGTATGGGTGTAAGAAGACCCACACCACCCCTTACCACCCTCAAGGGAACGGAGGTTGCGAACGGCTGAACCAGACGCTGCTGAGTCTCCTGGGGACCCTGGAAGGAGAGCAACAGTGACACTGGGTGGAAAAACTCCCAATGCTGGTCCAGGCATACAATAACAGCGTGCACAGCACCACCGGGTATGCCCCAACCTACCTGATGTTCGGGAGACACGTGAGACTGCCTATCGATCTGCTATTGGGAGCCACTCCAGCGGAGGAAGGGGGCAACTTGACAGAGTGGGTGGCAGGACACCACCAGCGCCTTCACACCGCCTTCGAACAGGTCTCAGACCGGATAAATCAAACAGCAGTGAAGAATAAGAGGCTGTATGACCGAACAGCTCGAGAAGCACCGTTACTACCAGGAGAAAGAGTGCTGGTTCGGGACAATCGTCGCCAAGGGAAGGGAAAACTGAGCGACCGATGGGAGTCCCAACCATACGTGGTACAGCGGCAACCTCGCCCAGACCAGCCTGTATATGCCGTTCGTCCCGAAGGGAGAGCTGGCCCAGAGCGAGTGTTACATCGGAATTTGATCCGCCCGTGTCCCAATTACCTGAAACCAGTGGAGAGAAACCCCCCGGTTGAGACACCATCGATGCCCTTGCTGTTGGGTTGGGCAGTGGTCCCAAGGGGACTGGGCGCAGAGCCGCGTCAAGTAGATCCTGCCTCCCCGCCGAGGCGATCACAGCGGGGTAATCGAGGCCAGCCTCCAACACGGTACGGAGACTGGGTGGCCGAGCCCCGTTCTAGGGACTAGAACGGTTTGGTGGGGGGGTATGTCACAAGGTGACAAATCTAGCGGAACTAATTTCCGCTAGGAGTGTGTTTCCCCCCGGGACGATTTCACCGGCACACCGTGCTGGTTTGCTGTTGTCAGTTGCCATGACAGCGGCAGCTGATTAGCTAAGCGGTACCAGGTGTGGGTGTTTGGTGTGGGGATCTGTGATTGGGAAACACGGCCCAGAGAAGCAGTTAAAAGGAAAAGGAAAAGGCATTCGAGGGTGGTACTCCCCCGGGAGAGATCGATTCCTTTGGCAGTGGCTTGGGTTTGCTGGGATCTTTGGAGCGGCTGTGAGGATCTGACTGGAAAGGGGTGCAACGGTGATTGAAGGAGTGCAAGCTGGAACGTGAATTGGATGTGAAGTGAGCGAATTGTGGAGATTGAGTCAAGATTGGGGAATGTCATCACTCGAGGGAGAAAGATAAGTAATGAAACACCGGATCCGTGTGAATGCATGTCTTGCACTGAATTGGATAAGGAATTGTGAAGTGTATTGACCACAAATATAATTACCACTAAGAGTGTGAACCTGATTCATCTTTGAACCCCTGATATCTTCTTCTGAGTATGAAAGAGTGTTGAAGACGCTGTGTTCCATGCGGTGCGAAATCCTCTGCATCTCACCAGCTTCTGAGTGGCGAATCAGCGCAACAGTGGAGGGATTGAACATTGGGTGAGTGCTGGCCTTATTGCACTGAGATTTGAGAGTGGATTGCAGTGCCTGAATTGAAGTGTCACACAGTATTGGACTTGACGTGAAGTTGCAGTGTGTGGATATACCTGTTTATTTAACCGCCAGTGTTCTCCAGTTTACATTCTCCCCAGTGTTTACGGAACGAAGCCCTCAGGCTGAACGTGTATGTTCCACTTTCGCCACCAGGTCCTGTGATATGGGAGAGGAGGGTGATTGCCTTGTTCAACTTGTTCTGTCTATTTAAATAGAACGTTTCTCCGCCACCGCCTGCTTGTGTGCTGCCTGTTCGGAAGAAAGACACGCCCCAGCCTTCGTGTTACCGTGGGAGCCACCCAGCCCAGCCGTAAGCCTGATTCCCCTCTATATGAAAGGATCCTGTTCGTTCTTGTATCAAAGGCTTTGCCTATCTAGACAGAAGATTCTTCTGCCTCGGCCTTCTTGTGTGCTGCCTGTTCAGAGGAGAGACACACCCAAGCAGCAGCGCTGCTCGTCCCGAACCACCCGCTCCAGCCGTAAGTCCACCCTTTACCGAAATAGAATTAAACCTGCACACTTGTCTCTGTCCTGGATGATACAGGGTACCCTCGTCTCTGGCTGGAGTCGTCAAGGGCGGAAAGGCACCCGGAGGACCTCGCACCTGTCAAATAGCTGACGCTTGAGAAAACTTACCTGCTACCCACCTGTCCTGTGGAGAGAGTCCTCGCCTGGCCCGTGGTCCCGGCCCGGGCCTGCCCAGACCGTTGTCCGCCTGTAATTCGCCGAAAAGAGCCTTCTTACCACGTTACTTACCTGCACGCCAGACGGGCGTTCGGCTCCCTCCTCCTCAGTGGCTGCCAGTAGTCCGGGCCCTCGCAGCGCACCCCTCGGTCTCCTCCTCCCTGGAAAGAGAGACGAAGCCTATATTAAGACTTTTAATTCCTGCTTTTATTTAAATAAAGATTGTTACTTTTAGAAAATCTTCTTGTCTGTCTGGTCTCTGGTACGCTCCCCGAGGTGGTCCTGGGTTTTGAGGGGTGGGCGCAGTCTGGCTTGGCCCCCCCGACCTGTGACACCTACATTCATTCATAATTCCTTTTCAACGATAAGTCATCCTTTGTCAATTACAACTGTGGTAACTTAAACTTTATTTGCCACAATCAAGACTTATAAAGCATATGTAATGCGCTGCGTGCGCATAAATGTTTTACATTATTGGCAAATGTTTCAACTATGTAACAAGGGCTGTGTTCAAAATCTCCCCCTATACACTCATTCACTATTCCCACATTACTCCACTAATATAGTCCACTTGAAGGAGTTGATGAAAACGAGTGAGTGAATTTGGACACTGTGAGTGGGCCTGAAGGGCTGCCGCTTTTGCATAGCAAACTGACAGCTCCAGTAGTAATGAACCGATTTATACTGATCTTTTTCATGGAAACTAGCATTTATAAACCTTAATTTAACCAATTAATAATCAAGTAAAAAGTAATTGTATACCTGTATGATATTACACTGTGCCCACATTGGACCAGCGGTTTGGAAAATGGATGGATGGATGATTCAGCTGCAGGCGCCATCTTCTGGCGGAGACGCTGGAATTCATTCAACTCGACCATCACAAGGCATTATGGGTATTCTGTAGCCATTGAGCGTACATCGGTTGTACACAAGAGGGTAATCCACCAGCCGGAAACTGAAACTTCCCTGGGGACCGCCATTGGTTAGCAAGCCTTCACCTGCTGTTAGCATTCCATTGACTCCTATTCATTTTGGCGTCACTTTGACAGCAAATAACTTTACATCTGAGGCGTTTAAAGACTCCATTTGTCCATTGTTTATTTCTAAAGAAACACAACAATGTATAAAATGCTCCATTACCTTGTATCTTACGTTATGGCCCCGTAGAAGCAGTTTTTGTAAAAAAAAATAGGCTAACGATTGTGTCATAACCACGCAACTCTCTGTCGCACAGTAGAGAAATTACCGTATAGACAATCGGGGTGACGTGGAGGCATAACGTCCGATAAAGTCAAGGGAGAAGCCCATAGAGAGTCATAAAGTTGATCCTGCTGCGAGCTCATGGACAGCTAATATACTCACGCTCTCCGGCTCTGCAAGATTCGGAAGGGAATGATTCAGATTCTTGTTGGCACAGCTACTAGAAGACGTACAGGTTGCTCACGTCACATCTACGTCGTCAAGCTCAGTTTGAGGCGGCGCAGTACGCTCGGCCATCAGGAAGTGAGTGCTTATAATTGACTTCACTTTTCTCCGTTGAAGTCTATGGGGTCGCTGTGTCCATTTCTTTTACTGTCTATGGTTGTACACTCATTATTGCAATGCATTGTGGGATTGAATGAGTGCACTCGATAATGTCCACCATGGTTTCTGACACCAGTACAAATGGCTGTCCCCTCAAATTGTGCATTATTTACGGGTATAAGGGGCGATTTCAGACACAGCCAAGACATTTTACGACAACGGATGTTTTCAAAACTATTTCACATGTGTAATGGCAGGGATGAATTATTTTATTCTGCGAAACTGTTACCCAATCATAACAGTGGGCGTTTACTTGTCTTGAATGCAGCACATCTATCAAAACAAAGTGTTAGGAGGGAGAGAGGGTCAAAAACAGGATAGAAAAGAGTTTATGTAAAAATGTTGACAACATAAGTGAACCTCAGAGAACAATATAAAAAGTTTTTTATAACTTATTGTTATACCCCTTTAAGACTTATTGAACGCACTCTGGACAATATTCTGTAAGTTTGCTAAGACCCCCATAGTGGTTGAGAATCACTGTTTAATGGAGTGCATAGAAACAGTTTACACCAGATTAAACCAACTAAGACCAGCAAACTTAAGGCTGTTTTAAGCTAAGGCTCTCATTACCTAAGGTTTTAGGTAATGAGAAAAGAACATTTAATTCACATAATAATAAATAACACGATATGATTCCATATTTGAGGTATTTTACATTTTGAGAGTGAGAGATACATGTCTTTTTAGCATTATGAGTTCTGCAAGTATCTGCCTCATCAGAGCTTTGGTTCTCCCATAATCCCTCAGCTCACATATAAAGCTGTCACTGTGCTCATGTTGGCAAAATCATAGCGTTTGAGCTTGGGTTATTTTTAGAGCTCTTATTATTTATTTACCCAGGGAACGGCAGAGAGCCAGAGTCACTTGACCCGAATTACTCCTTGAAATGGCTTCCTACACATCAAATGAAGCTGACATTTGCTGATCATGTTTGTCAGGGGGGTTTCTCTGAAATATTGCTGGGTTTTAAACAGATGTTTAATGGAAGAGTGCAGTTTGTAGAGTGGTGTTATGGGACATAGAGATAGAAGAATAGTATTCTGCCAGACAGATAGAAATAGCTAATGTTTAACAGCATCATCTGTTGGAAAAACGCATAATTGTGTTTGTGAGAGAGAGAGATGTGTTATCTGGTACTAGTACTATCTGGAAGTAGACATCATTAAGCAGCACCCCTCCTTAATGATGGTAAATCCCCCGTTACAACGGACACACACACATGCACAAACACAGACATTTGCCAAATGGAGGTGAAAGGTTAGGAGGCCCTCCCCACTCTCTGTGTGTCATAATAGAGGGCTCTTTTCAAGCCATGTGTGTGTGTGTCACGGTAGGATGTTATTTATTGGACATGCTTCAAATCTCATGGAGCCTGCTTGCACTCTCAGTTACTCTCATTGATCTTATTTAGTTCTGTAGTGAGCGTGTGTGTGTGTGTGTGTGTGTGTGTGTGTGTGTGTGTGTGTGTGTCTCATTTTGCCAGGCCATTTCACAATTTCATTACCAGAGAGGCCTGGGGCAAGCACACTTATTCAGCATGATTTGACAGACCATAGTTGGGGAAAAAATGTGTTGTCAGAGTTGTTTTTAAAGAGCCAGTGATGTAAAGAGCAATTCCTGGTGGTGCATTTGATTGGATGTGGTGTTAAACTGTTTATTTATTTATTTTACTACTACATTAGATATATTAAGGGAACATTCTGGGTTCAATATCAGCTAAGCATGTCTCTGACATGCTGATAATTAGCATGGAAAATTATTTTAATCTACGCCTCAAGCTAAAATTGAGTTCACACTCAGGCACGCACAATGGAAGTCTATGGTGCAAACCTTTATACTTGGATACACTTTGAATAAGGCATGACTTCACTGCCATTCAAAAGTTTGGGGTCAGTAATTAAAAAAAAAAATTAAAACTTTTATTCAGCAAGGATACATTAAATTGATCAAAAGAGACAAAGACATAATGTATAATGCTACAAAACATTTATATTTCAAATAAATGCTATTTTTTAAAAGTTATATTCATTAAAAAAAATCCTGTAAAAAAATGTATCAGTTTCCACAAAAATATTAAGTTAACTGTTTTTAACATTGATAAAAAGAAATGTTTCTTGAGCACCAAATCAGCATATTGATTTCTGAAGGATCATGGACACGTTCTTGTAAGAAAAATGTCCATACTTAAAACTTTATCGACTAAAATAACTAGCTTCCGGCAGACGGCCATACGCATCGATTTACGCCAAAAGAGTAAAACTTAACGATGACGTAGGATGTAGGAGTACTTAGCGTAAACTTTGACGCCTCTCGCGGTTCAAACAAACAGGGCTGGGCAACCGCGTTCGTCATTGCGTTGTGCGTCAAGTTCAAGGTTTACTAGTATTTCGCCGTAAATCGATGCATATGGCCATCTACCGGAAGCTAGTTATTTTAGTTGAGAAAGTTTTAAATATGGATATTTTTCTTACACAAGCGCATCGCTTCGCTTCAGAAGGGCTTTATTAACCCCTCGGAGCCGTTTGGGACACTTTTATGATGGATATGATGCACTTGTATGGACTTAAAAAAAGGTGGCCATTCACTCCCATTATAAAGCTAAGAGCCAGGACATTTTTTAATATAACTCCTATTGTATTCGTCTGAAAGACGAATGTTATATACACCTAGGATGGCTTAAGGGTGAGTAAATCATGGGCTAATTTTAATTTTTGGGTGAACTATCTCTTTAAGCCGCGCAGTCACACTAGATTTTGAGCACGCAATTTCTACAGGCACCGCAACGGTCGTGAAATGACGTCACACTTTGCAGTGTCTTTTTTATAAATATAAATTAAACATACAACAAACAATAATAAGTCCAAAAAGTAAACAATTTACTCCACTTCACTGCCAAAAACGTGCGTTATTTTAATTCATCCAGGAGTTCAAGCTGTGGCTCATCGATCGAATTCGAAGATCAGAGTTCACCAAACTAATTACTGTTCCACATAGATGCCAAATATACAGAGCTACTGCAAAAACGGAACTTCAAACACAAAATTCGAAAGATTGTGCGCTTGTTTTTTTTGGCGCGTAAGGTCTATAGAGAGTTTTAGGTGGATGTCGAGGCTTTTTAGGGGGTGTAGAATCTGCGATCTCTGACCCAGTTCATTTGCTGGCTTTCATGGCTGCAATGCGCTGTGTTTTTGGCAGTGGGCGAGATCATACAGACCTAAACAAAAACAGACATTCTGACACGGAACACAATGGATGTAAAAGTAGAATAACTGGATGTAGAATTGTTTTTCGGAGAAACAAGTATATGAACTTATAGCACGCTCACAAACATATTATAGTAGTCAAAAAAATGACACACAGCATCTAAAATTGGTTGTAACTCCGCTCACAGATCTGTTGCAATAATGTTCCTCTAAGTTCCTCAAGGCTGTGTGTCTCAATACTGTAATCAGGGGAAAGGTCACGTCAGCTGTATGTTGCCAGTATGGGAAATGTCAAGGGGTTTTCAGTCCACCTCTATAATTTTGAGAAATATGGATGAACCGCCTCTCTCTTCCTTGCTTCTCCTGCTTGATTTCTCTACTTCCTCTTTTGAATTGTATTTTTTTTTTTTACTAGTTGAATGTGTCTACACATACATGCGTTTATGTTTGTGAAGTGAGAATACTCTGTACTCTTATCACAAAACACACACAGCCTTGTCAAATGTTCACGTAAATTTGAGAGCAGACTGGAGCTACATGACACTCACATCTCTGTTCACATAGAAACCAGGATTATTGCTTCGTTATGAGTGGAGGAATTCATTAACAGCACCTACTAATCTCTGTGTGTGCTGAATATTTCCTATTATGTTCTGAAATGAAATCTCTCTCTCTTTATGGCCGAGTACAGCAGAGCAAATGAATTCTGCTGTTAGTCAGAGTACTAGTTGTACTAGTGCTGAAGACACCATGAAATCTTATTTACTTTCTTAATATATCATGTTCCTGGTGTTAATGTGCTCCAGCCTCTATTATAATGAATTAAATGTAATTACAAATGTTTGGCAGTGGCAATTCTGAGATATTTTCAAAGTCTCACAGTTAGTTGTAATACAAGCATTTTATTCACTATAAATAACTATATAGCTTTTTTTTTTTTTTTTTTTTTTTCGGGGGGTATTTATGTGTTATGTCCTTTATTTATTTGACTAACTAAAATATCATTATTAGTCATTTGCTCTGTAATTGAACTAAGCTGGTTGTGGTTGTTCTTTGTATTTTTGATTTACTTAAAGGTACACTGTAAAAAATATTTTAGCAATTTAGTTATTTCAACTTATTTTTTTGTGTAGAGATAACTAGATTGTCCAGACAACAAGAAATTTTAAGTTTTCTTGTCCTCAACTTATCGAAATAAGTTAAACTAAAAAAAACCATGCAAAAAGATAACACAAAATAATGAGTTAAGTTTTTTTTACAGTGTACCAACTCCAGTTCAAAACCCGTCGGTTAGAGACTTTCTGCTTTTTAGACATCAGACACATTCTAGAATAGATTGCATCTTATGTGAACTTACTAGTATATGTTTTGAGAGCATCACAACCCTTCCTGATGTACTATCTGATCATAACCGATTGTTGACCAAGTTTACTTACTGCTCACATGAAAGATCTCCCAGATGGCAATTTAATATATAATATAATTACAAGATATCAGGGGGCTGTATTCTCAAAACATCTCAAAGCTATAAGTAGCTTCTAACTTGCCGATTTAGGAAAAACTCTTTAAAATTAGAGATGCACCGATTGATTTTTGTCTTGAGTCATTAAATGGTTGCAAGAGAAGTACAAAGAACTTCAATATGCTTTCCCTAGCCCCTTCCTGTTATGTAGGAATATCATCTAAAAATTTTAGTTTCAGAAGAATCTGGGCTTTTTTTCCTGCTTATTCCTCTCCTTGCTTGTACTCAGCAAATATCTTACTTCTTTTGGGCCTTTATTTCTCTACCTGCCGAAACAGAATTTTGCCAAGAACAATAATTGACAGCATATACAAACAAAAATTTCTTCAATGCAAAATTTTATTTTCATAAAAAAGAAAATATAAAATAAGAACAAATAAACAAATTTCAAACAACAGCACAAATAAATGCAATAGAATAAAGAGATAAACTAAATAAACAGCTTTAAGTTTTTCAAACGGGTATACAGTATCAGGTAAGACATACTACAGATATGTGTAAAATAACACGGGATAGTCTTCATTGTAAAAATTAAATACCGATTAATGCTTACAATTAATTACAAAAGTTATTCAGTCTTTTTTTGTGTGTGCTTAACGGAGCAAAGAGGAGGTAGATGTGTGTCATTTCGCCAGAGAGAAGAGAGCGAGAACGCTCTGCTGACGTTATTGCTTGTGCCGCTGACAACAAAACGGACCGGCTTGGAACCCTGGCCGTTCGATCGGTGCATCTATTAAAATTAATGGGCGTGTCAGTCCTAATTTTAGGACTCCTACTTTTCTGGAGTATTTCGCAAAGCATTTTAGTGCTAAAACCAGCTCCTAAATCTGTGAAAAGTTAGGGGTAGTCAAGAGGACTCTGAAATCACAAACAATCTAATGGCTGTTGCTGCAGCAATCTGTCCAAATACACTGTAGGCCTACACCATTGAGACAATAGATGATAGAGCCTTGGGTGCTGAGCCTTTTCTTCATAAATGCAATAAATATTTTGATTTATAAATTTTAATCTGCAATGACAAAACATGGAGAATAAAACATTGCAGTCAAGTTGAAAATAATATCCTATCATCAGCGCCAATAGCCTTGTGGGAAGCTCGGGTGACCAGAGTTTGCATTCCGGCTCGTGGAGCGATCCCGATCCCCTCCCCCCTTTCACTCTTCCATTTCGCTTCCTGTCTACTCACTTTCCTATCATTATAAAAAGGCAAAAACGCCAAAAAATAAATCTTTGAAAATAAATAAAGAAAAAAGAAAAGTTCAGGAAACCAGGGTAGAGCTAATTTAGTTCTCTCAAAAGGAATTCCTAGAACTAAAATTGTTCCTGCGGTGCAAACAGGCAAAAAAGCAGGCTTCCGCCATTAGTTCTAGGAACTATGAAAAGGTTCCTTCGGTGAGAAAGCCCCTATTGACAACCTCAACCTTCTTGGCCTTGACTGGGCAGACAGAGATAACAGGGAGCACAGGTAAAAAAAAAAAGAAAAAAGAAGATATATATATTTTTAAGTTCACAAACAAACGCTTGTAATAACTCTGGGACCACCTTACTCAGATGCGCTGAAAACAGTGATTTGAAGTGCGTATCAAACTGCCACATGATTTCAGTAAACAAGGCTTTGTTATGTCATAATGGTTTCAAAATATTTTGAGATTTCTATGGTTCACCACTGGGGTGTGATAATCTCTGTGAACCCATGAATCATGCTGATTCACTGAGATCACCCCCCAGCGACGACCCAAGTGTCTATGGTTTTTACCCGATATATGGTCAGTTTTGTTAGACATTGTTGAGTTTTGTAGACATTTTAATGATACATTTTATAATTAAAAGGGGTAATAGTTGTTAAAAGTCTTAATAGCTGTTTATGACCCGTTTATAGCTGAGCCATCCATTGAACAAATAAAACAAGACCTGGAAATTGATAATAATAATAAAATAAAACATTATACAGACACTTGATATTTAATGGTATTAGATGATTAGTTAATTGCATTTGGTAGATTATACTTTCAATAAAACATTTGCAATGGGGTTGTAAAGCTTTGTTTCTCCCATCACCACATTGGGCATTTATTTTGACAAATAGAGCATCAATTCTTCTCTTTGTGGTTCCTTTCCATGATTATATCCATACCTTATTTTTGAAGGTCTTGTGTTCTGTCACGCACTGACTTGACTTTCCACGACAATGAGGCTTAACACAGATGAAAAAATGAAATCACATTTAATAAACACTAGGAACCAAACAGATATACATACCAGCATGAAACGTTAACACAAGACAAAGAACAGATGAAGATGACAAGGGGCTAAATGAACGACAGGTGTAGGTGATTAATTGACATGGTATAATGGTAACAAATAAAAGTTACTATGGAAACAAACAAGATGACAATAGAAACAGGAACAAAAGTCACAGGAACTGAAACCAGAAACATCAAGACAAAAGAATGTCAAAATAAAGTCCTTGAACACACACTTACATTATATGTTCTAAAACTATGGGTAACACTTTAGAATACGGTTTAGAATACGTTAATGAATGACGACACAAGAACCAATGAGTAACACAATATTAACAATCTAGTAACTATTATTAACTAACAAGAAACTCTGATTAACGAACTTAGTAATAGCGCACAGATGAAAGTGGTAGTTTACTATTAACTAATCAATAACTACTATTTTTTTGAATGCTTCCCAGAGAACTACTGAAAAAGTTTATTAACAATCTAGTAACTAACTACTATTAACTAAAAAGAAACTCTGATTAACGAATTAGTAAGTAATAGCGCACAGATGAAAGTGGTAGTTCACAATTAACTAATCAATAACTATTATTTTTTTAATGCTTCCCAGAGAACTACTGAAAAAGTTTCATAATTCATGCAAAACTAATGCAGGACAAATGACTAGCACTACATTAAAGCTGGCGTCGGCAATTTTTTTTTGATCATATTCAGTGAAGTCGACACTATAATCCGACAGAACAACATAAATAAAGTGGTTTTAGAAAAAAAAAATCCGAGCTTCTAACTCCACCTGGAGCGTGTTATTTGTTTTGCAAAAATCCACAGCTCCCGGATCATCATGTCCAATCAGCGCAGGGGGGTGTGAGATCTGACTGTCAATCACAGATCGGGCACACGCCACCCCTCGCGCACGTTACATGACATGCACACACCGGAAGTTCGCGCAGGACGAAGAGTGATGCTTTCAAAACACTAACAATCAAGTAAGCTCATTTAGAGTATAAATGACGTTAGCAATTGCAATCTATCGGTAGATTGGCCAGGGCAGCATACCTCCAAATACTCCACGGTGTTGATGGATGCTGATGAGACGGTCGCGTTCACAGATAACCTGGTGCACACGCACTGACGAGCACGAACTCGGTGGGAGGGTATCCGTTGATAGTGGGGGAGGGGCATGAGAGTTGTAAACATTCAAAATTTTGCCTAAATCCACTCAATCTGCCAGACTTGCCGCCTTCAGCTTTAACATTTTAACTGCTACTGTAAACGAATACACAAGGTTGTTTTACATTACCAAAGTATGTACTATTTTTATGAAGGAAAGGTAGATACGTTTGAGTGTGTAGCAGAGAGTACGTATATGATACGTAGATCTTACATTTTAGAATTATCAAACAGGTCAGAGCATAGACATAATAAATACATAGACGCCCTATTAGGGGTGCCAACTTTCCCATACCTCTCATACCGGGAATTGAGAAAAATCCCTGTTTTGTGCGCTGCTTGGGGCTGTACAAATCGCCACACAATTGAAAACAGCTTTCGAGGAATTACCTTTCACAAGCAAGACTGAGCGTTTGTTTTTGGTTGTATTTGATCATGATTTAATTAGTAATAGTAACGTTCAGAGGATACATTTAAAAATACTACTGTTATTATGTCACGAAATGTAGTTTTAATAGTTTTTCAGTCGACAATGTAGTTGTTTAAAGCTCAAATATGTGGTTTGTTTATAAAGATAGCGCCTATTTAAAAATTTGATCTGCCGCTTTCGGAGTTGTAAGATGCGCTCAGCGCTCGTCTACCCCGCCTGGAACAGCCGTACCTCGGACAGTGCTTTTGAAGTTTTGCCGCTGACTCGGATGTCTGTAGTCTAGTGGTTAAACATGAGATATAATTCGTCTTGTGTATATCTAACGGGCGATCTTTGGTCTCATTAATCTATAAATGGTTCCCTGGTAAATCGTTTTGGCTGAGGGCAAAGTGAAGTTTCATAACTTTATATTTAGGCTATTTTAACGTTGTATCCTGCTGTATGTTTGACTGAAGCTACTTCTGTTATAATGGCTATTACTGATCAATAAAACTGAAATTTAACAAAAAAGAGTTAAATATTAAAGTCACTATTTAACTTATTTTTTTATTGTGTATATTCTGTAATTGATATTTCTTATTCTATTGCTATAGTAGGCCTATTATTAATAAACTATATGCTATTATCAATATTTTATTATTGTACTTATGATATTATATAATTATACTATCAATTACTATTTTATTTGCTGTTTACTATATGTTTATTTTATTGACTATTTACTATTACTTCTCACTTTATGTTATATTTACTATTTGCATTGCACTATAGTTGTACCATAATATGTATTATCATAAAGGATCCATCAGTTATCTTTGTTATTGCTAAAATCTGGTCAATCACAGAAAATCACACTTTTTCCACAATAAGAAAACTTATATCTCAGTATGGGGGTCTTCACCATTCTTATCCAAGAATAAAAAGCCAAATACATGACAAGCCTGAGCTTTGACCATTCTTTATTAAAAAAAAAATATTTTACAAGTCTAACTATCGAGATTTTAAATAACTAGAGATGGAACTTTTTGTACACCACATACAAACCACTGAAATCGGTTGATAAATGTAAAAACAGTTTGTTTTTATCCAGAAAAAACGCAGCTCACCCGTTTACTTACATTTGATTACAGTGCAGTCTTGCCCTCCGCAAAATGGCGGACCCGTTGACGTATTGCAGCAACGTTCCAAAGCGGCCAATAGGGCGTCTATGCATTTATTATGTCTATGGGTCAGAGTATATGGTAGCATAAAAAGGAACAAAATAATAAAAGAAATGAATAAAAGAAATAAAAAAATTCCATTATGAAAGATTTCGCATACACAAATTTGACCGTATTTTAGCACGGTGTTGGTTCCGAAATTGTTTGCAAATTCCATTTCATGTTGTCTTTAACAAACAAGTGGGAATTGTGGCTTTATCTTGTTTTGTTTTATTCTCTCTGTGCATGTGTGTTTTGCAGGAAGATTGATCTAAAAAAATATCCCGGCCCTAAACCAGTAACTAATTAACCATGGAGCCCAAGCGGAGCTGTATCAATCCGCCACACACACACACACACACACACACACACACACACACACACACACACACACACACACACACACACACACACACACACACACACACACACACACACACACACACACACACACACACACACACAGTGTACTCATTTAAATACACACACACACAAATATGAAACCAATAACCCCAACAACTCCCCAGAGAGGTCAGTGTTTACTATCTCAGAGCAGAGATGTTTCAGGGCCAATCCCCTCGATGCTCAAGCAGGGCCCCTGGTCTTTACACAGGGTTATGTAAAGAGACCGAGGCCATTGAACCCCAATGAACTTGATCTAATCTTCTATCAGCGCAAACATTCTTGAGCTGAAACATCTCACAGTTTACCCAATGTTCCCTGCTGTACGATTACAGGTTATTGAGTTTTTACGGCTGTAATCTGTGACAAGGATTTCTGGTTGCAAGACCTACGGGGGTTACTGTAGGATAACAGTTGTCAATGAAACAATAGGTTGCTAAGGACTTCAAGGCTTTTCATTTTGATACGTCAATACATAATGTATTTCATTATGAAGTAAAACATATTCAGAATAAGAGGCTTTGGGGGGATTTTGTCATTGAGCAGATATTTATTCTCATCTGTTATTAGTCTAAAAGGATCTCTGTTGTGAGGTTAGACAAAGCTTTTACCTCTCGGCTGCTGACAGCAATCTCAACAACAGAGCATTTGTCCATAATACATTGTCTGTTTTGACCAAAGCCCTTACATGCAGAAAGCTAAAAATTATTAAGTTGGTGGTCAGTATCACTTAGGAGGCTTTTAAAGTTTCCTGGTTGAAACCTTTTTCTTTTTGCTACTGCAGTGTGATGCAGAGCTCTATGAAGATTGCACATGCTAATTTCCCATATTTTTACACTGCCATTTAAAAGTTTGGGCTTGTTAATATTTTTTTAATGTTTTTGAAAGTAGTGACTTAAGTACAAAAATACAGTAGAAACAGTAATATTGTGAAATAGTTTTACAATTTAAAATAACTGTTTTCTGTTTTAATATATTTTAATTGTAATTTATTCCTGTGATTGCTGATTATAATGCTAGAACAGTTATTATTATCAATTGACTGATTGCTTAAAAATGAATATCTCGATTGGTTGTTCAAATCCCTAACTGTAATAATAATAATAATTCATTACATTTATATAGCGCTTTTCTCGGCACTCAAAGCGCTTTACATAGAAGGGGGGAATCTCCTCAACCACCACCAACTGTAATAATAGTGATGCTTATTAAAAATGTAGGTTTAAGTATACTAGAGTTCACTGCTCTTAAATGTTGTTTATGGTATCTCAGTACTAGTTTGTATTAGGAACCATTTCCTCTTTCACATACAGTATGTCACATACAGTATGCCCTGAATTGTTTCCTTGTAAAAACACACGTGTGTGTCTTTGAATAAGGTGTATTTGAGGATGGTGGGGGGGTTATTTGGCGGACTTTCACTGAACATTCTGGACTTTATTAGTATTATTATTATTAGGTGTGCGTAGAGGGTTGCTTATTTTTCACCTGATCTTTTTTATAAACTTTTTTTATTTTTAAACTGTTCTATTCTCTCTGATATCTCTGATGTAATCAGCCTGGCCTTCTTTATTAGCGTTGTTTTGGACTGATTGTTTGAATGAATTCGATTACTGGATAAAAAAGGTCTGATAACAAACAGAGAAGCAGAAGAGGGTTAAAGGGCTAGAATGGATATTTCCTCCTACCAGGGTTACTGGTGCATGTAGATGCTCAGTGTGATAACCTCCTGACTTCAACTGCGTGACGTAAATTACGTTAATGACACAGCTTCACATACTTTTTTAATTTATTTGCTTTAATTGCGTTAAATTATTATAATGCATTAAGGATTTTGAAATTAACCGCATGCGTTAACGACAGCACTAGTTTATTATTTACTTATAATGATTACCATCATAAATAATACATTTAATTTAATATTTTTTTCAAATAGTTAAATAAAATAGTAAAATAGTCCAACAGATCTTGCTGTGGTACTGAAATGGGTCAGGAGGATATGTTGCAGGCAACGTCCCCATCTGACTAACAGGGAACCGCATGGGAACGTTCTGTTAGCTTCCCAAATGTCCTCTTTGTAACGTCGTTGATGTATGTGTGACCATAGAATAACCAATATGGAACGTCCCACTAAAGACATATTGGGAACATTGTTAAATGACCAACAGAGGACCATGTGGGAACATTCTGTTAACGTACCAAATATCCTCTTTGTAACGGTCTTATGTGACCATAAAATAACCAAAATGGAACGTCTGCCTAAAGTCATACTGGGAACGTTGAACTGCAGCACTTTCATGACCAAAAGAGGACGTTTTAGGAACGTCTCTAATGTTCTGTAAAGGTTTGGGATTTTCGTCACCTTTAGAGAACTTTAAGGGAACGTTGCACAAGGTCGGGAGAACGTCCACTCCTATGTGGGATCCAAGCCACTGACATCCTCATTACTATGTTTTACTGTCCTGGAAAGTATGTGTGCTGAATGCATAGGGTAGGGGCCACAAGAATCTGTGTGTGTGTGTGTGTGTGTGTGTGTGTGTGTGTGTGTGTGTGTGTGTGTGTGTGTGTGTGTGTGTGTGTGTGTGTGTGTGTGTGTGTGTGTGTGTGTGTGTGTGTGTGTGTGTGTGAGCAGACACGTGGGTGATAATCCGCTTGAGTAATGGCCGCTCCTGACAGCGTCTGATGACACGTATAGAAAGAGAGCAGAGATGGGGGAGGTGAGGGGATGGGTGGGGTCTTCAACCTTGTTCACATTGATCTTCAACAATTTTCGTTTCAACAATCTATTAGAAAAATACTATTTTGAACGTGTGACTTATGTGCTGAAGTGTGAAGTTTTATGTACTTCATATGGTGGTCAAATAAGCTATTTTGATTAGAATAAAATGAAAATACTCATAATTTACTCACCTTCAAGTTGTTCCAACCTGTATGAATTTCTTTCTTCTGTGAAACACACACACACACACACACACACACACACACACACACACACACACACACACACACACACACACACACACACACACACACACACACACACACACACACACACACACACACACACACACAGAAACACAATATATGCATCACTGGAGAGTGCTGGCAGAGGTGTCCTTCATTCATATATTTTGGACTATCAATTAGGACTATCCTTGAAATGATTTGCAATATAATGAAAGTAAATGTGGGCTGGGAATGTCAAGCTCCAAAATGTAAAAAAGACACTGTAAAAGTGGTCCATACAATTTGTGGACTGTATTCCAAGTATTCTGAAGTCAAATGATAACTTTGCATGAGTTATAATTCACTTAAAAAAAATTGACATTTGCCCTAGTTATTCTTAGCGTGTTCAAGCAATGTAAGTGTAGTAGCGATGACTGATAAATCTGTGAATTATTCGTTCAAATCAGTTTTAATGATTCACAAATTGATCTGAATGATTTGTTCAAATCAACCTGAATGATTTGTTCATAAATCAGCCTGATCTGGTTGTTGAGTTCAAGTCACTCACTCACGGATCCAGTTACAGCAGTTAACAGCTCACTGGATTTCAGTCGGTTCCTCTCACAAAGCTTCCATAACTTCAGAAGACTTGTGTCATTCTGAAGCTTTACAGCACCCGTCTTCATTTAATTAAATTATATTTTTAAGATTAGTCAGAATATTCCTCACCTTTTCTTTTACATTGAAGGAATAAATTCACACAGGAACTTATCTGAAACAACATGACGGGGGGAAAAATGAGAGAATTTTCATTTTTAGATGAACTATCCCTATAACTTGTGTGCTGCATATGGTGTTCAAATGAGCACATCTTAAATCTACAGACTTAAGCAAAAGAACACATGCTCATATGTCAAATATAAACCCTGTCTCATCGATTGTGTGTGTGTGTGTGCTGTCTGAGAGACACTCATTAATCTATTCTGCCATTATTAGGGTTGAATAGGGTCTGACTATGATTGATACTGAGAGAGCTGTTTCTAAGGGAAAGGTCCCTTTCACTGTGTTAATCACTGCTGACCTCTACCCCCACGTGTGTGTTGGTGTGTGTCTCTCTATGTGTGTGTCTATGTGTTTTGCTGCTGACCTATAACCCCTCTGAGGAAACACAGGAGAATAGCCATCTTATGTACACTAGACTGGCCAGCGATTATTAAAGGGAAAGAGATAGAATAAATGAAGAGAAAAAACAGAGAGACGTGTGTGTGTGTATGTGGCGTGCGAGCGTTTGCTAAGGCACATTATGCAGGAAGAGCAGGCGTGGACAGGGTATTTTTGTCTTTGCCTTATTCACATGCTCCTAAGTCTCTTAGGGCTGGAAACCCTTACTGGAGGAACTTCACAGTCTTCTAGACCATATACACCAGAAAAACAAGTGCGTAGCCATCTTTAGAATTTTGTGTTTGAACTTCCGTTTTTGTGGTAGCTCTGTGGCATCGCTGTTGAGGAGTAATTAGCTGGTGAAGTGGATTTACTTATTGTAGAGTTAACTAAAGTTATCATGAGCATTGTAATGTTTGAAGCAGATGTCATAATGTCAGCAGACCTCGAAGATTTTAAAACAAGCAGTTCATTCATAAGTCCATAAGATCTTTCCTTCATGCTGTCGAAATACAAACCAGAAGACCAACAAAAAAGTGTGAGGAGAAAGCCCAACTTGCTGCCGTACAAATGTCCTGAACCAAAATGCCTTTAAACAGTCCCCATGAGGTAGCCATACCTCTGGTAGAATGAGCCCTTCTGGAGGACAGAGACCCATGTTATTATAACCTATATAATAACTTCCACTACCCAGTAGGACAAGTGCTTATGTGAAATAGGTTTACCCTTATGAGAATCAGCCCATGAAACAAATAACTGATTACTCTTCCTTAGTGCTTTTGTTCTGTCCACAAAGTGACGCAATGCATGAACAAGGCATAAACAGTGAAGCTGCTCTTCCTCTGATGAGGAAAAAGATGGCGGATGAATAGCCAGTAAATCCACCTGTTTACAGATGAGAGCTGACATCGCTCACTTTAGTCCCAAACGCTGGATTAGTTTTGAGAGTCACCCTCGGGTAATCCATGGTGAACTGCATACAGGAGTTATGAACTGACAAAGCATGAAGTTCACTAACCCGCATGGTGGTCAAAAGAGTTAATTATAAAGCAACCTTTAGCAAAAGGAGCTTTTTAATCAGTACTCTATAGTCTCAAAAGGGGACTGAGATGCATTAAGGACCACAGACAAATCCCACGGTGGAATCAGCGGCTTTGAAACCTATAGTTCAGATGTTGTGCACCTCTAATAAACCTGCATACGGATCTGCCCTTGTCTAAAACTCCTACAAGAATCATAACATTCGCAGCCAGACAGAGAAAAGGAATAATGTGTCTGTGCACGCACCATTGCTCAAATCAAGCGTATGCTTCCCTGGTGATTTATGAATGCTAAACGTTGTTGGGTTGTCTGGTCTGATCTGATCAAAATGTGGTGGTTCCTTAGGACCTGCACAAAAGTTTCAATGCCAGAAACATTGTTAAGAGTCCCAGGAAGTTTGAGTGTGCGATCTCTAGCGAGACGTGCCATTTCCCTTTTGCTATCCTGCCCTCGCACACTGCCCCCAGCAGAGTCCCTGACTCGAGAAAAGAGCGATCTCTTCACTGACGGAGAGCGTGTAGGCGTGTATCATTTCACATGTGGAGCACTTTTATGATGGATAGATGCATTTTTTATGGACTTCAAAACAGAAACGGCCATACACTGCCATATATAAAGCTTGGAAGAGCCAGGACATTTTTTAATATAACTCCGATTGAAACTTAAAACAAAACTAACTGTGTTTATGTGAATACTCGCCAAGACCAGCGTTTTGACATTATTTTGTGTGCATTTGACTGTTTAAGCACAATAAGCAGCGAAAAAGAACTTAAATTTAATACAGAGAGATGGATTTATGTGTGTACACTTTGGGTGTGAGCACAAAATCTGTGGGAATGACTAAAATGATTAATACGAGCAATCCCACGGAGAAATTCAAGCCCTGTAACACCAACAATATTCCTCCCGAGCAAATGAAATGAGTGAGTGAGGGGAGGCAGGTTTGTGTGTCAACTCATTGTTGAAGAGATGAGAGAGAGCGAGAAAGCGCAGCTGGTATCGTGCATCTATTCTGCGGAAAATGAGTATTGGAAGCGTTTTAGATATTTCAGTATCGATATGTATGGAATAATCTATATTTTTGACAACACTATGTTGCACTTAGTTTATTATTTCAGATGCCTTTTTAAAAGACTACAATTGAAATATTCATATATTATATATAAAATTCAACCCACCAAAGTGGCAAGTAGGAGTGACTGCGTTACGCGCCACTGCTAAAATCCTCCTGAATAAAGCAAGAACAGATTACCGCAAATGCAATGCAATGAGTGCCTCCAACTTTTATTTATATCTTACACACGAAAACAAACAAACGGCTTGTGAGGACAAAAAAGTTGACGTGCATTACAGGTGCCATCTAATACTCATGGCCGCTCTGCTAGTGACGTCATGGACTGTCGTTGATCAATAAAATGGGCGTGTTTGTCACAAGTGCTTCAGACACTAGTCACGCTGATGGCGTTCCCAATAGCATAAATCCAAGATGCAGTGTTGAAGTTCCAGCATCCCATGCTGGTCCTAGCATGCAAAACTTACCTTATGTTGGTGACCAGCAATGCTAGATTTTTCAGCAGTGTTGGGAAGCACAAGAGACTTCTTTCAAAAACATTTTAAGAAGTCTTACTAACCCCAAGCTTTTGAATGGTAGTGTAGTTTAGTTCAAGTTACCAAATAAGAACACATCTGGTTTAATGAGACAGACATGTGAGGTTACCTTCATACCCTTGAGTACTGTAGTTTGTTACATTAAATATGTTCATCAGGGCCGAGTGTTTGCATACTTGCGGAATATATGTTGCAATATATTACACAGGTTTACATAGTGCATGTGGAATATAGGCAAAAGGTAAACAGGTGTGGCCTCCTCCATACTGAACGCAATGGCATGAAAACCCCTGTGGCAAAGTATTTAGTTGGGGCGGATGAGAGAATCTGCCAAGATTTATGGTGGTGAAGTATTCAATATACATTCATCAAAGACAAACATGTCTTTCTCCATTTCCTTCTCTCTCTCACCCTCCTCCCCAGTGAGATCAAGATGACTCTGTGGATCTGTAGAGGACAAAAGTGTATTCTATCAGCCTGAGACTGTACAATACTTGGCTCTGCCTTGAGCGCAGGAATTCCTGTGATCGCATTACAGCCTTCTAACAGTGACCTATCAGTTCTAGCTCTTCTACACTCTCCATTACTGATTTTCTATTGCAAAAAAGCACTGTGGCGGCATTGAAAGTTTTTATCATGTGTCAGAGATTACAGCACATGCACTCATTAGGTTTCACACTCTGAGAGGACTTGGCTCAGGATACACACAGCCTCCCCCACACATATGCACACACACTCACTCTCATCCATATTTATGAATCACTCACACTGTCACACATTATGGCATAGGTCTATGAGCTAAATGAACCTCTCTTGGTCTCAGTTTATCTCTCTTTCTTTTCCTTCTCTGCTCCTGGGGCTCAATGAAGGCAACTTATATCTTGATATTTCAGCACTTTTCGGAGCAGCTCTGCTTATTCCGCCATTAACGGCATGCCTGTCGAGGGGGGAGGGGAGTATTTCTGCTGAGACACGCCAGCCGCTCTATCGGCTGTATCATCTATCACCACAGATACCAGCATACAGAGAGCACTGACAGAAAGAAAAATACACAGTTAACTGCAGATAACCTTGAGACTCTATATCTAGACTAGAGCGGATGCCTTCACACACTCAACGGAAGAAAAGACGGCTGCAAAATACGCTCTAATGAAAGACATTTTTCCATAATTGCTCTGTTTCGAAACCTTGAGATGCCCACCTAGACCATTGAAACACTCAGACAAAAAAGGATGGAACTAGTACATTCCGTTAAAATTGTATTAAAAGTAGTGTACTTTAAAAGTATATTCAAGTAATTCATCTGGCAATGTTTTATTATGTTGTTTGTTGTATGCATCATGGCAGTTCAGAAATCAAATGTCCGGTGAGCGGCGCTAAAAGGTTAGTGCTCTATCGATTTTAAAATAACGTACGACCTACCCTAAACTGATAGTGTTAATGTAAGATAAAAACACATTTACTAAAGAAACCATGCCAACTTGCTTCTTCAAATCTAACTAATGCTGACCATTATCGGAAATGCTAAAGACTAATTTGTGTAGGATGTTAAAATATGACGTTGAATTCTTTTTTTGATCTTTCCACTAATGTTTCCTAGGTCTGGGTGGATG
Organism: Rhinichthys klamathensis goyatoka; assembly: GCF_029890125.1. Lineage (NCBI taxonomy): Eukaryota > Metazoa > Chordata > Actinopteri > Cypriniformes > Leuciscidae > Rhinichthys > Rhinichthys klamathensis. Next base: position 432,538 of record NW_026606787.1, on the reverse strand, counting down.
AAATGGTAAGCAAACAATCAGTTCTCCTACTCAACCTGTTGGATGCAGGAGAAATGGGCAGGAATGAAGATCTGAGCAACTACAAGTCTTTGAGTTCTTTTATCATGACTTGTGTTTCACCTGGAGTTGTACCCGAGCGCTCCACATCACAAGTGCAATGCTTTACCAGGTGAGCTACCAAGCAAGTTTACTACATCACAAAAAACCATACATATGGAGCTGGTTATGACCCAAACGTCCAACTGTAATATTTTACAAATCATGCACTATGGTACAAGTCTTTTGAGGTCATAACATAGTATTGTGCAAAGAATCGCATGAAAATAAGTCTTTATTAATCAATAATCTGCAGTTAATTGTATGTAGTTATGTTTTTGTTATCAGTTTTGCAAAAATGTAGGTGGAGGCATGTTTTTCCAATGAGCCTACACTCTTAAAAAGGTTCCAAAAGGGTTTTGCAGCAATGCCATAGAACCATTTTGGGTTCTCCAAAGAACTTTTTAGTGAAAAATTCTTAAAATAACCATTTTTGTTTTAGTGTGAAGAACATTTTAGTAATCTAAAGAACCCTTTTCAACTAAAGACCCTTTTGTGCAATGGAAAGATTACATGGCTCTTCTTTAAGGAACCATAAATGGCAATTAAGAAGCTAATTTGCATGTGAGGTAATCTACTAAGGTTTACAATCTGTCCCTCCACTTTTCAGTTTCAACACCCCTAGTATAACCATCTGATAGCTTCATATGTACCATGGCACCACCACAGTAGGGGTGTACACGTCACACAGTGTCATGGTGCTCATGGGAGTGTAGAGGGATTAAATGTTACTGCCGCTGGTTCAGAGATTGTTCAAGGTATATCTGTCTAGCAACAGTAGAGCGTATTCAACGCTTGAGCCTGCTCTTCTTTCTTTTCCTGTCCTTTGTCCTGCATGAGGGAAATGCGTGGGCCCACTGCACTGACTCATACAACACTCACATTGAGAGAAAAACAGCCCACCCTCAGAGAAAGAAGGATGATGCTCTGTGGTGGAAAAGAAGAAGAAGAAGAAGAAGAAGAAGAAGAAGAAGAAGAAGAAGAAGAAAGGCGTAAAAATGAACAGTTACCCATCCAAGAGATATCTCTTTATTTTTCTAATCTCTTTCTCTCTCCAGACCTCCCACGCACGAGTCCCTTCCATTCGCTTCTTTTACAGATGGAGATCCTTTTAAAGCAGTTTGAGGTGTTCTATTTTTCTCCTCTTCTCGCCCTCTACCTCTTTCATGTGTCTGCCAGCTCACAGCTCTTTGAATAACCTGAACGCCACTTCATACACTTCATTTTCTGCTGTATAATTAATTACCCACAGCATGAGCTAATTCAAATGGAGCTGTCTTCAACCAATGCTGACCAATATTTAAAATGCTGAAAATGATTTGGGTAAAGAGGTTGTCAAGTACCTAAGTGAGAGGCCAAGGAAAGTAGTTAGCCAAACCTTTTGAAATATTGTCATCTGTGATAATCACTTTAAAGGTGACAGAAGAACACGTCTCAGAAGAGATGTTTTAGGTCTGGGTAGATTAGATGGTAAGCAAACAATCAGCTCTCCTAATCAATGGACAGGAATAAAGATCTGAGTGACTTTGACAAGGGCCAAATTGTTACTGGCAAGGTGACTAGATCAGAGTATCTGAAACCTCAAAGGCTTGTGGGTTGCTCCCGATCAGCAGTGGTGAGAATTTACCAACAGTGATCTGAGAGGGACAAAACACAAACCCGCAACCGGGTGTTGGATGCCCAAGACTCATTGATGCAATGAAGGCTATCCTGTCTGGTCCCAGCCAACAGAAGGTCTACTGTGGCACAAGTCACACAACATTTTAATGATGTTATGGGAGGAATGTGTCACAACACACAGTGTATCATACTCTACTGCACATCTAAATCCAGCACATCTAACAAGTTACAGACCGGTATCTCTTCTTCCATTTGTCGCGAAAACACTTGAACGAGTTGTTTTCAACCAGATCTCCTCCTTTCTTACACAGAACAACCTCTTGGACGACAATCAGTCTGGTTTCAAAAGCGGACACTCAACTGAGACTGCCCTGCTCTCAGTAATTGAAGCTCTGAGACTGGCAAGAGCAGCTTCCAAATCCTCAGTCCTCATCCTGCTGGATCTGTCTGCTGCTTTTGACACAGTTAACCACCAGATCCTCCTGTCAATCCTAAAGATGAAGGGCATCTCAGGAACTGCACTCCAATGGTTCGAGTCTTACCTCTCAGGTAGGTCCTTTAGGGTGTCGTGGAGAGGTATGGCATCTAAGACCCAACATCTAGCTACTGGGGTGCCTCAGGGCTCAGTGCTTGGACCACTCCTCTTCTCCATCTACATGACATTACTAGGATCTGTGATTCAGAAACATGGCTTTTCCTATCATTGCTACGCTGATGACACGCAACTCTACCTCTCATTCCAGCCTGACGATCCGACGGTAGCTGCTCGTATCTCAGCCTGCCTGACAGACATTTCTGGCTGGATGAAGGACCACCACCTTCAACTAAACCTTGCGAAGACAGAGCTACTTGTGGTCCCGGCCAACCCAACACTTCATCACAACTTCTCCATTCAGCTAGGCTCGTCATCCATAACTCCATCAAGGTCAGCTAGGAACCTTGGGGTTGTAATTGATGATCAGTTGAAATTCACAGACCACATTGCTAGAACTGCCCGGTCCTGCAGATTTGCCTTGCACAACATTAGGAGGATCAGGCCCTTCCTTACAGAGCATGCTACACAACTCCTTGTCCCAGCACTTGTTTTATCCAGACTGGACTATTGTAATGCTCTCCTGGCTGGTCTTCCAGCTTGCTCTGTCAAACCTCTACAATTGATCCAGAATGCTGCAGCCAGAGTAGTCTTTAATCAGCTGAAAAGAGCACACGTCACTCCTCTGCTCACAAAATTGCACTGGTTGCCAGTTGCCGCTGGCATTAAATTCAAGGCACTGACGTTTGCCTACAGAACAACCACTGGCACTGCTCCCTCTTACCTAAACTCATTACTTCAGACTTATGTGCCATCCAGAAACCTGCGCTCTGCTAGCGAATGTCGTCTTGTGGTACCATCTCAAAGAGGCACAAAATATCTTTCTCGGACCTTTACCATGACTGTTCCCTGTTGGTGGAATGATCTGCCTAACTCAACCAGAGCTTCTGAGTCAGTAGCCACTTTCAAGAAACTGCTGAAGACGTATCTTTTTCGGCAGCACTTGATTCAGTAGAATTAACACTTTCTCTTCTATTCTATTCTAAAAAAAAAGAAAGAAAAAAAACTGCACTAAAATTAAACTGAGAGGGGTTATAGCACTTACGTATTGTTGTCCTACTGTTAGTTTAACTGCTTCTATTGTTCTCATTTGTAAGTCGCTTTGGATAAAAGCGTCTGCTAAATGAATAAATGTAAATGTAAAATGTACTGCTTATGGAGCTGTGTAGTCACAGACCAATCAGAGTGCCTATGACAACCCCTGTCCACCGTCGAAAGCTCCAACAATGGACATGCAAGCGTCAGAACTGGACCTTGGAGCAGTGGAAGAAGGTCGCCTGGTCCGATGAGTCCCGTTTTCTTTAACATTACATGGACAGCAGTGTACGTGTGCGCCATTTACCTGGGAAAGTGATGACACCAGCCCTGTGGGACGACAACAAGCGGGTGAAGGGAGTGTGATGCTCAGGTCAATATTCTGTTGGGAAACCCTGTGTTCAGCCATTCATGTGGATGTAAATTTGACACGTGCTAAGTACCTAAACATTGTTGGAGACCAGGTACACCCCTTCATGACAATGATGTTCCCTGGTGGAAATGGCCACTTTCAGCAGGATAATTTACCCTGCCACACCGCACTCATTGCTCAATCCAATTGAGCATCTGTGGGATGTGCTGGAACAACAAGTTCAATCCACGGCGGCTCCACCTCGCGACCTACAAGACTTTAAGGATCTGCTGCTAACATCTTGGTGCCAGATACCAAAGGATACCTTCAAGTCCATGCCTCAGCGGGTCGGCGCTGCTTTGGCAGCAGGCGGAAGACCAACAGCATATTACCTTATTATTTCAATTAATTAATTGCAATTGTAATTGAATTAGCCAGAAACAACAGGATGTCACAAGCAACACAACATAAATAAGTACACCATTATTTTTGACTAATTATGCGTATTTATCCACTGATATAATCAAAACAATTATCATCAAACCCAGTTTTTACACCTCAAAATAAATTATAAATAATAAATTAAAACATTTAATCTGTTGATTTGACATTGATGTTTGTGAAAAGACAGACTTTGGTGATGCATGCAAGACATTTGCTGAGTCTCATTTCAAAGGCTGTATCCTCCAGAGGTCACATTTGTCGGCCACTTGCGTGATTGAGGCTGCCTTATTTCAGAAAATCAACCATTACATACCTAAAAAAAGAAACTACAATATTTTACTATCACAGAGAATAAATCACTTTTATAATGATTATTTTTCTGAAATGAGAGATCCTCAAAGATGTGCTCAGGTGACAAGTACGGCTGAGAGCGCAGCCTTTGAATTGAGACATTTAGTCATTTAGTCCGCTTAAACTCCACCCCTTTCTTATAATTAACTGCAAGTTTGCATTCTGATGTGCCTCCATCCAATCAATAACAAGAACCAATTCCTTGCCATACTTTTTTTTCTTTTTCGTTTCACTCAGAAGTAGCAACAGATGCTTTCTTCCGTATTTTGACGTACATCTATTTCATCGCAACTTTAATTGTAATTAATTGTAATTCCCTAAAATCTATATTTAAATTTACATTCAAATATCCTATTTGTTTCCACAATTTACATTCAGGAATTCAAAGGCTTTATTATTTCACTTCTGAATGGCTCAAAACCTTGTTATCAAATGATCACATCATTAGCTAATACCAAACTCTGGAAAGAGTTTTGTGTGTTGAGCCATGGTGCTCATGTGAGTGATGCAAGTTCAAGCCTTGTCATGATCCCATTCTCACTTTCTCACGTCACATACTTGTGTTTCTGCCCAAAAGACAAAATCGAAATAAATGTCATACACTGTTCCAAATCCCCAATATAAAATAAAAACTTATGCATCACTGATTTGCAAGAACCCACTAAGCAGAGGTTTGATAAAAGTGGAGAGGAACAACTGGTGTGAGTTTGAACTGATTCTCCTGTTACATCCCTCGATAAGACTGGTAATTATAACTCATGTGAGTCTTTGTCAAGCAGCCCGAGGGCCTGTTATTAATATCTCCTGACAACACACTCACACATAGAGCGCAGAGAAGCAGAGCCGATAAAGACATAACAATTGAAATAGAAGCTCTATATCTCAAAGTGAAGTTAAGACATCTGTCTTTGCTCTGGATATGTGCTTATGAGAAAACGAGAGAGAGGCAGAAAGATTCTAACAAATGGGTGAAACACAAGCCCTGTGATGAATAATGTCGCTGCACAGACCCTCACGCACACATCCAATCCAAAGAGCTCCAAATGTGCCAATATTACACACAAATCCGGTGTGTGTCGTCGCTTTAGAGAAATCCTCTAGGGTTTCTGCAGCCCGACTGAGATTTTAAGCTGGTACGTATTAGACAGAGAAGATGAAAAACCTTCCCATGAACAGGAGACACAGGAAATAATTAGGAATAATACGTAGAGCCAAACCCCCGGTTTCACAGACAAGGCTTAAGCTAGTCTTAGGCTAAAATGCATGTTTGAGCGGTTTTAACTGAAAGCAACTTGCACTGACATATCTTAAAATATGTCAGTGCCATTGTTTTGTCTCAAGATGCACACCAGTAATGTTTTTTTTTCTAGGGCACGTATATGAAAGCAAAGCTACTTAAATGCCCTAATTGAACTCAGGCCTAGTCTAAGCCCTGTCTGTGAAACCGGGCTGAAAGTGTCTAGCCAAAAACGTAACTGTGATAGGTAATACGATTCCACATTTAATTGCACACCAAACGTTAAATTGAAACCTGTTACCTGAAATCGTTAGACATTAATTTCACCCGCAGCTGATATTATAATTGTTACTTCAATATTGTTATAGACTGTTGGCACTCAGTCAAGTTCATCTTCACTGATGGTTATGATAAAAATTAAAATCCATTGCTTTAGGTCAAAACCTCTTCTTTAAATAAAAGCAAAAACATGTTCAATGTGAATGGCCCCTAATTCTGTCATTCTGTGGGATTCTTGGAGGTTTGCTGGCCACAAATAGACCCTTTTCACAGACTGCGATGACGCATTTACATCGTATCTTAAATCTAGCTAACTTTTTTTAATGTTTTTTTTTTTATATATATATATATAATTAAATGTACATTTATTATACTATCCTCCCTTGCTGTTGGGAGAGCTGCTTTTTGTTTTCTGTCTGCTGTAATCCATCTTTCAATATATATATACCCTGCTATATAGTTAACCTGCACGTTCCAATGCTGGAAATGTTAAAAGAGTTGAGTAAAAAGTATAATTTTTATCAAATGTAATTGAGTAAAAGTACAAACGTGAAGTTTCAATAGTGCTCAAGTAAAGTACAAATTGCCCAAAAATAAAGCGTAATTATACGTAGTAATGAAGCACAATTACTGAACTAACTTACACCCCTGGCTCTTACGCCCTCTTCTCATGGTTGTGGGTGCTAGATATATGATATTAGTACCCTGGAATAGGATGTGTGTCTGGGGTGGGGGTGGGTGATAGGAAAAGAGGAGGAAAGAGAGAGAGAGGTGGATAGATGGGTCTGCTGCGTGCTGGGACACAATCAGAGTAAATCAGGCTAAAGGCCTGGGCCTCAGCCATCTAAAGTACGTCATTTCATTAGCCTTATTTATGGCCCTCCAACCCCCTAGATGACCCTCTCTCTCCTTCCACCCCATCATGCCTCTCTCTCTCCTGCTCTCTCTTTCATCCTCCCACAGAATCCTGGCAAGCTCTCCTATCTTTTTTCCTCCATCCTTGAACTTGCATCTATATCTTTTCCCATTGTGGATCTCCACCTTATTCATCGCAAGTAAACTGACAGAGCAGTGTAAAAAATCGCACGGGATGAGTTATTTTATTCAGCTAGGGGAGAATGTGCAGGGCTTATGTATGAGATCCGTGAATGATGCCCTCTTGTTTTGATGCAGCGAGATAATATGTCTGTAACCACATAAATATTTATGATACATTCAGCGGATCGTAGCTTGATAATCTCGGAAGATTTACTTCCCTGCCTGCTGCATTTTTATACGCGGCAGATCATCCGTTTCCCAAATGTTAACGCGGTGTCCTTGTTTTTCCCTTCTGTACTCCCAGATATCTCCTGATCCCTGCAGAGTTATAGGGTGCAGTAGAGCATTTTAATGTGCGCTCTTTGATGAATATGGGATTTTCCTATCTAAAGGCTGTCAATCTTCTCTCCTTCGTGTTTTGTGCCAAGTTCCTGCTAGGAAGACAAACCGACTCAAACCTCTTTTTTTCCTTGACTCTGAACTCAAAAATAGCCTGTGGAAATATCAAACAACTGTACTCTCGTGTGGCACAATGGTTGGAAATGAAAAGAAAAGGCATGTGGAGCTTGATGCTATAGGTTGCTGTGAATATTCTAGGTGGCTGCTGGGTGTTTTGGGTGGTTGCTTACTGGCCTAAGTGAAAAGAACCAACACGCCAGTACTTTACGATATTCCTCATCCCCAGAGGTGGGTAGTAACGAAGTACATTTACTTCGTTACATTTACTTGAGTAGTTTTTTGGAATTTTTTTACTTTTAAGAGTAGATTTAATTGTGGGTACTTTTACTTTAACTCGAGTACATTTCTAATGAAAAAACTGTACTTTTACTCCGTTACGTCGGGCGACGTTCCTCTCGTTACTTTATTTTAATGCAATATGTTGTTAAAAGCGTAGTTTATTCTAAGCGCGCGCTCTCTCTTTTTTCTGGGCATGAGCGATGCTCAATTCACAAATGAATCACTCTTTTGAGTCGATTCTATTCAAAGACGTCATCAAACAAGTTGGGCAGATCTGTCTAAATCGGTTCGCGAATCAGTTTGAATGATCTGTTCAGTTTCCTGCACGCACTGAATCCTCTCGTAGTCGTAACAGGAAGATTTAAGAACATCAAGAGCGTTGTAAGAAGTGGTGGTCCACAGTCTATAGTACAGTCTAGAAAGTAAATCTGCAAATGCATCATATTTTTTGCCAGCGATGAAGATCTTTATTAGTTGAACATCTTCGTATGTTACTTCGTAAGCTGTCTGTGAATGAATTATTCCACACGACGATACATTCGATTTCAGTCAGGTAATACATTTTTACAACCAAACAGATTACGTGCCATATAGCACTACTACAAAGTATGAAATTACCCTTTTTTTGGACATATACATTACTTTATAGTTATACATTAAATAAGCTACCATCGTCCAGTTTATGAATGTGTGTACACACACAATGTGTGTATTGCGCAGTGGCGTGCGAACTCGACTTGAAAACGAATGCCGCTGCCTGCCTTATGAGACACAGTTAACCAGTTTAAAGATGCTTTCATAAATATAGCCTACATTTAAATACATTTTGGAGAACAGACAGAAGAATATCCTTGCATTTGATCGTTGTTTGTGTTGGGCATGACATGACTGCCATCCCTTTACATTTGAATGCAAAACTCCATAGAGTCACTTTATTCCGACATTGTCTAATAATCCAAATGTAGTGGTATAAGTTATTATACTATCATACAAACCAAAGGACAGGCAATGGTTTTCGGGCTATAGCTATAATATACAGAAATAATGTTTGTCTCTTCTGTTTTTGTTGCAAAGATAGCTTATCTAATTATGATAATTTTAGTCATTTAAATGAAAAAATATCTAAATAATATCATGTTATATATATATATATATATATATATATATATATAGGCCTATGTGATCCAAAGTAACCAGTAACTAACTACTTGAGTAGTTTTTTCATTGGATACTTTTTTACTCTTACTCAAGTAACTTTTAAGATTATTACTTTTACTTTTACTTTGAGTAAATATTTCTATAAGTACTTGTACTTTTACTTGAGTACAGTTTTTGGATACTCTACCCACCTCTGCTCATCCCTATATGGATTTTTTTTCACAAATCTGATTGTAAAAGCACACATATCCTCATCAAGCTGTGCTATTTGAGGTATCATTCATGTCCATGATTGTTTCCATCCAAGTTGCAAATTTAATTAATACGATAAATCGTAATTAAAGGGGTCATCGGATGCCCATTTTCCACAAGTTGGTATGATTCTTTAGGGTCTTCATGTAAAGTTTGTAACATACTTTGGTTAAAATTCCTCAATGGTTGTGTAAAACAACACACTTTTTACTCAAAAACAGCTCTGTTAACAGCGACCCGTTTCGGTGCATGTCTCTTTAAATGATAATGAGCAACTGCTCACCCCACCCCTCTCTTCCATGGGGCATGTTGACACAAAACACATAAAGCTGCCTTGGTGGACAGTATACAAATGGCTGAGGGCAGAAATATGCGAATAGGGGACAGTCCGTCAGTGGTCGTGGGCGGAGCATGAGCAATATGACATATTGCTCAGAAAATCCAAACGGCTTGATTATTGAGATTGTTTAGACTTTTTGAGGATTAAAAAAAAGGAGTGAATGGAATTTTTTTTCATTGTATGGTAGTTGTGTCCACACACACTGCAAAGAAACATTTATATGCAAACACCATATAAAAGTGAATTTTGCATCCGATGACTATTTGAACTATTTTAAACTATTTGAAAATAAAGGAGCGTTTTCAGGAGAACTTATCACAAGAAACGTTTACAACACGTGTACATGAATTTGTTCTTTACCTTAATGAATTTCGAGTATTCTAAATGAGCGACCGCAAGGTTACTGGTTTGCATAAAACACGCACAACCCATTTCCATATAAGGCGTTACAACACTCTCTTCTAAGAGAATGCGCAACAAAATTCTCGGGCTGTGCCAAGTGTGCTGTCCTCAAAGCAAGTTTAAGGCCAGTGTAATTTTTTTTGCGTACTTGTGGGTTTAGTTGTTCCTAGTCTCAGCCTTAGACAATGGACCATTGGCTGAACGTCTGATGCTAATTAACTGGAAACACTTAAGGACTTTCGAGGTCGTCATCTGGTTGGTTGAATTCTACAGGATTTTCTGGAGACGTGTGTGTCGTGTTCTTTAATGGTCCGCCTGGAAACAAATGCTGTGGAAGAAGAATGCTGTCGTGTTTACAACTGTGTCAATGAGCGCTTACCATGATCAACGAAACGCTGGATTTTCAAAATGTGAAGTTTGTGGCTCCATTGTTGCAGTAAACATGCACAATGTTCTTGAATGAATCATTTATTTAGATGCATGCCCGTCTGTTATTGTAGGGACGTGGACTTTACATTTTCACGCCCCTAAACATGATGCGGAACAAAACAAACTGTGATTTGCTGCGTTACATGTCAGTCAAACGTCCTCTTGGGCGGCCCTTGCTCAATAAAAGCTGCGATAGAGTCCAGACCTTCTGCCATCAGTCTTGTTAGTTGTTCCTAAAAAAAAATTATTTAGAAACATTTTTAGTACAAACATTATTAATAAACCATTATTTGTACATGAAAATGTAGATATTGCGCTTAAACTTGTGCGTATACATAGTGAATGAGACCCATTAGGTGTGTTCGATACACCGACCGATCGGTGTATGACGTCAAAGTACAGTGAGAGCGATTCGGAAGCATATGGAGCCGGCTGCTCTCTAATCACTCTCGCGGTACTTTGATGTCATACACTGATCGGTCTGCGCAACACTGCTTCAAGCTGAACACACCTGGGTCACGTTCAAGCTTAATCTGGTGTGCAACGTTTTGCTACGGTTTCCGGGTTGACTGACATGTTTCCTGGAAACAGGGTTTGAGAAACGTTTTTTGTTTTGTTTGGTGGGTGTGTCAAAAATGTCAGCCCAATCGGCAGCAACATGTATATAAACCACGCGTTATTAAAGAGACAGCTCGCACAATGGGTCCAAGTAAAGCCGTTTACAAATGTGTCCGCTGCAGCTCGGTATACGCAACAATTGAAGATATTAGAAGACATTCATTCATTATTTGTTTATAAAGCACATTTAAAAACAACCCATGGTTGACCAAAGTGCTTAACAGGACAATATAATCAAAAACAATAAGTTGCAATCGATACAATTAAAGACAAAAAATTAAATAATACATTAAATATATTACGATTCAAAATTGAAAAATGCATGTTTTAAGCTTTGATTTATAAGTGGCAAGTGATGACACCGTTCTGATCGATAGGCTATTCCATAGTTTGGGGCCTGCTATTGCCAAAGCTCGGTCTCCTCGATGTTTCAATTTCGATCTACGCACAGAGAGCAATCCAAAGTTGCCAGACTTAAGTGACCTGGAAGGATTTTGAGAGTGTATTAAATCGTATAAGTACCCTGGTGCTAGGCCGTGTAACGACGATTTAAAAACAAAAACTAAAATTTTTAACTCAATTCTTAGTTTGACCGGTATCCAGTGTAGAGAAGTTAAAATAGGAGTGACGTGATAAAATTTTCAACTACCAGTCAACAGCCTGGCGCCAGGAACGCATGAATGACTATTTCGAAGTTCTTTGGAGAGAGAAAAGATTTGACTTTTGCAAGACGTCGTATGTGAAAGAAACATGATTTTATGACGGAATTAACATGTTTATCAAACTTGAGGCCTGAGTCAAACAGAACACGAAAGTAACGAGAATTTAACTCCCCAAGGTCCGGAATACCAGATTCATAGGAATCACTTGGTCCAAACAGTATTACTTCAGTTTTATTCCCATTTAAGGCTAAAGAATTGTGTGTAAGCCATAGTTTCACTTCCTGAAAACATGCAAGCAGGACTTCTAAAGAACTTGAATTATTTTGTTTAAATGGGAAGTACAGTTGGGTGTCGTCAGCGTATAAATTAAATGCTACTCCGTATTTGGAAAAGATGGAACCCAGTGGCAGCAAATATAAAGAAAATAGTATCGGAGCTAGAATAGATCCCTGTGGTACACCACGGGAAAGATGTGCTGCTGAGGAAGTGTGATTTCCAATGCGTACAGAAAATGTTCTGTTGGTTAAAAAAGACTGGAACCAATTTAAAACGGTACCCTGAATGCCTACGTAATTATTCAGTTGAGAAATAAGATTGTATGATCAACCATATCGAAAGCAGAGCTGAGATCTAAAAGGACCAGAGCAACAGCACTCCCATTATCTGTAGCCAGCATAATGTCATTAGTAACTTTCAATGGAGTGGATTCGGTGCTGTGTAGTTTCCTAAATCCTGACTGGAAAGTGTCATATAGTGAATTTGTACTCAGAAAAGATTGTAATTGAGTGAAACAATCTTTTCCAAGATTTTTGAGATAAATGGAAGATTAGAAATTGGTCTGAAATTACCCAAGTCAGATATATCAAGATTAGATTTTTTTCAGAAGGGGAGTAACTGAAGCATGGTTTAGGAAGTCAGGGACAGTACCAGTACTCAAACAAATGTTAATAAAAAAGCAGGAGATCAGGCCCTATGATATCGACGATTTGCTTAGAAAAGTGTGACGGCAAAAAAAGAAAAAGTTTTCATGAAAAATCTGACACATCAGGGAAAACATCAACCACAGGGTTTAAAACAGAGGCTATAGTGGAAAATAAAGTAAAAGGATTTGACAAGGGGAAGAAATGTTTGTCGTAAATGTTTTATAGTAAAAATATAGCATATCAGTGATTAGCAATAATGGTAAGCCTAATACTCACAATAAAAATAAACAAGGTCATATAGATCATAACCGAGCCTCGGAGGTAAGAAGTGGATTATCCTTCACCTGAAATGTTTTTCTTTTCATCCTGAAATGCGAGGCAAATGTTGGATCACAATAATTAGGAACCACAGTTTCCACAAATCCCTTCACTCGATTGGGATGTTCTCTTTTATTCTGGACGGCAAGGACAGTGCCAGTGACTGTAACATCGAGCGTATTTTGCAGTACTAAACACGTATTTATACTCTCCGAAAATTCTTCAAAAAGAACACAAAGAATGGCCTTCTCAGCTGCCATAGTTGCAACTCTTGCGTCATCAGAACGACTCAACGTTGAACGGTTCAACTCTCCACCGTTTCCGTTTAAAAAACGTTTTGCAACTTTTTGTCTGGGCTGAACGTAGCCCTGTTGTCTTCTCTGAGTGAATTATTCAATCACATGACTTGAGATAGTCACATGACTTTGTCTTTGCATATACAGTATAGGCATTTTTCTGGAAACTGTTTTCATCATTTGTGTGAATTAAAATTGTAATTATTAGCCTATTATACACTTCATGTAAGCGCATATGTCTTTTTTTATTTGCATTCTGGACATTTTGATCTGCATCTTTGTTCTCTTCAGCATTTTTAAATTAGTGTATGGAAGTCCAGCCAATAATATTTAGGGTAATAGTTCAGATTTAGGGTAATAGATTTAGGTTCAAATCAGTAACCCAGAAGTAATAACCATTCACTGGTTTTCCTTATCTCTCAGTTCCCAGCTAAAAGGGAACATTCTCAAAACTTTGGCACAAGGGTCTCTCAAAGTTTCTTTAAATAATTTTTATTATAATGTTCATTCAAATTTATATCGTTCATGGAACGTTTTCCCTGGATATTCCTTTGCTTCCCTGGATGTTACTTTTAACATTCACATAACCAAGAAAAAATATTTTTAAAACATTTTTAAAAAACTGGACATTTGAACTACTTTTCCATTATTTTTCTATGTAAACACACGTTAGACGGAAGTGTTTGACCATTGCGCGCATGACATGGTGTTCTAAAAACGGACTGTTAAAGTTAAAATAAGTTTTAAAAGACGCGTCTCGAGACCTTGCGGTTTTCCCCCATTCCACTGCCCGCGTCTCCCGTTTTCAAAGCAAAAACGCGTTCTGTGTGAATGGCCCCGTAGAACATATTTTTGTTAGCTGTGTTAATGCTAATATCCTTCTTAAGGACCAAAATATAGCAGCTGCCTTAATTGATGCTTGCCATGATGGGTTCTCACGCACGATACTTTAAATATATGTAAACTTTCTACAGTCATACAAACACTCCAGCTGACATGGTCTGTAATGGAAAGACATGACTAGCATCTTTGTCCAATTCTGTTATAGTGTGTAGAGGAAGGGAAAGTGTGGGTGGTTTCTTTTTCTGGCTCTGTGTGTGTGTGTGTGTGTGTGTGTGTGTGACAGACTGCTGTACAGAGAGTGTGCTGTGATTGCAGTCTACCAGGCTGTGCTTTGTACCAAAAGACACTTTTCTAAGAGTGCTGAACATAACAACTTGAGACAGAAAAAAAAGAAATGGGGAAAAGAGTGCTGGCTGCAGGCCCGAGGAAGGCAGACACTGGAATACAGGCTGGAATGTCAAGTATGCAAGCGGTCAATAGGGCCATCTGTGCATGCCTGCTAAAGAACCCAAGAAAGATAGAGAGAGAAAAGAAGGAAGAATGATTGCACTGAAGGCCCTGGACACCAGTGTGCAAAAAGTTTCCTTTTAGGGTTTAGGTTAGGGTCAGTCTATAGTAATTATAATTATCTTTAAATAAAACATATTAGATGTCTATGCTATGTCCTCATTCAGATGGCTAAATAAACATGAACAGGTTTAGCTACTTCATAATTTTGAAAATGTCCTCATAAATATAATGCAATGTGTAAAAATTGACTTGTGAGTATGTTTTAATTTAAATATTCTGATCAGCCGGTTTATGTGAGGCTATAAGGTTTAGCTGTAGGGTAGTCTTAGTATGAAAAAAAAACTGCACTGTAAAATGTTTTAATCATAAACAGGCATTTCTATCCTTCCCCCACATTATCAGGGGAAATTATTCTCCAGTCGTTATACGGTAATTTCCATCATCTGATAAAAATGTATCAGTAATATTTTACTGAGTTATTTTGTGCCCTAACAAAAAGGGTCTAGTGATGCCACGACCATAAATATGATGATAGCTAACATATTAGGGTATTAGGGTACTCACCAATAGACTAATATAGTTATGTCGTTATGTCGTCTTTAAATGCTCAAGCTCTTTAAAGTCAGGTTAATTCTGATTGGCTGTCAATGTTTTTTTTTTCACCACTCATCACCAGACATAATCATTCTGAAAGACTGATTACTCTCCCTATTTTGTTGTAGATCATTAAACCGTTATGCTGCCTCAGAAGTGTCTGACATCAGTTTTGTGAGGTACCTTTGTGTGCAAACTCTGCATGCAAAGTCATTGCCTGATAAGGCAGTGAGGCAATAAGTCGACTACCTTAAATTTGGCACGAAACAGAAGTTGCGATAGTCTTTTATTCCCTATTGTGACATATATCTGAGTGAAAACGGTTTCTTGAACAAGAAAAAAAGTAGGACAGAACCATTGGGAATTGGTTGGCTTGTTGGATGTGGTTTGCTCTTGCTGTGATCTCGTGTGACGTGAGTCACAGGTTGTCCCGCCTTCGCGTCAGTAAACACGTCATCGGAGAAAAAAAGAGATGTTGTTGCAAGAGGCTGGGCAAGTTTTTTTTATTAAAGATTGCATGGGCACATGAATTAAAAAATTATGATTTGCAGTGCACAGATAAATCATCTATAATAAATACTACATTATTCCATTAAAATTGTCTATTTTGAATTCATGGACTTTAAACTTTTGGATGCAGCCCCCTACTGGTAGCCCGCCCTGCTTTAATACATTGGCTGATCCATGAACATGATTTCTGCCCGTCGGATTCCTTTCCGTTGCCTGTGGAGGTGAAGACGACAACTCCCATGATTCCACACTCATTTACGGCATCATCAAGCTACACCTTTGTTTTGAATAAGCGACCTCTAGCGGAGAAAATTACATATTGTTCCTTTAAGGCGGCAATTGAACTGAACTTTAGTGGCTTGAAATAGCTTCTAAGATCTGTGTATGTAAAACGAATTGACTCTAGACCCTAAAGCCAAGCTCTTCCTCTAGACAGAGGGAGAAACGTTGAGGAGCTGATGATTTATCTCTACCATTATTCAACACACCCTATAGCCATTCTGCCAGAGCTCTTCTGTGTGTGTGTGTGTGTGTGTGTGTGTGTGTGTGTGTGTGCTGGAGGATATGAGATTAATTTAAAGGCCACCCAACATCCTCACTTTTATTGATGTTGTATTTCATACAGATATATTTTATGTCCATTCTCCTCCTTTCTTTGAGCAAATGTCACCTGCTCCTCATATCCTCTATTCTTTTATTCTCCCTCTCTTTCTTTCTCGGCTGGGGAGGATAATTCTCTGGAATGTTCCCCCTGTTCTCTGGTTGGTTGCGGTAATGAAAGCCAGCTCTGGTGCGTTAAATTTTGTCTAGACCTGAAGGGTGCACACACACACCTCTCTCTCTCTCTCTCTCTCTCTCTTGTCCATCTTTTGCTGATTGAGAATTTGTGATATAATTATAATGATGCTATATATAACTCACACTCTGTTCCAAATATGTCTCCTCATTTTTATTATCACCGCTCAAATCTTTTCCTATTACTTTTCCTTGTAGACTAATTATGTAATGCCTAAAATGGGTTCATCTTTCAAAGTTTTGACGGGTGGCTTAATTTCCGCAGATGGGAAGTAACAAAAAGCGTAACGGAGAGTGTGTGCGCGTGCTGGAAGACTTTGAGTAAACTGTGTGGCGAGAGTCTGGAATGTAGATGATCTGTCCGAGGAATCCAGCATGTGGAATTGTTATCACAGATGTGGCTGTGTGAAGTAACCATCCGCCTGAGCGTATCTAAATAAAAGCGGCGTTTTCTTTTTCTCTTTCTTGTCAGCCAAATTCATTTGTCACTTTTGTGCCATGGTAATGTCTTCAGCTGTATCAACAGGGAGAGCTACTTTGAGCGCCCTCCATCATTTCCCTCTCTCCACCCGCTGCCTCTGTTGATGTTGCTCATCATTAATTTGAGCTAGCCTAATGGCTCTCTCCTAGATAACCACCAATTTAGAGGCTTTGAAATCAATAGCTTGTAGCTAAAACCTTGCTTGCAGAAGAACCAGCAGGGATAAGACTTTGATGCCGGCTTAGATATAAATGTGTGTGCGCAGCTGAGCAGATTTTTTTTCCCCGAAGCCTGATAGAACAAAAGAGCAGAAGAGGAAGGCGTTGTGGTGAGAAGGGACTTCCATTGCTTTGCTTCCAATGAATCTGAATGTTTTTTTTTTAGTTTAATATGCAGAGACAACTGAAAGTGCAATTCTCCCAAAGAAGTGTTAAAGACAGAAATAAAAAAATGGACTGTATTTAAATTCTAAATACATGTTATTGGTCGTATTGTATGTGTGTTATTCTGAGGAAACAAGCTTTTTTTTTTGTCCATGATAAAAAAAAAATCTAAAATCTGGTTTAAAAAAACGTACAATTCTTACAAATTCTTAGAAATGTATTCTTTGTATTCATGTTGGTTTCATGTGGGTTTAAAAAAATAAGAAGAATCTTTTATCCCATTTTCAAGAAATGTTTTAAGTTAGTCGCATGAAATGGAAATTCACTATTTATTTTCTAAATGCATGATAATCTTATCTTAATGTGAATGTTTCATTTATGTATATTACTTTTTTTAATGTTTTGAGATCAAATAATTGATATTAATCAAATAAAAATGACGTATGCATTTCTTTCTTCTGCGGAACACAAAAGAACATATTTTGAAGAATGTTGGTAACCAAACAGTTTCGGGTCCCATTGACTTCCATTGTATTTTTTGTCCATATTTAATGTTTTATGGGTTTTTTTCTGCAAAAATACCATTAACCCTAATGTTAACCATAACCAATTGGCAATTCAGTTTGGCTTCATTCTGTAATTCCCATATTTCACCATTCATTTGTTTCCTGCCCTGCTTTTTGTGTGTGTGCTGGAAATTCTGTTTTACTGTTACACAGTTCATCTTTCACTTCTCATCCAAATCCCTGAGCTTGTTTTCCATGGGCAGTTTATTATAAGGAAACCACGTTGCAATCTATTGCAAAACAATAAAAAAAGACAAAGTTATAATGGTCGGTGGAATATGAATGCAATATACCCCGTTGGGTTTGCTTCTCTGTTAATCCACACACACACAGGCAACTTTAACTGCTTTAACTTTATCGCAGTACTGAGTAATTGGCATTGTAGAGATTGGGGTGAGATAACACCGTGACACTTTAGGCTCTTGGGAACTTTGATAAAATAAACAACCCTCTTTCCTCTTCAGTGGCGGGTGACCCAGGAGAGAGAGAAAGACAGGGGAATGGTGGTGCAGCGGCATGGATGGGCGGAAAACTGGATGGATAAAGAGAATGAAAAGACTGCGGAGCAGAAAGAAAAACAGAGCAAAAGAAAAACAAACGGTTCTGACATCATGGAGTAATTTGGAAACTGAATGTAGGTCAACCCAACCTGGCCTTAATGTTACTGTATTACACATAAGACACTTTTTCATGTAAATACTCAGATCAGATTGCCATAAATATATATTTCATCTGATCAAATCTGACCAAAACACTAAAAATCATTCTTTCAACATCATTCCTGAGTTAATTTCAGTCATTTGGCCTTACCCTCGAGGCGAAAGAGCACTGGAACATCAAGCGTTGGAGGCGATGTGAAAAAATGACCGACTCATGATTATGAATGCCAATTCAGAGATTTTTTTCTTTCTTTTTCCGCTGGCTCTCTGAAGGTTACCCTGACACACATCCATTGTAAATGTCAACATGCAAATCCGTACACTCACACACAAGAGATTAGCACCACAGGGCAAAGATATGAGGTGGCTGTGTGTCAGAGAATCATCCTGTGAGATCACCGCCATATTGTTATACTTTAGAAAAGCGCAATCACGTGTAATGAGCAGGCAAAGCTACGGATGCTTACAGTAAAAATCGCCGATTACACAAGGGCTTGAACAAAGGAGCTGCCCACACAAACAATATGCCCCTAGCGGGTCAACATCATTTACACGGAGGTATGGAAATAATACTCTGTTGACATATAAGACTCCTCAGGAAGATTGTGTGTGAAAGGTTGATTAATTCTGGAGCGTCACGGATGCGTAACTGTTGGTGCCTGATGGCCGTGGGTGGCTGAGCTGCAGAGAAAAGGATTCAGATCATTAGAGAAACCACAGGTCATTTACTGAGCCAACAGTGTGATCTCTCTGACACTATTCTTCAATGTTAAAACACTGTATCCACAGCTTGTCTCTCCACGGGCTTCAAATAGCCCAGATGTGGAGGGCCTGGAGAGACCGCTCAGGGGGTACAACACATTAGTGTCTGCAAGAGCCATTTGCGAAAGTGTGCATGTGTTTTCTGGAAGTGCAGTGATATTTCAGTTGGATGACAGAACCTCTGATATTTTGTTTGGCCATCTATCATTATGCAGACCAAGGTTTGTGGTCTAAATAAGTTAGTCACAAATACACGTATTTGGTAATGCTAGACAGTTTTGGTTCCCATTGACTTCCATTGTAGTTTTTGTCCATTCAATGAAAATCAATGGGAACTGAAACTGTTTGGTTCTACCTTTATGTTCCACAGAAGAAACATAGGGTGAGTAAATGATGACATAATTAAATTTTTTTGGGTGAATTATACCATTAAATCTCACACAATAGACAAACAGTGGGGGGAATAATTATTTGATCCCCTGCTGATTTTGTAAGTTTGCCCACTTAAAAAGAAATTAAGGGGCTATAATTTGTATGGTAGGTTTATTTTAACGGAGAGAGACAGGATATCAACCACAAAATCCAGAAAAAAAAACATTATATAAAGGTTATAAATTGATTTGCATTTCAGTGAGTGAAATAAGTATTTGATCCCCAAGCAAAACATGCTTTAGTACTTGTGGAGAAACCTTTGTTGGCAACCGGTTGGCAAGCACAGAGGTAAGACGTTTCTTGTAGTTGGTCACCAGGTTTGCACACATCTCAGGAGGGATGTTGGTCTACTCCTCTTTACAGATCCTCTTTAAATCCTTAAGGTTTCTTGGCTGTCGTTTGGCAACTCAAAGTTTCGGCTCCCTCCACAGATTTTCAGTAGGATTAAGACCTGGAGACTGGCTAGGCCACTCCATGACCTTAATGTTCTTCTTCTTGAGTCACTCCTTTGTTGCCTTGGCAGTATGTTTTAGGTCATTGTCATGCTGGAAGACCCATCTTCAGTGTTCTGGCTGAAGGAAGGAGGTTCTCGTCCAAGATTTTATGGTACATGGCCCCGTCCATTGGCTCCTCAATACAGTGAAGTCGTCCTGTACCCTTAGCAGAGAAACAGCCCAAAAGCATGATGTTTCCACCTCCATGCTTGCCTGTAGAGATGGTGTTCTTGGGGTCATAGTCAGCATTTCTCTCCCTCCAAACACGGCGAGTTGAGTTGATGCCAAAGAGCTCGATTTTGGTCTCATATGATCTGACCACAACACTTTCTCCCAAGCCTTCCCTGAATCATTAGATGTTCATTGGCAAACTTCAGACGGGCCTGTACATGTGCCTTCTTGAGCAGGGGGACCTTGTGGGTGGTGCAGGATTTCAATCCATTGCAGTGTAGTGTGTTACCAATGGTTTGCTTGGTGACTGTGGTCCCAACTGCCTTGAGATCATTGACAAGCTCCTCCCGTGTAGTTCTGGGCTGATCCCTCACCTTTCTCATGATCATCCTTACCCCATGAGGCGAGATCTTGCATGGAGCTACAGAACGAGGGCGATTGATTTTTCATTTTGTATTTCTTCAATTTCCGAATAATCACATCAACAAGTATCCTTCTCTCCAAGCTTCAAGATCTTGTAGCCCATTCCAGGCCTTGTGCAGGTCTACGATCTGGTCCCTGACGTTTGACAGCTCTTTGGTATTGCCCATTGTGGTGGTGGAGAGGATGGAATGGACGATACAGATTCTGTGGACTGGTGTTTACTGACATTAGGATATTAGGAGTTCTTAAAGTGACAGGACTAATCTGTGTTCCACATGGGCACATAACCAATCTGTGGGAGGCATAATTCTTGCTGGTTGGTTGGGGATCAAATACTTATTTCACGCGATCAAATGCTAATTCATTTACAACCTTTACATAATGTGTTTTTCTGGATTTTTTGGTTGATATTCTGTCTCTATCCGTTAAAATAAACCTACCATAAAAATGATAGACCCTTCATTTCTTTGTAAGTGGGCGAACTTACAAAATCAGCAGATCAAATAATTATTCCACCCACTGTATCTGCAAAAAGTTCAACTGCAGAACCTTCTCAGAGTAATTAGTATTATTTTGATTTTAGACATTAAATGATGGAAGTTTTTTCCTTACAAAATTAAGTAAAAAAAAAGTAGAGTTTATGCTACCTGAAACTGAGTTTAAACATTTGATTTATCATTTGATCTATCTATCTATCTATCTATCTATCTATCTATCTATCTATCTATCTATCTATCTATCTATCTATCTATCTATCTATCTATCTATCTATCTATCTATCTATCTATCTATCTATCTATCTATCTATCTATCTATCTATCTATCTATCTATCTATCTATCTTTACATAGCAGTGGGACCTATTTTAAACGCACTGGCCCTTTAAGAGCTGAGAAGCTGCACTTGACGTCCAGCGGACTATCGCTTTGCAAGCAGCACAGCAGTCAGTCAGTCACACACACACGGACTCCAGTCATCTCTGATCCGCTGAGATTCTCGTTCGTGTATTTACAGCCACTGCTGCGAAAAAACAACTAGACAAAATGGGCACGAGCTGGTTTTCTCGAATAACTGCCGTTTGGATATAAGAGGGCGGAAACGCGAGTAAAACAGACGGCGGAGAAAGAAAAACAGACGAGGAGCGCGAGAAGGCCGAACCATTGAGGGAGTGCGAGAGCAGCTTAGTTTCTCACACGACAGAAGCGCGGCGCTCAAGTGGATTTGGGGCTCAAAGCAACGAGGACCAAAACACGCCCGTAGCAAGCCGTACATGTGGATTAATCGTGGACATTTCTTCATTTCGTTCACCTCAGAAACTAACGTTACATTAACCTCCAGTAGCGACAGACCTTCACCTTCCGCGGAGAGGTAAGTTACTACAAGACATTTTGCCCACGAGTCTGTCAGCAGTTTATCGGTTTTAAGGGCGCCGAGAGTTCTCCGATCCGTTTGACGGAGAAACAGGGTCTTTTGGGGGCTAACGGCCGTTATTCCTTCACTGACCCTCGGCTAGATTGAATGAGCGTCTTTGCGCAAGGCGGAAATCAACCCCTCCGTGAAGACTATTCGGCTAGTTAGCATAGCTAGCAGCAGTGTTTATGCTTTAACGTTAGACGGAATGTCGTTCAATTTCACCCGGCGCGTCACGTTATGTTTTCAGCTAGCTTTCTACAATTATATACAATGTTTTTGGCAAAGCACACTGTCACCGTTGAGCGTTTTTTTTTGGTTTGAGCTAACGTTAGTTGAGTTAGCTCGGTTTATGTGGTCATGTATAGTATATTGAATGCTTAGCTAACGTTAGTTCTGTAGTAACGCTGCCGGGTGCAAGCAGAGGATGAGGCGTATATTTTCAGTCTGTTTTGAATGTGTCTTCGGTGTTAATCAGATTAGATCAGTGGTATTTAGGATTTATTGTCAACATCACATTATTGAACGTGTCTGGTGCTGTAACATGGTTTGGTTTAGAAAGAATAGCCGCTACATAATGTTGTTTCTTATAGAGCTTCGAACTAATATATATAGCGCCTATCAAATGTTTATCCCCCACTATACAGATAACATTGGGCTAAAGAGCATTAGTGCATGGAAATAGCCTTCATAGACTTCAACAATATG
Source organism: Rhinichthys klamathensis goyatoka (assembly GCF_029890125.1). NCBI lineage: Eukaryota > Metazoa > Chordata > Actinopteri > Cypriniformes > Leuciscidae > Rhinichthys > Rhinichthys klamathensis. Next base: position 409,618 of record NW_026606787.1, on the reverse strand, counting down.
TGGTTTGTGAGCCCATATTTAGAGCTGGAGCTCGTGCAGTGACGTACTGAACTGCGATTATTTGTGTAGCTCTTCACAAGTCTCTACACTGCCTCACTGTTCCATTGTTTTCATGTGAAGCAGAGACTTTGGTTTCCTTCATTGTACTGTAAATATCGCTCAGAAAGTGTTGAGAAGTCTTGCATAAACACGATGGTATAACATCTTTTGTGCACCTCCCCGCCCCCTTCACAAAGCTCTCGACGAGGCTGCAACTATACTCGCTCGCTTTCCATTTCTCGGATGTTGTTGTTGTTGTTATTAAGGGTCAATAAATCATAGTAGATACCAAATGCTTGTCAACAGCTGTTGATTTGCACATGAAAGGCAGTGGAATGTAAAAAATGGAGGCCACACAGCTTAAGTGTATTAGTGTAATTGGACATTGGCCAGCTTAGTTTTTTTCTTCTTCTCTTGAGCAGCATTCTTTTCCACTGTACATTAGAAGAGAACAAAGCAGTGCACAGTGTCATAAGTGGACCAGCGAGATGCCTGAACCCAAAACATAACTAGCCTCAGACAACCTCTTTGCTCTGCAGGGCCGCCAGGACTCATGGCCAGAAAACAACAGATTTGTTTTGGACTCGCATCAACTCCAGTTCCACCCTCTGTTTTGAGTAATGATATTCTTTCTCCCTCTCCTCTCTGCCCCATTCAGATTAGTGATAAGCACTGGAAATAAATGAGTTTGTCTTTTAAGCATTGTCTGGTGAAATGTGGAGCTAGTTTACCACTTTATCTCTGTCCGTTTTCAAAATGCTTTGCATAAACTCTAATACATGGTGCACAGCAGTTTTGCAGCTGCAAGCTTTATTACAGCAGGCCTTTTCGTTAATTTATGTCAGATGCCTTGTTTCTCCTTGTATGAACTGCGGAACATGCTCAAGTAGTATTCAGGGACAAGATAAGGAGTTGATAGCATACAAAGTGTTTGTCCTTGACCATTCTTCATTTTGATAAATGAGCAGCTTAGAGTGGTGCATCGAAGGAAATTAACCATATGCAAAATGCTTTCTTTGTAAGCAGACTTCTTGGCTTCCCGTCATGCTGTCACTCTTTGTATTGACTGTGGTGGACCACTTCGCTGAGTTGGCTGTGTTGTAATGAGTGGGTTTTGCCCCATTGCAGTGCTGCCTCTAAGGCTCCAGAAGATCTGCTCCTGAAATCATTGTGCAAATGTTATTGTTTCATTGTGGAAGAGAGCTTTGTTTTGTGTTATTCATTAAAGGTGTTCATCATCATCAGCCATGTCAATGTCGACTATAATTACACATTATTAATGTTTATATAGCCTATTAAACTAATGTTCAAATGTTTGAGGTCATTAATGTTTTTTTTAATGTTGAAAAATCTCTTATGCTCGCTAAAAAGCCCAAAGTATAGTTCCGGCGTCATGTTGTAGTTAATTAGCAAAGTGTGTTGCTTTAAATAGCACTTTACTATAATTAGCTTTTAAATACTGTTTTCACTACTTTCATGAAGCATTTTTACAGGTTTTTCTGGTCAGTGAATAGCCTTGTTAGAAGACAGGCTAAAAGCATTCTCCTTTCACCCACCTTTGTGTTGAGTTCTGTTGCCTGCTATCAGCATCAGTTGTGTCATATCAGGCACAGTTAGATAAGACAGAATTGCTGGAGTTCCCCCAGTGGTGGAGGGCTATCAGCATGACGTAACCACTAGTGTGCTGTGTGTGTAATGTTGACACTGCTGTGTTTGTTAGCTCAGTGAGGCAATAGTACCCCGTATCTGCTGTTGATGGCACCATATCTGGAGAGACGTTTATGCAGATCAGTCATGTATAGGTCCAAAATATTTTTCTATTTCCCTCTTGACATGCATTGAGTGAGATAAAGTCATTGTTCTGCTATTTGGAGTCATAAAAGTAAAAGAATGGCTTGTTTTTGTTATAGTTGTAGTGTGAGTGTTGGAGGGTGAAATGGACAATCTATATTGGAGCAAAACTACATGGTAATAAAGCTGTTAAGTCAAGTTGTTGTTTTTTTAGACAAAATGCACTATAGCGGAATGTTACTTAATCTTAATGTATGACTCGATTCGATCAGAATTGAGCCTGACTGATCCTATTAGCTAAGGCAGAGTTTTGGACTAACTCCCATGGCATCTGTCCTGCACTAGTGGTGGTCAGTGATGTGAGTGTTGTAAACATGTGCCCATGGCCAAGTGTTTGATTGCTAAAAAAAGGCCAGAGTAATAGGCTGCAAATACCATTAAGACTATTTGACTAATGGCTACATGCCAAAGGTCGTGGAGCCTTAGTTTTTACTGCAAGGGATGTGTATGTTGGTAGTGGGTGGGTGGGTGGTGTTTTGAACCATTTGAATGCATTATAAGAAGTTCATTTGATCTTAAGTGTCTGGTGGAGTGTGGAGTGGATAGCACAGAGGCCCTCTGGGTGTTTTAGAAGAAGTCCTTGATATCAATTTTGTATGTGGTCAGAATGGAGAACCAATGCTGAGTGCCCCATTAAAGTTCAGTAAATGCACTGTCTGGAGGTCCTAACTGTCAGTGTCCACCACTCCCCGCAGCCCTTCACAGGGATTGGGCAAACAGCCACCATACTCACCTCTCCTCTACTCTCAGACGCCTCCCGGTTTATCTCTACAATCAGTTCATCTTTCTTTGTTACACAATGGTGACTTGCTACACAGAACCACAGCTTAACAGCAAAGTCTTTCAGATTTTTACTGCTGATTATGACCTGTCCTGCATAAACTTGAATATAAGCAAATGTATGCCCATTCTGTCGATATGAGAATTTTATCCAAGCACTGCTGACAGGTTTACCCTGTTTGATTTGACTGTAGAAGCTGATTATCACATGAACTCCTCATATTCACATCAGCACAGCAGCATTTTGTGAGTAGTTCCTGCTAAGCAACATAGAACTATTACAACTTCCTTTTTACCTACAGCTTTATTTGTTTGTGCTGTGTTTATGAGTGAGCAATCTTAGTTACATTCTGATCACTTCTCACTTCAAATGTTTAAAGTCCCTGTAAAGTCAAAATTAAGTATGTGTTCAGAGTTTGTCACACCACAGAAAAATGTGTTATTAGCCACCCAGCTAAATTTGAATGATAAAAAAGCCAAAATAAGCTATCAAAATCTTGAAAAAATGAGCATTATTCTCTGCTCTTAAACGCTGGGGGTGTGTCCGCTGGCTGTGCTGAAACCCCGCCTACTCACGGGAAAGCTGCCGACGGTAATATTAGGTGATACTGCTTTCGGGACGGGAGGATGAAGGCCGAGGCGGGAGATAGTCGGTTCGGCCCCATTCACAGTAACAGCGGATTATCAGAGAATCCCAGTTGTCTCCGACGAAAGTTTATAAAACTATCCTGTGCAAAATGATCACTACAGAGGCCGGTGTTTATGGTGATAACCATCAAGGTGGCTCTTCACAAAATGAATCCACCACTTTTTGATATGATCGTTTTTCGGAAATTTAAAAAAAGGACACCGATCTGTTTTGTAAGTGATTGCATCCAGGCAATACACATTTCCGTGACGAAGGCATAGCTAGCTAGCAAACTGTAGGCTGTAGTAACGCGATTGAGCGGCGAACTGATGTGAATGTGCTCTATTGTTAGGGGAGGGGCCAGCCTTAGTGGCTCCAGTGTGTCATCAAGTAGGGGCGTGTCCAGGAGCTTAGGGGCTCCAGTGCGTCATCGAGCCCCGTTTTAGCTCCGCCCAAAAAATCCGGAACACAGCAATGGTGAAAAAGTGTTTAATGGTCTAACTCCACAATTCAGTACTTCACAGTTCACAGTCTTTGTAATATGTTTTAGCATTACATTTATAACATTTATAATGTGTTTAGAATTTTTTTTAAAGAATGGCCTTTACAGGGACTTTAATGTTTAATCAGTCTGTTTAAAAACAGATTATCTAAGAAAGTGAGTGTTCGTAGTGCGGCTGCAGTGAACTGATGTATTAAACTAGCCGTGTTTGGGTGCACACTCAGCGTTTGTGCTCTTTGTAAGAGTTCTGTTGTTGTCAGCAGTGGTGTCAAGTGCAAGTGGTCTTGCAGTGGTGGCGGTCTGTGGAGAAAGTCAGTGTTTGTCTACACAACCACATCAATAGCAGCTGCTACTTCTCTGACATTTTTAGTAATCTGGAGAGAAGCCAGCTAGAGGAACTACAAATGTAGGTGTGCGTGTCTGTTTGCGTTCATGTGACACTGGGTGTCAAGTAGGCTACAGCATGTATTCAGATAGTGATTGTGTTGTTGAGTGCTGGGGATAGACTGTATTGAGTGATAGAATGTATTTGTGTGTTCTACTGAGCCACATGAGCCCTGTGCGTTCCTGACATTGAGTTGACTGCAGGCGCAGTATGAATGCAGGCTCTTGCTTTTGTAGAGCAACAAAATTGTTTATAAAATTGAATGAGCAGTTGAAGGTTCTGCTGAAAATATCGATTTTGTAATGTTTTGTGAAAGAAGTCACATTTTGTTGGAGATCAGTCCAGTACTAAAGGCTCTTATTACTTACTTAACGTTAGCAATCCAACAAGAGATTTGAGTTCATTCAGTTCAAAACGGACTACAATAAAGCCCTTGAATCATGAAGTACAATGCCAAAAATGTTTGTTACAGATTTTTTTTTATTGGATGATATAATGCTGATAGTTAATTGATATCTATACAAACTTTGTTGATATTAAAATTTTTTACTTTTATTTTTTCTCAATTCAATGAAATATTTAAAAACAAAAAGTGCATTATGCTTTTGTAAAGGCTGTCGTTTGATGTTGAAACTGAAAATCACTATGAAAAGGCACTTGTTTTTGAAAATTGCAGTATTATAAATTATTTATCTGTGCCTATCATTATTGTTAAATTCATACACCCTCATAATCTTTAATCAAAATAACTTCCTCTTGAAGTGACTTCTCTTCTCTGATGACGTCTTTACTGGCGTCAGGGAGGGCGGGACAACCTGTCAAGCATCAATCCAATCAATTCAAGCAATTGATTGATTTATGTTGTTAAAAATCAAATGCTTCTTATTGCCTTTGTTATGTCACTATATTGCTCAAAATAAAATTTCAAATAAATTCCCAGTGGATAAAATCAAGCCCCGCCATAAATATTTTTTCTTGTTCGAGAAGCTGTTTCACTCAGATATATAGCCTAGCTCATAATAGGGAAAAGACCATAACAACTTCAATTTCATGCTAACTATAAACAAGAGATGCTTCTTCAGTTTAGTTATTCAGCCAAGTGGACAGATTATGCCAATAATCTCAAAATTATCAAATTTGGACAACATGCAAACTGCACATACAGTTTTGCATTAACTTCTAAATTTAATTGTATGTTTTTACTCCCAATTTGTTGTTGAAATATAATAATTTACACACTGGCTGTCATTTTCATGACAGATATTTTAAACATAGGGCTACATTAAAGTATCACATCAGCATCATAACTCCAGTCTTCAGTGTCACATGATCCTTCAGAACTCATTCTAATACGCTGATTTGCTGCTCAAGAAACGTTTATTATTATTATCAATGTTGACTTTTTTTTCAGAAATCAATTCAGCAAAAGTTAAAGTAAAGAGATTTATAATGTTACAAAAAATTATATTTCAAATAGATGAAATTGAACTTTCTATTCATCAAAGAATTCTGAAAACAATTGTACACAACTTTTTTCAACATTGATAATAATAATGAATGTTTTTTGAGCATCAAATCAGTATATTAGAATGATTTCTGAAGGATCATGTGACTCTGAAGACTGGAGTAATGGTGCTGAAAATTCTGCTTTGCATCACAGGAATAAAGTAGGCCTATATTTTAAAATATATTCAAATAGAAAACAGTTATTTTAAATTGTCATAATATTTAACAATATATAACTCTTTATTATTATTATTTTTTTAATCAAATAAATGCTGTCTTGGTGAGGAAAATCACGCGCGGTCCGGCGCCTGCCTGTTCACACCAGACGCGTATTCTTCGCGGAGGTCGACAAGCGCTTCTGCTCAGTTGTTATTTATTCAGAGCTATTTTTTTACATCATGGGTAAGTAAATAACCCAGGGTTTCCGTTGTCCGGTAATTACCGGACATTGGCCGGGAAAAAAATGAAATGTCCGACAAAATTAAATCTCTCCGGTCAAATTGTCCGATTAAAATTGCGTAATAATCCCGCCCCCCTAACACAATATGAATTTAAGAATAATTCTAAAATGTATAAAGCAAAAATACACCGACCTTTGGCTATGTTATAAAGGAACAGGCTCTAGGGTTTGAAAGTTATAAAACAACATCGCATGCTGCATTTCAAATAAAGCGCACACCTAGAACGGCTGTAATATAGACCTAAACAACGAATGATTGAGTGAGACGTTTCAGATATGGCCAGGCCCATTGATATTATTGATAAAGTTGATGATGCAGACTCGCAATCTTCGCAGTAGTGAACGCGCCTATAGAGAGAAGTGTGCACGCGCCGGCGCCTCCGGGTCCTGATTAGCCTATATTGTCCACTATTGCTTCTTATTTATTAATCCAGGCAAATTTGTTGATGAAACATTGATTAAAATTAATATACAATTTATACAAAACGAAATTTCAAGCAAAAATAATATTCGAAGATCACAGGGTTGATTATTATTCGAAAATCGCAGCCCTCCACCACATGCACGCACACATGCATTAGACTATACACCAGAGCATGAGCAAAGCGGAGCGGTGTGACGCTTATTATAAGTTAAAAAACTTAAATATACGTTTCATATTTATAAATAATATAATGTTATTATTTTTTTTTTCATCTATGTTGATTAGGCTATATGAAAAGGGAACCGCATGTGATGAGTAAGATAGGATCATAAGATGACCAATAGGCCTATATATCGGAAAACATTTGGAATTGGTCAGACATGATTTTGACCACTTATTTAGTTTTGTTTTGTAGAAAGCCTTTCTTTAAAGTTTATTTCGTTTTGTATAAATTGTATCTTCATTTTAATGAATGTTTCATCAACAAATTTGCCTGGATTAATAAATAAGAATTTATTCATATGAAGTGAGCATTTCTCTCTCTAGGCGCGTTCACTACTGCGAAGATGGCGAGTCTGCATCGTCAACTTTATCAATTTATCAACAATTTAAATGTTTCATGCATAATCATTACTTTCGCCGGTTATTTGTGGCAAGCTTTATTTCAGGTGTTGCGTGATATCTCTGCGCCCAATAGCAGTGCTTCGCCTGTGTAGAGTCTCCGCAACGGCGATAGATTGAAACGCGCGTCCGAGTGAAGATTGCGCAAGAAGCTTGATTTAAAAAACAACTGATTTTAGCGCTAGATCTCTTATTTAATAGCGAACTAAATGAATGATCTGCTAGTTAACTGGATATGTTTTATTTATTTGTATTAGGTACATCCGTGCCTCAATGTTTCAAAAAGTGAATGTGTGTGAAACCATAGTAAAAAACAATTGGTGTTAATTGACGCCAATCGGACGTTCATGTTTTTTCCGTCTATTTGAAAGTTAGGCTAATAATAACAGGTTGCATTCTATACGGCCTGATTATGTCATTTTTTAAGTTACATAGCCTGCCTCCAGTTTTCCTCAACTTGACTAATTAAGAGGCGATATTTGACCGGCATTTCATCAAAATGTCCGTTAAACGAAACCTCTGCCGGTCACTTTGACCGGCACCATTTTTTTCTAGCGGAAACTCTGAAATAACCTCATAATATAAACACCATGTTTCTGTAACCAAGAAGTTGTACACTTCTTTTATTAATCCGTTGTCGAGACACACGCAGCCAGAGAGAGAATATGGTAGACAGTAGTGTATATATACCGTTGAAATATACATCCTCTCTTCAAATTTATTAAATCTATTTTCCTCTTCCGTTTCCCAGTGCGAGTAGACAGGAGGAGAGCCCTTGCCCTATATCTTTTGATTATAGGGTATTATAGGGTATTTTAATGTGAAAATTGCTTATATTTTGACAATTGACCGGATGGTCGAGTGTTTCTTGGTGTAACTTCCTGCCGGAATTGACGCGGATCACTTGCGGCTCGCGGAAAAAATAGACCAGACGCCGAAACTGGCGCTTCACAGCGCGTGCCGGCTGTGCCGCGTCTGGTGTGAACGACACCATAGGTTAACATGGGCACTAAAAGGAAGCGGCCTCCGTTCCGCGCCGCTTCCGCGTCGGGTGTGAAGTGAACCCCGGCGTAAGTGTATTAGTTTGGTGATGTACCTCTAAGGTTTCAGTCTGTACCTTTTGAGCAACTCAGTTATTTTATAGCTTGCATGTGATTTTTAATTCTTTAACTGACTATTTCAAACAGTGTTTAAATTCCCTTTTCTATCACCCATTCTCTTTGAGTGGATCTTTTTTTCCAGTCTCTGTATCTAATGTCTGTGTTTTGAGTTAAGCTCAGCTGTTCTCTGGATTCTCTGAATGTGCGCGACACCCCTTTGCACTTCGACCTGAATATCAGAGTAGAGTTAAGGCTGTGTGTGGGCTGACTGTCATCTGTCTGATGTGTTTTCTTCATTACCTTACATTATCCTCAGCAGCAGTTGTTTGGGTGTAGTGTATTGGTGGTGACTCTCTCTGCCTCTGGGTTTTATACTCACTGGCCCATTATGAAACAAGCAACTGCTCATGAAACAGGATGTGAGGGGTGGACAGTTTTTGCGTAGCAGAGCATATAGCAGCTGTGTGCGTGAAAGAGCTGGCGAAATTGACAGATGTGTGTGAAGATGAATAGAAAAAGGCTGCACCTTCCTGCTATCAGCCATACTGCTGACCTCAAGGATCTTCTTTCTCCACACAAGTCACTCTCAAATATAAATGCCAGCTTTAGGATTTCTTTGCATAATACGAGTAGTGCTGCCGCGATTAGTCGACTTAGTCGACGTAATCGACCATGCAAATTAGTCGACGGCAATTTTTTTAGTCGACGTGTCGTTTTACTATTGACCGCTATTTATTTTTGGTCTCCCGTCACAAATGGCTCACTGTAATTCACCTCCACACACCAGTCTGTGTGCCGTGCGCACCCTGCTGGTTTATCTGCTATCATTTTCCTTCACGTTCCCGCCCGCCTTCACTGCTTTGATATGAAAAATTGCGGAGGCAGGTGACGGAGCTTTCACAGTGGGCTCGTTTGCTGCGGTCCGAGTCCGAGCGCGAGCGCGATTGTTCCCGGCGCCCCCCGCAGCGTTGTTCTGGTATCACACTCAATTCTATCGAACCCTGTTGAGTTTGCGTGCATCTTATGCCATCGCAAACGTGCACGGCGCATGATAGAAAACAGAACGCGGGTCAATATATTGTGTTTTTCAAACGGACTCTTTTGAGGAGACAGTGGATTTCCAAATGTGTTGCCCTGATTGCATGCGCAATGCGCGAATACACTGCAGACTCAACTCTCGCGTATCCAAGGTAAATCATCAACACTATCATCCCTTACATGTGTTTTATTTAACTAAATGCATCATAATCAGCTAAAACGCATGGGCAGGTTACTTAACTTCCTGAACAAGCGCTCCCGAGTCGGTGTTGCTTTCACATTCACGCGAACCGCGGCACGGGCCCGCCATGCACGCAAGTGTAAACGCGAGCTACAAAACTGCGTGCCTGCCTGCTTTCAGCGCGACTCATAGTGGGCTAGTCCAGACTCTTTCAATTCAATTCCAATTTATTTGTATAGCGCTTTTCACAGAAAATGCATTGCATCTACTTTACTATTCAGAGTGATGTTATCAGTTATGCTTTTCAGAAATGTACATAAATTAATCATTATTAGCTTACTGTACATTTTTTAAGGCAGAACAAAGAGCTAATTTAAGTAATACATACATGTTTGTTATTAGAGGATTAGATTAGGACTCTGACTAATATGGTATAGCCTAATGGAAATGCAGTAATGCTTAGATTGTTAATACATAATGTTTTTGAACAGAGTTTTGGCCCTTCAGTTGAGTTCAAAATAAAATGGACACAACGAAATAAACACTTGATTTTTTTTTTTAATTAGTCGTTTAGATTAGTCGACTAATCGAAAAATTAGTCGAAAGATTAGTCGTTAGAAAATTAGTCGTTAGTGGCAGCACTAAATACGAGATAGGAAATATTGAGTGTGTTGAATTAGCCAGTGATGTAACATTGTATCCATGAACGAAAAGCTTGTTTTTTGCAAGTAGCTGAATTTTTTTTGCCCCCCCAAAACAATAGTAGGGGAAACACTGTATTCAAATAAACAAACTCATGGGGGTCAGTTAAAAATCAAGAGAGGTAGGAAAAGTAATCAATTTGAGATGGAGAAGGATGCAGGGCCTGAATTTCGTTTTGGAAAATGGGGGGGAAATCCCCCCTTAGATGATTCTCATGGGGGGGGATTTTTTTGTTTGAGGGGGAGAAAGGGGGGGGGCATTTTTTCCAAACAAAATTATTACATTTATCTTGCCTAAATGTTTGCGCTCATTGCATTTTTACAATGGGGTAATATTGTTGTTAAGAATTTACACATCACAAGGAAGCTTGATTTAAATTGTTTAATTAAATTGAAAAAAGTAGCGAAAACAAATACAATAGAATAAAGATACAAATAAAGATAATTAAAGAGAAAAGTTTTTCAATGGGTCTAACACTATTCATATACAGAAACTGAATAAAGTAATCAAATGGAAAATAACACTGGGTAGTATTTTAGTCCTGAATAAATTAAATACATAGGCTATTAATCCTGATTCCTTTAACTTAAAGCTATCTTTTGTTGTTTTGACAACAAAATTAATGACAGACACACATGTGGCTGCCGTCACTTTAAGAGCTAGTGCACGGATCCTGTGTTCATTATACTGGCATGCGTTTTATGCTTAGGGCTATTAAAGACAAAACCGACTATGTTTAGAGTATAGCCTACACACAAAGACCGAAATTGACAATTTTGCTTGTTAAAGCAATATAATCCGCGAAAAATCGTTACTGGCCAGCTGTTTTTGAGGCGGATTTTCTATGAATGTGCGCATAGAAAATAATCTCTCAGAGAGCGCGCGAGCACTGATTAGTTTAAAATCGCTTGAATGTTTAAACTGGTGGTAAGACTTAAAAAGACTTCAGTCACGATGCACTGGTGGCCCGATTGTGCAACTGAATATTCCGTCATGTCCCGACCTTACAGTCTATGGTCCCGACTCTAAAACGCGAGTGTGTATTATCACCGCAGCGCTTGATGCCTGCCTTGCACAACACATTATGAGAGAAGAGATAGAAGACACGCGGCACCGCTGAACACTCACGCTGTTTGTGAAATTGCGTCTGGAAGATTGTTGTTAAAAGAATGATTTGATTTTATAATCTGTGTGGATTACGATTGCGGGAATTTCCCGCATTATAAACGGGAAACCTGCGGGAATGATTAGAATTATGCGCAATACCCGCGCCGAAATTCGAGCCCTGGGATGGCCAGTGGAAATTGCCTGTTGGAAAAATCCCTCTGACACATCCTATGTCCCATTGTTTTCTTCGCAAGCCTGTAGGATATCCAGAGTGGCCCAAAGATATGAGCTGGCTGCAGCTCTGCATTTGGGATTTAAATATGTCTTTACCATCATCCCTTTAAATCTCCAAGTGCTTGTTCTTAAGCTGTAATACATTCTTTAGTCCTCATGTCATTTAGCTTGAATACTCCAGGTCTCTGTTCTTTACCTGATGTCTTGTACGAGGGCTGTAGCTTGTGAATTTTGTATGGTAGTTGGTTCCAGTATGAGTTTGCTATGTGTGTGAGTGAGTTTCTGGCAGCATAATAAAGTATTGACTCATGTGGAAGAGTGCCCAAGACTTTACTGGAAGAGAAGCTGTGCTTTCTATCAGTGTCTGTTGATCTAATATGAGCAGCAGTCTACAGTGAGCAGAGGTTGACTGATTTATCTATGTTAATCAGCACCGACAACAGCTTTCAGATATCTGCCAATATGAACTGATAATAGATGTTGTTTTCCCCTCAATATAACACGTGACTGCATTCTGCACAGAGCCATTCACTCAAAATTAATGCTTTTGGCAGTGATCAACACAGAGAATCTAAGGTGTGTTGTTGTTGTTGTTGTTAAATTAGTAATTAGCTGCTCAAAAGGTATATCTACAGTACATTGTTAGACAAAATCTGACTCGAATTTTTAGGTCATGCTTGTTGTCAGTCGATTTGATTGTGATTTCTATCCATCTGGTCAGATTGATGCATTTAGCAAGATCTGTTTCATTTACCTGTTTGTGAGGAGCAGACCTTTCAAAAAGAAGTGTTTGGTGTATTTCAAGCTAAATAGTAGGGCTGGGTATTGAAACAAATTTCACAATTCGATTATCGATTCACAAGCTTGCAATTCGGTTCTATTTCGATTTGATTCAATATTGATTATTTTGGATATCAGTACATGGCAAACTTTCTCAAGGAAAACAAATCTCTTCACTAATGCTGTAAACTATGGGAGTCAGCGAGCCTACTAGGCTTCATTAGCCTTCTATAATATTGAAGGTAAAAATTAACGGATTTGTATACAACAAACACTTAAATTACACTTTTATTTATTTTTATAATAATAAAATTATATGAAATATAAACATTTAAATGGTGGTGGCTTTCATAAAAACTTCCCAGATTTATTTAAACATGCATTAAATATTGAATAACATTAAAACTTTAATGAATATAAATTTTTCTAGCTGACGAGTTTATGGTCACTGGATATGGTTTTTCAGAGTTAAATGTGACGTTACATGACGTTGTTCACAAGCTGTTTTACTGACGTCTTTCCACGGTTGAAACACTGATTGAGCGATTCCATGTGACATGATTTCGATAAGTTGTACTCCATGTTTTAACACACTTTTAGATGCTCATTCATGTTTATTTCGTGCTGTAACTGGTATTATTAAGGCGGAAGTGAAGATCATGTGCGCTCCGCGCTGCTGCTTTTCTTGAGCTGAGCTGCGCCAGAGCGATCTCACGCCACAGCGCCAAAACGGTATTTATGTTTTTGAATTTCGTAAGAAAATGGACGTAATTTGAAATCTAAGACTTTGTTTCATATCAATAGTACAAAGCACAAAGATTTAGGGGTCGACCGATATGTGATTTTCAGGGCCGATACCGATTATTACAGATCAAATAGACCGATAACCGATCTTTTGAACCGATGTATGTCTGATGTAAAAATGTAAATTATTGTCAAATTTAAGATTAACTAAGGGTTTTGACAAATACTTTCTTTAAATAATTTTAAACATATCTTTGAATCTGGGAACTGTTATTAATAATAATAATTATAAGAACTTAAAAAGTGCAGGGAGCACCCAGCAGCATTCTGTAAACATTTTGTAAAACTTAAAGACTGTATTTTAACGTTTAAATAAAATTTTAGTAATCAAAAAGCATATCTAATTAATTGAAATCATCAAACTTATTCAATTTATATACAGTTTAACAAAAATTACATTTTTAGGGCCCTATGAAAAAACTAACTTTTATTTTGACGGGTTGCCGTGGAGATCTTTGAGTTTCTGTGTGTTTATGATATATGACGATAACTTTTCTCAGTTGAAGCATTAAAATGCTCATGAAGTGACTGAGCGACTCTGGAGATGATGTTTATGCCATCATGTTCTCTTATAATGATGCGGCTGAGGCTGAAAACAGCACAAGCGTCACGCGTGCTCCAGTGTGTGTGTGTGGTAAATGAAATTACGCGTCTGCGCCATTCATTTAGAGACACGCAGGATTCATATTTAAATAGTCTTTTTGCGATTTGAAATTCGATTTGATTTGTACTGACCTGCTTTTTATTAATTCATCAAAAAGTTGACAAATTCCGTAATATTCCGCTTTATTCAGTAAATTCCGTTTTTATGACTGGATTTCGTCTCGCGGAAATCACAGGGCTCTATTATATTGAGGTATTTTGCAACTTCAGTGTAGTAATTTATTCTTCTTCAGCAAAGTCTGCTGCTGCCTTAACTTTGAGAGACAACTGATGATCAGTGAAGCAGCTCCAGTCAGCAAGTGCTTTCGGTGTGAGAGTGCAAAACTTTCAGTGCCTTCAGCTTTCCTCGTTGATCCGCCGGACTCGTGACTCCCAACAAATCAGATGGGTGGGGACATTAGTCTAGTCTACAGAGTGGTGAGTTCCGACAGATGTGGCTGCGTTAGAGCCAAATATAGCGCATTTCAAAATAAAAATATTTTATCGGCAAATCGGTTTTGAAAATGGCCGATACCCATAACCATAAAAATGGTTAATATCGGCGCCGATAATCGGTCGACCCATACAAAGATTATTGCGATTTAATAGATGGGATGCGTGCTACAATGTTCCATTCTTTCATCAACTGAAAACAGGATGACTAGCCTAATCGATTCTTGGGATTTAAGAATCGATAACGGTTCGTAAAAATGAGAATCGAGAAATCGATATTTTTTACCAAGCCCTACTAAATAGTGTAACATTTTATTTTTGGGTTGCACAAAAAGCTACACATTTCACAAAGACTCCTGTAGCTTCTAGATATAATAGGGCTGTATTCAACCAAAGAAAATCTTGGTCGACTGAAGTCCTGACGTTTTCGACTAAAAATCGACTAAAATCGACTAAAAAAGACGTTAGAAAAAAAAAAAACTTTAAATTAATTAGCTGCGCACAGTGCGCAGTACTTGGTAGCCTTGCTGTCCGCCTAAATGAATTATAAATAAACATAAAAAAACTAGTAGGCTATTTGCAGTATATTCAATCGTTTTTGACCGAATTATTTTGCACTGAAATGAGTCTGACACACGAGTCTGTCGGCTCTGACAGCGTTGCATCACGTGCACCTGCGCAATATCATAGCCTATGATTTCCGAAGATAGTACTATGTTGTCAACTAGTAATATCATCACACGAACTGTTGAGGAATATGCAACATAATTTAGACAATTATTTTTGTCATATGTTATAACTGTCAGACACTCTGTGCATGTCCTCGCACAGGCTGAACATAGGAGAGATCACCTTCGCGGCTGAGACACGAATAGACTATAAACTTAAAGCTTTTACTCTTAATAAACACACTTTAATAAAAAAAAGAATATTTATTAAACAAACCAGATCAAGAGCAGAAACGAAATAAAGTGCATAACTGAAAAATAAAGCATCTTAGGCTCAAAACTAACACAAACAGTCCAATTGCGCATTAGGCTCCAAACAAAAAATAAAAAAAGTTAGGTTATCACACTAAAACATTGAAATATGCCAATTCTGATTTGTTCATATAGCCTACTCAAAACAGACAGGGCAAGCTAACGCAGACAAGTGAGCTTACCACTTTTAGATGATATGTCATTTGTCGTCGAGGTGTGGTTGCTAGCACACTTTGCATTCGACCTTTTCCCGTTATCAATTTTAACAAAATGCTGCCACACTGTCGATTTCTTTGTTGTTGACATGTTAGAAGAGGACTGACTATTAAACGCTCTCACAATTAAATAAATAATATTCACATTCAGCATCAAACCTTATAGCCTACTTATCGTTCTCTCTTGGGTTGGGCTAATCCAAAAAAGGTGAAAACAAGGGGGTGTTCTGAAGACAGACTGTTACCTGTGAAACAAGGGTACTCTGAAAACACCCCCATTAGCAGTTAGTGCTTTCCACCTGATGAAATGAGCGCGCCTCAGCGCGGCAAAACCATTTTTTACAGTCTATGGGCAAAACTAATTAAATGAACGCGGGGAAAAAATCGACCAATCAGAATTTTGGTCGAACCAGAACGTATCGACCAATTAATCGACTAATCGACTAGGACAATACAGCCCTAAGATATAACCTAGTCTAGTGTTAATTTCGTTAACGAAACCTATGACTAACGATGTTCGTTGACAAGCTTTTTTTCCATGACTAAGACGAGACAACTATGACGAGACGACAATAAGGTCGTTTATACGATAACTGTGACTATATCAACATGCAATATCGTTGACGAAAAAGACGACTAAAATGTAGTTAAAAATTTAAACGTTACCAAAATCTCTATATTTTTGTCCGGGAAAACATTACAAATTACAAACATTACAAATAGACAAAATATTACAGACTGCTATATAAGCCTGTACTTTAAGCTTTCATGTTTGTTTTTTTGTTAAAAGGAGTAATCTTTGTAATCTGGCAACCATGTGCATGCGTTATCTTTATACTGTGGTAGAAGCACCGACGATTAAAACACAGACAAACAAGATGGCTGGAGTTCAGCGATCTCCATTGAGAGATTCAGTCTGTTCTATCATGAGCCACTTGCGCTGCTCACTGCAACTAAATCTGCGATCAAACCTTCTCCGTGATGAACTGCAATAAATCCAAACACGGATTTTGACTATTGTTTACAATTGTGGTTGTGGATTAAATGTTTTTTTTTTTTTTACTGTTTTAATAGAAAAACATTAATGTTATTGGAATTACTCATAGAAATTTCACTGTTTTAATATTTGAGAGAAATTACTTGTTGTTTTTAAAAACGGTTTTCATAATGTGTTAATTTATATGATAAATAGCCTTTACTAAATCAGTACACCAGATGAGGTAAAATGAACCATGCTCCTGAAATAACATTCTCTTGATTTGTGTTTGTGGAAAGTGCAGTAATTCTGATGAAATGTAAAAATACATTTCTCAAATGACATCATTGTGATTCATTATCAGTTTAACCATTATGCAGCATGACCAGTTTTTATTGACTAAAACATGACTAAACAAAAACAGGACAAGGTTGTCTAAATAGGATGAAAACTAAGAAGTACTACATTTGTCTAAATCAAAAAAATAGCTGACAAAATGAACATTACCTCTAGGCCTGGGCTGCCCCATCATAGACAGACAGTGCCAAGAGACTAAGAGATTTAGCACACGTAGGCTATACACACGTCAAATGTTTGGGGGCGGGGGAGGTATGATTTCTATATGGTTTTTGTACACCAATCAAAACTCTCACCACGCTCTCCCAGCTAATAGGTGCTGAGACATGTACAAAAATGCAAAAAAGTTCTGAGAATACTCTAAGAATACTTTATATGTTACGAACAGGGGAGAAAGATTGTACAAACGTTTCGGCTCTTTGCCATCGTCAGTTTTTACTTTTTCAGGGAAATGTGTAGCCTAAGTGTTTTCATCTGAAAGGGCTTAATGGAGTTTCATATGAAGTGTGTTAGATTGTAGACCGATGTTATCGGTCTTTAGATCATTAAGTTAACCCTCTGGGCCCTAAGGGTATTTTGGGGCTCTGAAGAAGTTTTGACATGCCCTGACATTTGTGCTTTTTTCAGTTGCTTAAAAACATATTATTGGCTAAAGTCTGATTACACTGCATTCAGCACAAACAGGGCTACAGTAATACGTGTGCAACATGTACATAAAAGTTTGTAGTTCTGAGAAAATAACGTTTATGCGTTTTTTTTTTTAAAAACCTAAAATTTTAAGTCACTGAAATTAGGGGTGTGCAAAAAAATCGATTCACATTTGAATCGCGATTCAATCTTTACCGATTCAGAATCGATTCATAGAATTCCAAAAATCGATTCATATATATATATTTTTTCTGGCGTGCACGGGCGGAGTGGCAATCGGGTGGAGTCGGGACTTTTACCGGTGGTTCGGTAGTGTTTCGAGGCTGCGAGGGCCGGTCTGATAAATAGTTACATTGCAAGTTCTTGCCGCCCGCTGGTCAAACTGTGCAGCCTCTCTGCTCAACCCGTAAATAAATGCATCGATCTGCAGATTATGTTTGAGTTCTTAATGGTCTGTAGATCTTTTGCCAAGCGTGTCAGAGGTTACGGGTTCTAAACCGCACTCGTAAAGTTTTTTCTCTCTCTCATCAAAACCGAATATGTTCATCACGTTTGTGTGCATTTTATTTTGAGATTTCACCGGAGTCTCCACAACGGCGATAGATTGAAGCGCGCGTCCGAGTGAAGACTGCGCGAGCCACAGAGAACACTGTATCCATGACACTGATAGCAGCGGCAACGAGCGCGCAGCTTGATTTCAAAAACAACAGATTTCTTATTAAATAGCGAACTAAATGAATGCTCTGCTAGTTAACTGGAGATACCCGCAAATTACGCCTATGGACGACTTCACTGGATCTAAACCGGCGTGATTACTTGGACTTCCAAAAGATGGAAATGGATAAATACTCGAAATGTTCCGATCCAATCTGACTTGTAATGCTGCCCGAATCATGCACTGTTCCTTTGTTGGCCAGAGGAGAACTGGCCCCCCGACTGAGTCTGGTTTCTCCCAAGGATTTTTTTCTCCATTCTGTCACCTGATGGAGTTTTGGTTCCTTGCCACCGTTGCCCTGGCTTTTGGCTTGCTTAGTTGGGGACATTTAATATTCAATAATATTATTGATCTGTCTTACTTAAGGTGGACGTTGACGCAATTTTCTTTTAGAAACAAACTTTGTTATATTGTTATATTGTTTTGTTATATTGTTTTCATGTTATCACTGTGAAGCGCTTTGATACAATCTGTATTGTAAAAAGCGCTATATAAATAAAGGTGAATTGAATTGAATTGAATTAAACAAATCAATCTAACCATAGATGTTACCAGTAGCGGTGGCTTTTTAAAATCTATTTAAAATAATTTCGCAAGGGTTCTATGACATTAGTATATATTTTTAGGAAGTTCAATGTGCCCAGTCGAGTTCACATTTCAACAGTCAGCCTGGTAGCTGAAGTAGTCCTTAAACCACATTTAGCATAATTGTTTGTTTGATCTGACTACAGCACTTTAAAGCTAAATGTAAAAGCTTTTTATTTAAGTTTTATTTTAAACTTGAATTAAATGTATTTGAAAGCTGGCCAAAGCTTGGCACTTTGCACTTTTTAGTTGCAAAAGTTTTTATTTTTGTATGAAGACATAAAGTAATATCAAACTACATTTAATTTGTTGTGTTTTTTTTTTCTTTTAAATTGTGTCCACTGCAATCAATCACATAGGAAAAAGTAAACTACATTTATACTGCGAATCGTTTTTTGAATCGAGAATCGATTTTGAATCGAATCTTGAGACAAAAAATCGGTATCGAATCGTGACATTTTCTGAATCGTGCAACCCTAACTGAAATAAGGCCATATAACACATAGTAAACATTTGTTCTCAAGGCTTTTCAAAACTGGATCTTGTTGCCTAGTTTTTTCTTCAAAACAATGTGAAAATCATCCTGATCACTCCTTCATACAAAACAATATAGCTAGTCATTTAACTTTTGTAAGACACTAATTGTCAGAATGGCTGATATGCGGGGAGGGCGTGAAACATCATGAATAATGCTGTGATTCACACCTGAAGATACAAACACCCTCCCCTAGGAATATCAATGAGGAATGCGACAGAGGAACTATAGAGAATGAATGTGAGGAGACTTCAACTTGATTTTGTGAATAAGCCAAAACAATACATTCAATCATTAAGGTAAAAGAAGTAATCTATCTGACTATACGTTTTCTTTACACAAAGACTTTACTTAAAAACTTTAGACCTATACTACCGGTCAAAAGGTTTAGATCTGTATGTTTATTTATTTATTTATTTATTATTATTATTTTTTTTAAAGATGTCTCTTCTGCTCACCAAGGCTGCATTTATTTTATCCAAAATAAAGCAAAAACTGTTTATTTTTACAATTTATTTTTAAAATGCAAATTATTCCTGTGATCAGATTTCAGCATCATTAACTCCAGTCTACAGTGTCACATGATCCTTCAGAAATCATTCTAATATGATTTGCTGCTCAAGAAACATTTTTGATTATTATCAATGTTGAAAACAGTTGTGTAAAAAAGATTTTTTAACATTAAAATGTATTCTTTACTGTTACTTTTGATCAATATAAGGCATCCTTGTTGAATAAAAATATTAATTTCTTTTAAAAACAACTGCAACAAAAAACTAAACTCTTACTTAGCCAAAACTTTTGAACGGTAGTGAATAATGTTACAATAGATTTCTTTTGAACTTTCTATTCATCAAAGAATCCTGAAAAAAATTGCACACAACTGTTTTCATTCACAATAATAAGAAATGTTTCTTGAGAAATGTGAATGTGAAACTGAAGACTGGAGTAATAATTAACAACACAGGAATAATTTGCATTTTAAAAATATATCCAAATAGGCCTAGAAGTCTGGAAATAATCCAACGAATATAAATAAAAATTTACTCATCCGAAATTGTATCCACGGCTAGATCAAGTCACTATTTAAAATGCAAACACTCATTGTCGGAGTCCCTCTCTTCTTCTGAGGAAAATGCGATCTCATCGTCACTATCCAGGACGAGCTGAAGAGCTTCCTCACCTGTGTAGCGTGCCATCTCCTAAATGTGCAGGAAAGTGAATTAAACTTATGATGAAACATAATTATTTTTAAGGCATTGTTGGGGGCATTTACCATTTCGCAGATCACCTCGACACATTATCTTATGAAAAGAGCATAAGATCGTGGGTGTGACCACATTAACGATAATTAGCTGAGCCAGGAGAAACTGTATCTCTTTAGTTTCATACAGACTACATTGCAGGACAATATTTGTTTTAAATGTGAATTGTTTTATTTAAAAGTAGACATTTCAAGCTTTCTTTAGACGTATGTTTTATGTTTGTGTGATTATTCGCTGAGTTTCAGTTCATTATTCAGACGTCTTTCAGAAAGTTTCTTGCGGAGACCACGACAGCTGAAAGCGCTAGCGTACCCTCTTTATTTTCTTTATTTTACAAAAACACAAGGATTTGCTGTTATTATGAGTGTACACAAATAAAAGAAGACCCTTAGTTTTTAAAGACGTATAAAATAAATACTTATATGTATGGCCAAAAATGACTCAGTATTTTAAGTAGTTTAAGCTGTCATGAGGAAAAAATCCAGCAGAATGCGCCGGTGCGTTCTTTGGACTCAGAAGGTTAAGCACTGATGATGTCATGTTAACAGAATGCCAGAGGGTTGTTTGAGTGCACGTGTATAAACAGAACAAAAGCAACTATCACTGAGGATCTCTCACTGTGTAAGTTATGGATCTTCCTTTCTATCTTCATCTCTTCTCAAATCTCTTCACTATGTTAGTTCAGAGTGCATTAACTTTGTAATGTTCAACTTTTTAAACATTTTAAAGAGCAAAGGTTTTATTAGCAAATGTTGAAATTAGATTTTAGGATTAGTAAATCCTATAGAAGCTGTATTAATTGTTCATGTTCACTAATGTTAACAAATGAAACCTTAAAGGGATACTTCACCTCTGGAAAGATGAATGTGTATTTAAAATGGGTCATTTATGTAGAAAATGTGAAATTATTTTTGAATTTGGAGCTTTCTAGACTGAGAAAAGCCAGAAAATGTATTTTTGGCTTATGTGGATGAAAGACAACAACTCCCAGAATGCACTTGCTTCGCTGCCCTAGGAGGCCACGCCTACCGGTAATAGAGTGCAGTAGTTAAACAACAAGTCTAGGCTACTAGTGAGTCTCCGTGATGAGTCTGCCCGAAAATGTGTTTCGAGATCGCCCAAAATGGGCTTTTGCGTTCTACAGTCACCATTCATATGTTTACTGTGGCGAGCAGGACGAGGCTAGGGCCGCGGGAGAACAGCGCGAGGCCAGTGGCGTGATTACCGATGAGCGACACATGTGAGACGCACCGGTCTCGTATCTCTCACGGAAGAGCGGGAATTTTCTTAGCAATGTTAAAACGCACATCAACCGATCACTTGTTTAGCGTTCAATCCAATCGGAATTAATTCAGTTAGATTGAAACAAAAGGTGTGCATGTAAACAATGAATGGCGACTGGAAAAAGAGGATGGTAACCCCTACTACTCAGCTTTCTCCACAGGACAAGAGACTGCTAGCTTAGCTTCCAAAAAAAGATGGTTGACACTGTGTACATTCTGTGAGTGAGATCTAGGGCTGCAACTAACGATTATTTTGATAATCGATTAATCGGACGATTATTTTTTCAATTAATCGGGTAAAACATTCAATTAGATTTTTTGTTTATTATGACTTAATAAAACCCGGTTACACTTTATTTTAAGGTGTCCTTGTTACAGTGTAATTATATATTTAAGTAGGAGAGTAATATTAAGTAACTACATGTACTTACTATAGGACTAGGGTAGGATTAGGTTGATGGTTAGTTGCATGTAATTATGCATAATTTACTGTTATTACTACAGTAAGTACATGTAACATATGTAACAAGGACACCGTAAAATAGTGTTACCTAAAACCCTAAATTAGGATATTTATGTGTAAAAGTGTACTTTAAAAAGTGCAAAAGCCACACATTGAGTTTTACAAATATCAATATTTGCATTGTTTTTAATGATAATTGCTGATGGCAATGGCAAGTTCAGATGTGAAGATATAAACTAAAAACATCTCAAATATATAATTCATTTAATTTTTATTTAAAATGAATTGAATTATAAGGATAATTTGTAAAAATAAATATAGAAAGACTGAAAACAAGCGTGTGAACATAGAGCCGCAGTAGATCGCGTTTGAAAAACAATTAAAACTTAATAGTAGACAAATGCTATATAAAGAGAGCGGAGTGGAGGTACGCAGCAAGCTAACAGGCTTGATTAAAAAGACAGGAAAAATTATGCATTAGTGCACAAACATTCGCTGAAAACCACTGAGTACAGTGGCTAAAAAACAATAATTTACTGCTGCTGTTATTAACTGCCTTTATATTTAGTGCTTCGCCTGTAAAGACCGTTTTAATTTAATATTTCTGCAGTAGCACTATTTTAATCCATCACTTATGTTGCGAGCGAACTGATTGCGCAACCTGATGCTCGAGACGCAAAATACAGACATCCCAAGTCTCCCGGAAGTTCTGGAAGTCACCCGCATATTGATAGCGGCTCGCAAATTAGTTCAAACTCCCGGGATTTGAGCACGCAAGCAAGAGCGCGCATGCGAGACAGAAGAGACTGTGCTCCAAACCGTGTAGCGCGAGCGCGCGGCAGAGCAACGGAGGGAGAGAGACCTTGCGTGTGTGTGCGTGTGTGCCTCATGAAGCGCGTGTAAGACAGAGAGCATCATGATTGGCCTGTTTCAACCAATCACCAGTAAACGCTCCCCGTGACGTAAGCAGACCAACTAATCGATAATGA
Organism: Rhinichthys klamathensis goyatoka; assembly: GCF_029890125.1. Lineage (NCBI taxonomy): Eukaryota > Metazoa > Chordata > Actinopteri > Cypriniformes > Leuciscidae > Rhinichthys > Rhinichthys klamathensis. The sequence goes on along the minus strand of NW_026606787.1, from coordinate 386,370 downwards.
CATTCGTTGACAACGATTTTCATAATCGATTATTATCGATTTTATCGATTAGTTGTTGCAGCCCTAGTGAGATCCCACCCTCTATGGGCGGGTTGAGAACATGCGGGACAGCCCCTACTACTGGCTGTAGTCTTTAGCCTCTGGCCAAAAAATCCTCAGATGACGCAAAATGACATTTTTTGCGTCATCGGAGGATTTTTTCCAGACAAAAAATACATAAATCTCTCGTCTCAGGGGATATGAGGGTGGAAAGCATGGTAATTCGAAAATACCACAGGTTTTCTACAAATACAAAGCTTAATGCTAAATCCTGAAGTATCCCTTTAATGTGAAGCATCATCAAAAGCTGTTTTTGGTTTATGCCTAAAAGTGGAAATCTTTGAAAATATGATCACATAAGCAGTAAATTAGCTGACTGCAACAAACACATTTGAGCACACATTTCTGATAGCCTATGCGATAAACTGCAAAGAGTGAAGAAGAAATCGGGGTGACCGTGTTTAGAAACACACATGCACTCAGCAAGCAGAGGAGGTTTAAGAAAAGAAGAGGGGGAGTGGAGAGATTGTGAGCTCTGGAGTTACCTTCAGCAACCCTGACCCTTGGTTTCATTTCTGCACAAAAGACGACAGCCTTAGAGACAAAATCACTTAGAGAATTGAGACTTTCCCAATTCCAAAGGCCCCTCTTCCCAGCCTCTCTCTAATATCCATTCATAGCTTTACTGTAAAGTCTTCATCGGTGACGTCTCTCTCTCCAGACTGTGGAGGATGTGAGCGCTTGGCTCAGGGGGAAATTCCAGACTGCTAAGAAGAGGCTTGCAGGTTATTGATGGTGGAATCTCATTTTCTGCTCGGCCGCTGCTGAAAAATGGTTGTTTGAAGCAGCTTTGGCAGACAAAAGGGTATCTCTGCCGACAGCCAGCGGGAGTGTGTTTGGGGTTTGGAGTGCTAGGAGAGAGACTACTGGTGTTCCCCTGCTAACTGTGTGTGTTTTGTTTTGGTGAGAGGAAGCGGGTGGAGATGTTTATCAACCACACACACACACACACACACACACACACACACACACACACACACACACACACACACACACACACACACACACACACACACACACACACACACACACACACACACACACACACACACACACACACACACACACACACACACACACACACACACACAGAAGCACACCTGACGCAACTCTCATTCATCCTGTGGGAGGGATTGAGATGTGTGCATGGCTATGTTTGTGTTGTTCAGTGGCTTTTAATCTACACCCAAGACTATTTATATACGTTATTAGTAGTGGAACGGATCACAAAATTCACGGTTCAGATCATTTACGCCTTTGATCGGATCGGATCAAAGCCGTAAATGATCGGAAAGCCACGGATCGGATAATTTTTCGGATCAGCATATTTTTATATATATAAAATCTTATATATATATATATATACACTCACCTAAAGGATAATTAGGAACACCATACTAATACTGTGTTTGACCCCCTTTCGCCTTCAGAACTGCCTTAATTCTACGTGGCATTGATTCAACAAGGTGCTGAAAGCATTCTTTAGAAATGTTGGCCCATATTGATAGGATAGCATCTTGCAGTTGATGGAGATTTGTGGGATGCACATCCAGGGCATGAAAATAAAATGGCCCCCACAGTCACCAGATGTGTCATGTTCAAGAAACCAATTTGAAATGATTCAAGCTTTGTGACATGGTGCCTTATCCTGCTGGAAGTAGCCATCAGAGGATGGGTACATGGTGGCCATAAAGGGATGGACATGGTCAGAAACAATGCTCAGGTAGGCCGTGGTATTTAAACGATGCCCAATTGGCACTAAGGGGCCTAAAGTGTGCCAAGAAAACATCCCCCACACCATTACACCACCACCACCACCACCAGCCTGCACAGTGGTAACAAGGCATGATGGATCCATGTTCTCATTCTGCCAAATTCTGACTCTACCATCTGAATGTCTCAACAGAAATCGAGACTCATGAGACCAGGCAACATTTTTCCAGTCTTCAACTGTCCAATTTTGGTGAGCTCTTGCAAATTGTAGCCTCTTTTTCCTATTTGTAGTGGAGATGAGTGGTACCCGGTGGGGTCTTCTGCTGTTGTAGCCCATCCGCCTCAAGGTTGTGCGTGTTGTGGCTTCACAAATGCTTTGCAGCATACCTCGGTTGTAACGAGTGGTTATTTCAGTCAAAGTTGCTCTTCTATCAGCTTGAATCAGTCGGCCCATTCTCCTCTGAGCTCTAGCATCAACAAAGGCATTTTCGCCCACAGGACTGCCGCATACTGGATGTTTTTCCCTTTTCACACCATTCTTTGTAAACCCTAGAAATGGTTGTGCATGAATATCCCAGTAACGGAGCAGATTGTGAAATACTCAGACCAGCCTGTCTGGCACCAACAACCATGCCACGCTCAAAATTGCTTAAATCACCTTTCTTTCCCATTCTGACATTCAGTTTGGAGTTCAGGAGATTGTCTTGACCAGGACCACACCCCTAAATGCATTGAAGCAACTGCCATGTGATTGGTTGATTAGATAATTGCATTAATGAGAAATTGAACAGGTGTTCCTAATAATCCTTTAGGTGAGTGTACATTTAAAGGGGTCATATAATGCCATTTTTGTACAAGTTAATGTGAATGTTTAGGGTCTAAATGAAAACTTTGTAATATACTTTTATTAAAAATTCTCAGTAGTATTTTAAGAAAACACAAATTTTACCTGGTCAAAAACAGCTCGATTTTCAGCACGCCGTTTCAGTGCATATGCCTTTAAATGATAATGAGCTTCGCTCACTCCGCCCCTCTGTTCTGCGGGCGTTTTGACACAATGGACGTGGAGTGTTGCCTTGACAACAGTTGAGGGTATATTTTGGAGAATGGCAGCGGGAGTCTCTGAGGACACATCTGTGCAATCATATCAGTTTGAACCGGAGTCGCACCCGGAACAAGATCAGGGCTCGAATTTCGGCGCGTGTATTGCGCATAATTCTAATCATTCCCGCAGGTCTCCCATGTATAATGCGGGAAATTCCCGCAATCGTAATCCACACAGATAATAAAATCAAATCATTCTTTTAACAACTATCTTCCAGACGCAATTTCACAAACAGCGTGAGTGTTCAGCGGTGCCGCGCGTCTTCTATCTCTTCTCTCATAATGTGTTGTGCAAGGCAGGCATCAAGCGCTGCGGCGATAATACACACTCACGTTTTAGAGTCGGGACCATAGACTGTAAGGTCGGGACATGACGGGTCGGGATATTGCTTTAACACGCAAAATTGTCAATTTCGGTCTTTGTGAGTAGGCTATACTCTAAACATAATCGGTTTTGTCTTTAATAGGCCTAAGCATAAAACTCATGCCAGTATAATGAACACAGGATCCGTGCACTAGCTGACGGCAGCCATATGTGTCTGTCATTAATTTTGTTGTCAAAACAACAAAATATAGCTTTAAGTTAAAGGAATCAGGATTAATAGCCTATGTATTTAATTTATTCAGGACTAAAATACACACAGTGTTATTTTCCATTTGATTACTTTATTCAGTTTCTGTATATGAATACTAGTGTTAGACCTATTCAAAAACTTTTCTCTTTAATTGTCTTTATTTGTATCTTTATTCTATTGTATTTATTTGTGCTACTTTTTTCAATTTAATTAAACAATTTAAATCAAGCTTCCTTGTGATGTGTAAATTCTTAACAACAATATTACCCCATTGTATAAAAAAGATGAGCGCAAACATTTAGGCAAGATAAATGTACTAGGGATGCTCCGATCGATCGGCCAGAGATCGGTATCGGCTGATATTCACATTTTATGACTCGATCGGTACTCACTAAACTTGGCCGATCTCACAAACCGATCACAATTTGATTAGGCCTACATCAAAACGTGAGAAGGTACATGATGCGTGGGGACTTAAATGATTTGGCAGTCATGTCATCGCCGGTGTGGAATTGCTATGATGTGTCGAGAAACAGCTATTTGCCATGTACGTTTCAAAGGAATCTCATGTGGAGCATTGTCCTCCAGAGAGATCAGCTTTCTGAAGAGTAGCTTCGCTCGCTCAGTCCACACAGCGCCGCTCGCTCAGAACGCCCGCAGTGACGCGCTGGTTAGGAAATATGTGAAATAAATTGGGCTGCCCGTACGACTAAAGTTTTTTTCTAGTTGACTAGTAGTAGTTCATTTTGAACTGTTTTAAGTTCAAATTAGTCTAATTGCATATTTATATTAATTTAATTAAATATATATGGGAGAAAATACTAAACCATAATGAGCGTTATCGTAATATTGCCTATATTCCGCATATCAAGCACATGCATAAAGCTTGCCACAAAGAACCGGCAAAAGTAATGTTTAAGCAGCATGGTACATTTGAATTGTTTATTATAAGTATATTAAGCATCGGTATCGGTATCGGCTGCAAAAATCCTGATCGGAGCATCCCTAAAATGTACTAATTTTGTTTGCAAAAACCCCCCCCATGAGAATCATCTAAGGGGGGATTCCCCCCCCCCCCCCCATTTTCCAAAACGAAATTCAGGCCCTGAAGATGACGGCCGCAAAGAAGTTCGACAATTAAGGCTCGAACAGGACGTTTCTGAATGGTTGGTTAACGTAATGTCACTTTGATCTATTTTTGTATGCACTGGCAGGGTAGAGTAGTGAGATACGAACGCTTTGTGTTTACAAACGTTAGTTCATTGACAGATTGACGTTACAACTAATGGTCATGAAAAACTTTTTTTCGCGATTTGCAAAGATTAATATAAAGGTTAATAAAACTTTACACTCACTTCTTCTGGAGGTGCAGAGGGAACATAAATAGTTGGTACCGATTCTTTTTTCAGGAGCAGCTTATTAGCAAAACCAGCTTTATACTGACCCTCGTTTATAAAGCAGTCTGGTGAGAAATGATTCGCGTAAACATGAGAGCATTGACGTTGATCGTGGGGAATATTCCCTTCGAAAACAAAACTCAGCCACTGTGTCTTCAGCGGTTCAGATTTAGGAACATCAAAATGACTGTGTTCGTTATTACACCCAAGAACAGAACACCACAATCGCCTAGACCCCATTCTGCTCCAGCGTATCAACAATGGCGGACTATGATGACAGCTCGCTCAGGGCGGGTCTGTGTTGAAACGCTGCTGTCAATCAACAATCGTGGGAGGGGCGTCCGACTGTGTGACGAACGGCTCGATTTGAGACACGGGAAAACATATAAGGAGATCAGTGTTCTCCCTAAAACGCCCCCCCCCCCCCCCCCCCGGCCCCCCCTAAAATGCTGACGAAATCGAGTCATATAAAAGGAATTTAGTGTATAACGCGGAATTTCGCGGAATTTGTAAATTTGAGGAAAAAATAGAAAGCAGTTCAGTACACTTGAAATCAAATCGCGATGTAGACTATTGTGTGTGAATATTAAAACACAAAGACTATTTAAATACGAATCCTGCATGTTCTGTGTGAATGAATGGTGCCGCCGACGCGCAGTTAAATTTACCACACAGACACACACACACACACACACACACACACACACACACACACACACACACACACACACACACACACACACACACTGAAGCACGTGTGACGCTTGCGCTGTTTTTTGGCCTATATGAAGACACAAACGCATGAAGACATGAACTTCCTCTCCAGGCTCTAGATCCACTCTGAAAGTCACTTCGTGATCATTTCACCGCTTCATTTGAGAAAAACGATCATCAGGGCATAAACACACAGAAACTCAAAAGGTCTTCACGGCAACCCGTCAAAATAAAAGTTCGGTTTAACTTGACAGAAATATATTACTGTTGTACATTAGAATTTAGATATGTCCCAATGTAATAATACTAACACTAATCCAAATAAATTATCATCAAAACTGAAATTTTTAAGGAATAATCCATGTTTTCATTTTAACAGTAAAGCTCATTGTGCAGCAAGTTATTTGACAAAAAGTTTATTTAATTTCATATGATTAAAATTGATGATAAATGATACAATTTGTGTTTTATGTCTTCATTTTATTACCAGAAAAAACACAACACAGAATTAGTGTGACATTTTTTTTCATATATTAAAAAAAAAAGAAGTATTGTTTAATGATTCATAATACATGATTTCAATTAATTAGACATGCGTTTTTAATTGCAAAAAAAAATTACACCACGTATCCGTAAACACGCCCGCTCCGCAACACTAGCAGATAGAGATTAAAACAAAAACACTGGATGGATTTTTATCATTATATGATGGTTGTGTACATTATATGACCCCTTTAAAATAAGCATCTTTTAATTTTATATTATTTGTGTGTAGTGTGTGTATATATATATATAATTCTTTACTTTCATATATAAATATAAAATTGTTAAATGAATGAATACATGACATGAATTAATTTTATAAGAGTACTAATAGTAATTTGTTTTTCTTAACTTGTTTAGATTTTTATGAAATTACTGTGCAGATTTTTTCAAGAATTTTTCATAGCTGTTGAATATATTTATTTAATATTTAAAAGTGTTAACTGTAATCTTACGCTGCAAAATGATAACTTACAAAGCATTAAATTCATCACAATTATTTAATGAATGAAGCACACAACTCATGACTAAGTTTGCGTCTGCATTCGGAGCCTTTTGGGATCAGCTTCAGCTTGTGCAGCTCAAACGGCAATGCACAACTAATAATGACTATGATTGGGACTGTCATATTACATAACATTGTAAAGAGAACGATATTGTATTAAAACATTTTGAATTATTTGGTTTGCCGTGTTTCATCGCGTTGCTCCAGGAAGAGCGCGTCCACAACATGAGTCATTCTGAATGGCACGTAACTTAGGCTATGTTTACACTTGGCATTAACATGCGACCTGTATCCGGATGTTATTCACATACACATTGAAAAGACAAGTGTAAACGCGCTTCTGATCTGAATGTTATCAGATCAGCGTGTCCAGGTTCGGAGGTAGTCGAGGACGCATTGTGATCGGATCTCAGTGTAATGTAAACGCAATCCACCTATAGTGTCTGCATTCACAGGTGGACGTCACACAAAACCCCGCCTTCTGTCATTATTCCCCCTCCTCTCTCCGGAACTGAGAGCTGTGTGGTTTTGCGATTCCGTCTAGTGCAAAGTACATCGCAAATATACTGAAATGTTTATCTTTGCACCCGAAAGGTGCAGAACCATTCATTTTATGTAAAGAAAGCGCATTTTTCCCACCACAGATGGCAACGTTTTCGGACCCATACGTTTCTCTGAATCGTTTCCATTACGGCATCTATCCACATTATTAGTACTTGCAGCCACTTCATCCTCATTTTGCGAGATTTGTAAAATGTCCCCGGACTGAAAACTGTTTTTAAAAAGAAAATCCACAACTTCAGGTCGACTTAGTATTGTATTAAATCGTTGTGAATTCATTGGGTTTAGTTGCCGTTTTCAGCGCGTTGTTCCAGGAAGAGCGTACACATTCTGACAAGCATGTATCTGAGGCGGCTTTGGTGACACGTTTTATTAGTCGTTATATTTGCTTAAGTAATGTAATTAAATGATCAATAACATCGAAACATTTTACAATCCTACCAGCCCTTTATTTAGATTAAAAACCCTTCTCATTAATTTGGTGAGGAACATAGCGTTTTGAGCAGCATTTGCACACTGTCATGCTTTTGGCCATATGCCACTGCAGCAGACGCATATTGCAGTATTAAGGCTAACGATTAATTGATCTTGGGCTGTAGCTGTCGATTATTTTAGTAATCGAGGATTCTGCTGATTATTCCATCAATTAATCGGATAAAAATTGTGGTAATAAAAATAGATCCAAGTGAAGAACAGCCTTTAAAATGACTTAAAATACAAGTAGGTAACACTTACAATATGGTTCATTAGTTAACATTAGTTAACTTAACATACTAAGAATGAACAATACTTCTACAGCATTTAATAATCTTAGTTAATATTAATTTCAACATTTACTAATACATTATTAAAATCAAAGGTTGTATAACATTAATGTACTGTGAACTAACATGAACAAACAATGAAACTAATATTAACAAAGATGAATAAATACAGTTACAAATGTATTGTTCTTTGTTAGTTCATGTTGGTAAATAACTAATGTTAACTAATGAACCTTATTGTAAAGTGTTACCTAAATATATAACAAGCAACAATTATTTGTTCAAATAATGTATCAAAGTAATCATATGGGTTTTATTGAACAACACTGTTAAAGTACACCATGTAAAATAAATGATATAAACTAATATAAACATAACTTATGTACATTACGTAAAAACAAATGCCCGCAGAGAGCGCCAATGGCGGCATGATCAGATCCTTGTTTAATAATTAGCCAAACAAAATTTTGACATCCCTAATAAACATATATATATGGGGGGTGTAACTTTGCTTTTCATTTATTACTTAAAGCTCACTTGAAGTTCTTCAATACTACATCAAAAACTACTAGCCTAACTGATAAAGTTCAAACATTATTTAAAACAAGTGAACAGTCAGTAATAAAATAAGAACAAACACACAAATTACAAGCAGAGATGAATACTAAATAACAAAGTTACAAAGTCTAACAGTAGTTAACGGGCCGCCCCCTCAAAACAATGGTACGGGAAACACTGGTGTGTGTGCTGTCACTTAAGACCGACTGTTTATCATTTGCATGGTGTTTTTAAGCCTTGCCAATTTAAATATTAAAGCGAAAGAGAACTCAATTTGGTAATCACACTCTGTTTGAGAAGTTTTGTGTGCGTAACACACATCCAAAGCGCGTGCCTACTAGAAAGCTGTATCTCAGTCAGCGCGCAAATAATAAATTGAGATATCATTCACGTCGTCTTGCAAAAATATTCACGCACAATTGTCAAAGTGCCCTTATTGGCGAGTTTCCTTGCAAACGTAGTCTGTTATGTCTTAAGTAAACATTTGAGAAATAAAATGCATGTAGCAGTATATTGGATCTGTGAATTTCTTAAAGTGACAGCAGCCTAATAAACCTGCTGCTGTTTTTAATGTTAATCAAACAACAAAGGACAAAGTAAAAATCATATCACTTTTGTAACTTTAATAAGGGTGGCCAAGTGATGTAACCGGTGTTGTAGCTGAACACCGGTAACACCAACTATCACAGCATTATATGCTTATTGAAGCATTGCAAGTGCCTTTTCTTTTTTTTTTTGCTTTATTTCCATATCATTGACCATAAACTTATCACATGTCTACAGTCCACTTAGATTTGGTCAATTATTCTGTTTAAACGCACAGTTAAAACTAGGGCTTATATGGCCTAAAAAAATATCCCAGATTTTTTCACAAAAATCCGATTTACGATTTAAATCGATTTTCCCCCCCCTACTTAAAATCAATCTGCAGATGACAAAGAAATTGTTCAAAAGCAAGTATTAACAAGTATTAATATTAGTAATACTAGTTATATTGTTTATATTTGTTCTACAGTTTCTGCCATGTCTGTTTATTATATTGTGTTTTTAAGGGGTTTGTTTAGCTGAGTTGTGATATCTGGCAACCCTTCACCTCAAGCTTTAATGAAGAGAGTGAAGAGTAGGCTACAGAAAAGAGTAGAAGGAGAGAGCAGCAGTATGCAAACTGAACAGCAAATACTGTTAGTGGAGTTGATTATAAGATGGTTTAACTTACTTGTACACACCTTGTAACCGCATTGTTATTTTACTCAAGAACCGGCGGAGAGTGAGACTGAGATGTCACCGCTGCTTAGCCTTTCATATTCACCTCTCACAGGATGCGCAGGCACACGTCCTTTGCATCAGCAAAATGTGTGATTATCAGCTGGTTCGTATCAGTGGCCAATCTTTTGGAGTTAGAAAAATATAATAAATGCTGTTGCATTCTCAATATTTAGTGATTGAGCCTCAGGTACAGGATACGTTCGTTTCGCTTTTACGAGCCGGTATTGTTAGTTACCACGGCAACCGGTTGTGGTCCACGTTGAGGACGCTTCTCGTGTGTAAAAAGTATACAAAACAGCTTGACGTGTGCTGGTAATTTTACATTATTTAAGGCTATTTTCTATTCAAAACAATATTGATATGGAAGTGTTGTTAAGTAAGCTTCCTTTGTCCCCCATTGCAAGCCTGTGCACTCTCTAGGGTTACTCAAACTCGGTCCTGGAGGGCCACTGTCCTACAGAGTTTAGCTCCAACCCTGATCAAACACACCTGAGCAAGCTAATCAAGGTCTTCAGGATCACTAGAAACTCACAGGTAGGTGTGTTTGATCAGGGTTATAGCTAAACTCTGCAGGACAGTGGCCCTCCAGGGCCGAGTTTGAGGAACCCTGCTCTAAACTGTCCGGGTGCTGCACTGTTCTTTGTTCATCACATTATTAACAGACGCTTCGAATGTCGATTTTTGAAATGTATGAATCGATTCGAATCGTTACACCTTATTACACATTATCGTGTCCTAACCAGACGCGGTGCGATAAGATTCCAGCGACAAATAATTTGTCTGTCCACACTAGATGTGACGCGACTGCGAGATGCGTCAAAATCAATCAAAACCCACAGCCAATCAGAACAGCGTGTGGGCGGAGTCTCCCGGCAAGTACACAGCATCAGAGAGTAATCTTGACGGCAATCGCAAGAAAATGGATAAGTAGGCTATAGGGCTGAAACAACTAATCGATTTAATCGATTAAAATCGATTATTAAAATAGTTGTCAACGAATGTCATTATCGATTAGTTGGTCTGCTTACGTCACGGGGAGCGTTTACTGGTGATTGGTTGAAACAGGCCAATCATGATGCTCTCTGTCTTACATGCGCTGCGCTTCATGAGACACACGCAAGGTCTCTCTCCCTTCGCCGATCTGCCGTGCGTGCAGAGACTGAGATCTTTTTTACAGTCTATGTTTGGAGCACAGTCTCTTCTGTCTCGCATGCGCACTCTTGCTTGCGCGCTCTAGAACTCCCGCGCTCCGGGAGTTTGAACTAATTTGCGGGCATCAGGGAGCCGCTTTCAATATGCGGGTGACTTCCGGAACTTCCGCGAGACTTGGGATGTCTGTATTTTGTCTCGAGGATCAGGTTGCGCAATCAGTTCGCTCGCAACATAAGTGATGGATTAAAATAGCGCTACCGCAGAAATAGGTTAAATTAAAACGGTGTTTACAAAGTGAAGCACTAAATATAAAGGCAGTTAATAACAGCAGCAGTAAAAGATTGTTTTTTAGTCACTGTACTCAGTGGTTTTCAGCGAATGTTTGTGCACTAATGCATCATTTTTCCTGTTCCTTTAATCAAGCCTGTTAGCTTGCTGCGTACCTCCACTCCGTTCTCTTTTTATAGCATTTGTCTACTATTAAGTTTTAATTGTTTTTCAAACGCGATCATCTGCGGCTCTACGTTCACACGCTTGTTTTCAGTCTTTCTATATTTATTTTATCAATTATCCTTATAATTCAATTAATTTTAAATAAAAATTAAATGAATTATATATTTGAGATGTTTTTAGTTTATATCTGAACAACATGTCTGTGTAAATTTGTTTTAACAAAATTTTTTAAAACATATGTTGGATATAATTTTTAATTAATTTTTTACATTAATCATGGTTGTCAACTTGCCATCAGCAATTATCATTAAAAACTACGCAAATATTGATATTAGTAAAACTCAATGTGTGGCTTTTGCACTTTTTAAAGTACACTTTTACACATAAATACCCTTGTGGCAAGCAGGACGAGGCCGAGGGACGTGAGAGGACGGCGCGAGGCCGGTGGCGTGAGTCAAAATGAACCACACCTGTGAGACGCACCGGTCTCGCATCTCTCACGTCCCTCGGCCTGCTCACCACAACCCTGATTTAGGGTTTTATGTAGTTATAATAAACAAAAAATCAAATAGAAAATTTTATCCGATTAATCGACTAATTAAAAATAATAATCGTCCGATTAATCGATTTTCAAAATAATCGTTAGTTGCAGCCCTAGTAGGCTACATAATCAAATTCACAATTATTACACCAAACATTATTTAAATACATAGGCTACTGAGTTACTAAAACAATATTTGCCAAATAATACACTTGTTTGTTCACAGTTTGAACATTCTTGTTTCCATTTGTTTCATTTCAAGATCTGAGGTGAATTATCCACTGTTTCTTTTACAGCTACAAAGCTGGGAGTACTAAATGATATTCAAAGTCACATTACATGCTTTTAACATTACAGAAAGCGCATAAACAGTACCTGAGATTATCATTGCCACTTTTTGTGTTTGTTGGGCCAGCGGCAGTGTTAATTTCGTTGACGAAAATAACGACGAAAATTATTCGTCAACGACATTTTTTCACAGACGAAAACGAGACGATAACTAAATAAAACCTAGTTTTGAATGACAAAGACTATGACGAAAATCTATTGACATTTTCGTCAACGAATAAAAACTAGACGAAAATGTTAGATAGTGACGATTTGGGAAGCGATCTGTCAGAACTGATGTCCTGCGTGTGTGGTAGATGCGCACATTTGTAGGCTACTGTAACGTGATCTACCCCGCGGTCATAAAACGTTAAAAAATGTGAACGTCTGGGAGAATGAGTAGAGCAGACATATAGATCTCTGAATAAGAGTGACGATGCAAAAAAGAGCTGTATTCGGTGCGGTTTTCTTTGCGCACACACCTAACCCGAAGCGTGCAGTCATGCACAATACACCTACAGCGCGCGAGTAGGCTACTGAATTGAGCTCTCTTTCGTGTCTGAATGGAGAAATACACAACAGTATGTCTAAATGTCCTTTTTGGAGAGTATTCATGTAAACTATGCTGGTTATGTCTTAAACTGTGAGTGTGTCGGATGTGCATCAGTGCAATTGTATCCGCATGTCATTGGACATGATCCGACGTCTTAAAGTGACAGTGGCAATAAACCTAATGCGGTCCGTGTCCTTAATTTTGATCAAGCAACAAAAGAAAAAGAGAAAAGCATTCACTGTTTGTTAATAGCTTTAATAAGGATTAATTATATTTAATTCATACAAATAAATATGTCTGCTTGAAAGAATAAAGAATGATGTGTAAGTAGTTATAAGGAATGAATATATCATTCATTGTAAAGAAGACTGTGTTGTACTTTAGGAAAAGTGGTTTTATTTCATTTTAAGATATTTTTTAAGTAACAGCAGTTAAATCTGTATCTGTATTGCATGTTCAAACTTAAAAATCATTCATATTAATAGGTTAATAGATGTTTTCTCCGGGAGTATATGGGTTTGGAAATTTTAGAGAAATTCTAAATTAACGCATTACAATTAAACTAAACCCATTATATTTTAGTCGACTAAATCTACTGTAGATTTAGTCGACTAAAATGTTATTGTATTTCGTCGACTAAAACTAGACTAAAACTAAAACAATTCAGATGACTAAAATATGACTAAAACTAAATGGCATTTTAGTCAAAAGACTAAGACTAAAACTAAATCAAAATTTGCTGACAAAATTAACACTGGCCAGCGGGACGTCGCAGAAAAATAGAAACCGTCTCTAAAATAGAATCGTCGCGTGTCGCCGCTGGTTAGGACAAAAACTCTTATTAACATGGAAAAGATACCTTTTATTGTGTCGCGGCGTCGCGTGTAGTTAGGACACGGTGTTAGAAGATAGAATCACGATTCATATGTGAATTGACACACCCCCCACCCCTAATTGGAACCATTTTATTTTAATCACTTTTTTATTTAACGGTTTGACAATAAATATATAAAATAAAATTAATTAATTATTAATGGTATTAAAAATGATAAGTAAATAAATACATTAATGCATGTAGCTAATATTGTTTAATTAAACATTGCATGAAAAAGATCAAATAAAAAAAAGTTTGGTAATAAAATGAAAAACAAAGAGGAACATTACTGTGTTTCTTTGATTCTCGATTATTTATTTATAAATTATTACTTTTTTGTTGCTTTGTGTTTATTTTATAATACCTTGCCAGATTTATGTAGTAGGCTATTTATTTACAAGGTGCTGTCATATTCCAATAAGTTTGAATAAATTGCTGGAGAAAGCCAAGCTACCATCACATTATCTAGGTCAACTTCAGAAAAAATTGATTAAAACGTTTAAATAAATTAATTTTTGTTTTAGTTCGACTGATCTCAATTTTTAAAGTGCATGCAAACATAACATTAGCTACATGGAGTTTTTTGGCTAATGCATCATGGCTTGCTATCTTTGTTTTTCAGTGTCTTAACCCTCTGGGGACCAGAGTGTTTTTGGGGCCCTTGGGATGTTTTGACATGCACTGACATTTGTGCTTTTTTCAGTTATTTATAAACATGTTAATGGCAAAGGTGTAAATTCACTCTATATAGCACAGACGGGACTACCATGATAAGTGAGCAACATGTATTTACATGTTTGTATTTGTAATAGAATAATGTTTATGCGTGGTTATTGAAAAAAATAAAAATGAAAGTTGCTGAAATAAGACCACAAAACACATATTGATTATTTCTTCACAAGACTTTTGAAAATTGTATCACATAGCCTAGAATATTTGCTCCAAAACTATGTGAGAATCATCCTGACTGCTCATTCAGATAAGTCAATAAAGTCTTTTACATTTTTAATGACGTGTTTTGTTTGAGAAAGCTTTATGCAGGAGGCTTGATCTCTCATTAATATGTGTGGCATTCCACACCTGAGAAAGACAAAGACCCTCCCCATAATGGCCCTAGGTGCTATCAGGCCATATCATTACAGGAGCCTTGCACAAAGAATGAGGAGATTTAAAAAAGAATGGCTTTTAGATTGTTTGGATTTATATAAGGAAAATACTGGGTGCATACGTCTGGACACTTCTATCACACACCCTTCACCATATAGACATGGTTTTATTTCAGTTCAAAGTTCAAAGTTAGAGTTGGAAACATCTTGAAAAGAAAATAGTCTTTTTCCATAAATGTCTTAGTTTGATCATACATATTTCAAAGTTGAGGATTCATTATTTTGATAGCTTGCATTGGAACAAACATCTTAGTTGATTAGTTTATTGACAAAACATAAGCTTATTTGATGTCTTTATTTTGAAGCTTATTTGATGCTTATTTGATTTGAAAAACTTTATCCAAAACTAGTCAAAGAAATGTTCTTTTATTTCGTCTGTAACAGTGCGTATCTGTACGTTCATTCATTCACACACACACACACACACACACACACACACACACACACACACACACACACACACACACACACACACACACACACACACACACACACACACACACACACACACACACACACACACACACACACACACACACACACACACACAGAGAGAGAGAAACATAATTCACATTTAAACAGTAGGATATGCTATTTGTCCGTTTACAGACACTAACGTTATTCTATATCGCGATTAGAACAAAGCACAAAACACTTACACTTCTCAGCTGAATCTGTTGCTCCTCCTCGAAGTGAAACCAGCACTTGTTCTGTGGTAAATGTCCCAGGATTATTCCTCATAGCCGCGCAAGACGAATCTTAATCTGACTAAAAAATATAGTGTGTTTACAGCATTTGCCTGGGGGCGTTTATCTATTTTGCAAATGGCCTCAACACATTATCTTATGAATAGCGCGCTCTGCGAGTGGGTGTGAACAAATTAACGATAATGAGCTGAGACAGGAGAAACTGTACTTCTCTTTAGTTTTTGACAGATTACATTGCATCTGCTAGTGTTGCGGAGCGGGCGTGTTACGGATACGTGGTGTAATTTTTTTTAAATTTTATTAATTGAAATCATGTATTATGAATCATTAAACTTATACAACTTTTTTATTTTAATATATGAAAAAAAAAATCACACTAATTCTGTGTTGTGTTTTTTCTGGTAATAAAATGAAGACATAAAACACGAATTGTATCATTTATCATCAATTTTAATCATATGAAATTAAATAAACTTTAGTTTTTGTCAAATAACTTGCTGCACAATGAGCTTTAGCCTACTGTTAAAATTAAAACATGGATTATTCCTTAAAAATGTCAGTTTTGATGATAATTTATTTGGATTAGTGTTAGTATTATTACATTGGGACATATCTAAATTCTAATGTACAACAGTAATATATTTCTGTCAAGTTAAACCGAACTTTTATTTTGACGGGTTGCCGTGAAGACCTTTTGAGTTTCTGTGTGTTTGTCATGATGATAGTTTTTCTCAAATGAAGCGGTGAAATGATCACAAAGTGACTTTCAGAGTGGATCTAGAGCCTGGAGAGGAAGTTTATGCATTTGTGTCTTCATATAGACCAAAAAACAGCGCAAGTCTTTGTGTTTTAATATTCACACACACTAGTTTACATCGCGATTTGATTTCAAGTGTACTGAACTGCTTTCTATTTTTTCCTCAAATTTACAAATTCCGTGAAATTCCGCGTTATACACTAAATTCCTTTTATATGACTGGATTTCGTCAGCAATTTAGGGGGGGCGGGGGGTCGTTTTGGGGGGGCTGCCCCCCCAAAACAATGATAGGGGAAACACTGGCGTGTTGGATGAGCAAATGATAAACTGTTTAATGTTTATTTTTTGTTGTGAGAATGAAGTGTTCTCAGTTGCCATTTGTACAACATTCCTAGTCATGTTTCATGTTTCACACTGTGACACAAGTTTGTGTGTGCATTTAAGATTCTAGCATCACTGTTTTCAGCCTGTCTACATCCTGTGTTACCTCTATAGCTGCTTGTGTACACTCTACCCTGCCTTCACAGACACGTGGAAGCACCTTGTGGTTCATTATGTGACCTTGATCAAAACAGTCATGGTATTGCTCTCTCACACAGAAAGACGCTGATCGTGAATGATGCAGGGCAGGCAGAAAGGATTAGTGTAGATTATCCTGCACATTATTGGTAAGTCATTCACTCTGCCGTTATGCAACAGAAATTCTTCTCTCATTGTGTGTGCTTGTTAAAGGGACCAGGCTCTATGCGTGCTTCTATATGTATTTGACTTGTGAGTGTATAGTAACAGTAGTTGTTCCTTGTTGGCCTGTTGTAGATTATTTGTTTACACTCAGGTTGAGTTCATACGTGCTTTTTGGGGATCTTCTGTTTGGTTCTTCATGTTGCTTTTTGTCAAAACACGAGTGCTGAAAATGGTCTAGGCGTTGATGTACAGGTGGGTGGGGGTTGTGTCCGTACTCGGGTGTTTTGAGAGGCGGGGGATGGGTAAGATGTCTATGTATTTGAGAGCCGAGTGGAAATACTCTGTCAGGATGTCGGGTTGTAAACCAGTGTGCCGTAAATGTGTGGTTGGTGTTACTGGACACCGAAACAGTAGGAAATGGTGGTATTTCCCATGGTTTGGACTGTGTAGCTTCAAAAATCAGGACGTGATGTTATTAGTGTGCCACTGTTTATTATGGTATTTAAATCTCTCTTTTTTTAAATCCTTTTATTTATTTATTTTTTGGTCAAACTTGAACACCTCTGCATACAGTTTAATGGACTTTTCCCATTTGGCATCCATTCAGAAACTCCTATGAATTATGGTAGTGTGGTTTATCAGCAGTGTTGGAAGGCAGATGGCTGATGATGAGATTTGAAGGTGAATATGATAAGCATTCATCGCTCTGAATGTAATTTTGCACAGAGCTGTAAGCATTTGACCCGAGTCCAAATATGGATTAAAGTGGCGCGAGAATGCGGGCAGTATAGAGAGTTTTAACTGTGTTAGGAGGGGGTAGGTGTTTTTATTCACAGCCTGTCGCAGAGGTCAGACAGCTGCCCTGCACCATGACCCCAAATAACCTACAGGGGCCACTGGCTGAAAGAACAATGGAAAGGTCAGATGAGAGGGGAAAGAGGGAGGAAAGGAGAGAAAGGGGGTGGTATAGAGGAGAAAACAGAAAGAGGCACTGAAAAGGGGAAATACAGTCTGAAACACACACACACACACAGGGCAGGTCTTTACCAGCGAGCCCACTGTAGACACAATAACTTCATCTGCTGGCAGTCACTGAGTTGCATGTGAGCAGTAGTGATATTAAAAGCTTTGCTGGATGCAGGTGAAGGTGCATCCTAACAGCTGTCATATGCCATTCATCCTGCTCGACAAGTGCGTCTGTTTGTGTGCGTTAGTGTTTGAGCACCATAAATACCGCTTCTGTTTGAAGGCTTATTCCACGAAATTCGCACACAGCTTGTTGATACAAAAGCTTGCATTTATTGATGTGTAATGTAAATAAAACATCAACCTGCAAGAGGAATAAAAATGCTTTGCCATTTTAGATTTTAACATCTTGTGAATGGGTCTTCAGAACAGGAAGGAGACCTTTTTAAACCCCAGTACTAACAATCAATCAAAAATTGATGCAACGAAACAGGGTTTGTAATATTAACTTATCCTATTTATTCATGTAATTAATAAAAAACAATAACTGTCAAGACAGATCATAAAACAAAGTGCTTATAAATTTACAGATTTTTAAATATAAAATAGTTCTATGTAAAAGTTACTGTGTGACTGATTTGAAAAGTTAGTAAAAAAATATATTAAAGGAGAGGGGGAGGGGGAGGGGGGGGGGGGGGGGTACAATGGTGTTTCGTGTATTCAGAGTTGTACAGTGTTAAAGAGATGGATTCTCATGCTAAACATGGCCAAAGTTTAAAAAAAATATTTTGGACGAATAACAGAATTTCTGTGCCGAAAATCTTACTTGCGGGTTGGTACAAGTTTCGGCTGTTTTTTTTCGATCGTGGATCTAATGACGTAGACGAGAGTGGAACTCCTTATATGAGCATTTCTCTCGGAAAAGCGCGCACGCGTCGACCAGAGGAGAGCGAGACCGCGCACATCAACGCGCTTCAACAGGAAATCATCGGCAGCGCTGCATTCTAGGATTTGTTCAAGAATGTCTTTAAATACATTTGTTTAGCTGGCCACTGTAGGCGTCTGTTTGTTTATTGTAAAACCAAGTCATGTCCTCATAAACCACGAGTAAACGCACACAAATGTTGTAAGTTAAAACTCGCGCGTGACATGGTGTTCTATAAACACTGCGCTCAAGTTCAAATAATTTCTACTTTAAAAAAACTCCCGCCTCAGTCGGCATCAAACTACACTTCCCACATGTACACCTTTAAAGAAAAATATATATATACGACGAGATAAAGTGAAAGTTAGTCATTTACAAAAACTGCTAAGCAAATATAAGTTATACAGTTCCAGTACACACCACATAGAGACGTCCTGCTGTAGTCGTTGCTGCTGCTGCTCGTCTTCAAATTTCAGTCTCGGGATCTGATTCGGGATCAAAAATCTTCAAAAAATTTCACCCCCCCCCCTTAAGCTAATAAATTAAGATAGTTGATATACCATTATCGGCATTGATGTAGATTCAGCTTTCAATGTTCTGCAGGAACACACACATTCACTCTGGACACAGTAATCAGAATCTGTCAATTCAATTACACGCTGTTATCCCTTTACAGTAGGGATGCACGATGATATCGGGACAACATCGGTATCGCCGATAAAAGCTTTAAATGACCATCATCGGCATCGGCCGATATGAATATTTCTGCTGATGAGCCTTGCCGATAGGGTGGCGTGTTTCCTATGCACACGTGACGACCGTGAACGAAGCATGAGCGCCAGCAACTTAAACTTTCAACCAGGGGTGTGCGTCTCACGCGGTTTTTGATCGTGGAAGATTAAAATGTCTCCACGATCTGCTTTTGAAGAAAAATCATAGTATCAGGCATTCTATCAGTTCAATTCTGGCTCCTTCATCTCAACATACTGTACAACGCGACGTACATTCACATCACATGTAAACGCAGAGGTAGAGTTACACTCACGGGACACTGCAATTCACAAAAGTTCATTATTTGCATACGCGTCAACGTCTTGCTAGTTAAACTTGTCATTCACGCGCTGATGCGCTGTTCTAACATCCGCTTTTCTGAGCTTGTGCACCCGACGCTCACAGGAACTAAAAGCCTGTCACAGCGCCTGCATACTGGACTAAGTTATCTTTCGAGTCTTATTGCGCTAATACTGTCAAATACACACAAGGTTTACATAAACAAAGTTGGTTATGTCTAAAGTGAAAGCAAACAGAGAAAATCTGCTTGTCAAATGTGTGTATATTAGACGCGTCGCGTGCAGTTCTTAAAGAGACAGTAATAATATGCTTCCGCTTGTCCTTAAGGCGAGACACGGCAGGCAAAAACATCGTTTTTTTTTCACTGGTCAATTTTGAGATTTCGGGATATTTGTCTTCAAAAACATGTCTTCTTTCAGACTTGTGGTGAAAAAAAGTCTGAAATACACATTTAGGTCTTTATTTTACTACACTTTGTCTGTTTGCGTCTGTAGATTTCTCATAAATTCATCAAAAGTTGGCGTTGTAAATCATCCGTTGCTCCGCTATCGCGATCTGCACCCTGTCATCACACACACCGTTAGAAAGCTCTCTCTCTCCAGTACAATGTTGTCGGATCCAAATATGGTCATTTCCTTTTTATCAGCAACCAATCGTGAAAGTAAAAGGGCGCAAATGCGCGATCTCATTGGCTGATGCTAAATCTTTAAAGCCCGTTTTCTCAAAATGACCTTTCTCTCATACTCAAAGTCCGAAATCTCCACTTCGGTAGCACCTATATACACCAAACTTTCCACTCTTGTACCTAGTTATATTATGAAGACATTTACAGAGGGATTTGTAAATATATTATTCCTAGCCCGATTTATATAACATTTTATTCCAAAAAACATGGCAAAAATAATTTTTTTAAGGCTATTGACAGTATATTCTGATTTACAGGATAACAAAAGTAGATATCCATAAATCCCTCTGTAATTTTTTTTCCCATCTAATATGTGAACACAATGAAAAAATAATTTTGAACCTGGCTTTATCCAATACTCAGATTTCATTTTTTGAAATATATGCAAATTTGTGCATATTTAATTAGACAATGCCTAATTTGCATATTTAAACATTAAATTACAGAAAACTTGTAATACATTTTTTTCTCATCTTAATGTAGGTAATCAACTGGGAAAGTTTCATGGTGATATCTGCTAGTTAAAAAAATTACCCTATTCACCTGTAGTGTCTCGCCTTAAAGAGATACTGCACCCAGAAATAAAAGTTCTGTCATTATTTACTCACTCTAATTGTTGTTCAAAACCTGTATTCATTTCTTTCTTGTGCTTAAATATACTATGGAAGTCACTGGAGTACAGCAACTGTTTGGTTAGCCACATTCTTCCAAATAACTTTTATTTTCAACAGAAGAAAGAAATTTATTTGGGTTTAAAATAGGGCTGGGCGATAAAACGATAACGATAATTATCGCGATATATTTTCTCTCGATAAAACGATATCAAGAGGTCGATAAATGTTCGATAATGTGTATGCGCCAAAAGCGGAACGAAACTCATTTGAACCGCGCGCGCCTCACGGACTGTTTATCCGCTCGGCTCAAAGTCCAAACGGCAGCGCGAGCTCACTAGAGCAGACCAAGGGGGTAATCCACCAGCCGGAAACTGAAGTCTCCCCGGGGGCCGCCATTGGCTAACAAGCCTTCACCTGCTGTTAGCATCCCATTGACTCCCATTCATTTTTGCGTCACTTTGACAGCGAATAACTTTACATCTGAGGCGTTTAAAGACTCCATTTGTCCATTATTTATTTCTAAAGAAACACGACAATGTATAAAATGCTCCATTACCTTGTATCTTACGTTGTGGCCCCGTAGAGGCAGTTTTTGTAAAAATAGGCTAACGATTGCGTCATAACACGCGACTCTCTGTCGCATAGAAGAGAAATGACCGTAAAGACAGATGTAGAAGCTCACACGCAATCGGGGGACGTGGAGGCATAAAGTCAAGGGAGAAGCCCATAGAGAGTCATAAAGTTGCTCCTGCTGCGAGCTCATGGACAGCTAATACTCACGATCTCCGGCTCTGCAAGACTCAGAAGGGAATGATTCAGATTCCTCTTGGCACAGCTACTAGAAGACGGACAACTGTCAGTCAGGTTGCTCACGTCACAACTACGTCTTCAAGCTCAGTTTGAGCATGCGCAGTGCGCTTGCAATCAGGAAGTGAGTGCTTCTATTTGACTTCACTTTTCTCCGTTGAAGTCTATGGGGTCGCTGTGTCCATTTCTTTTACTGTCTATGGAGCAGACGCGTTTACTCTGATCGTCTCGCTCACGAGATCCAGTGAGAAGCGCTTAAGTTCAGCGAAGAACACAAATGTCCAGTTTAAATCAGTTCAAAGGCAGATGAAACACCGCTGACAAACAGGAGAAACACTGTGCGCAGCGAAACAGTAAGAATCTGAATTGATACTGAATCCATTTAGCCTACCATGGATTTACTGTAACGTTAGCCTAGTAATATTAACTGCACCATGAAATGTGGGAAATACATATTGAATTGTATAATATTATTAATGTAGACAATATATTAAATGACTAATGGAATATAATTACAGTATTTAATAATGTATTTAACTGTTAGGCTACTGTTTTTCATACAAATACCATAGAAACCATAAAGTTACATTTTGCCATGATAGTGAGGTGCTATAGGCTGTACCTGGCTTTATCTGTGGTTATCATGATCTAAATGCATAATACTGGATGACCAATGGTTAATTTTAATAAAACTCAAACAGTCAGAATATTACATTTTACCAAATAAAAATGTGGTCCTTAAATAAAAAAAATAAAAAAAAACAGATGTTACTGTTTTTGTTAATGAACATAAATTTAACATAGTAGTATTAGCTTGAGTTAGGATGCAGATTTGCTGTCAACTCACTGTCAAATATGCATTTCGAGACAAAACATGTAATTTGAATATTGCAGCCTGCACTGCAGTGCAAACTGTGCTGAAGAAATATTTTTCTTTTCAGATATTTATTTTGTTAAGGAAAAATGACAAATGTTTGAATGTTCTACCTCAGATTTTTAAAACCACAACGCTCTGGTTTATACAACTTTCACTTAGGAGCAAAAATCTGCCTTTAAACTTGAAAGAAATAAAGATTTGACATTTATCGTGATAATTATCGATATCGACTGATATATAAAAAAATATCGTGATACATTTTTTTGGCCATATCGCCCACCCCTAGTTTAAAACAACTTGAGAGAGTAAATGATGACAATTAAATTTTTTGGGAGAACTATCCCTTTAATGTTAATAAAACAACAAAACACAAAGAGGAAATCACTCACTGCTCTTGACTGAGAACCTTAATAGAAGCTTTAATAAGGTTTTTTTGCACTTAAACAAAAATACAAATATATCGGTATCTGCATCGGGCAAAATTAGTTTGAAAATATCGGCATATCGAATATCGGCCAAAATCCAATATCGTGCATCCCTACTTTACAGTTAGGCTACCACTCATAAAAAACTTGAATTAGGCTACATGTTGACTTATAAACCTAAATTTAACGTCCAACAACAGATATTTTAGCAAAATGAAAATTTTTGCGCTGAATATTAATTGTCTCCCCTCTAATGCGTTTTGCGCGGAGGAAAAATTTCACATATTTAACAGCATAGGCATGTCAAAGCGCCTGACAACCTTGTTTAACATTACGCTAATGCATTATTGACGATTAAAATAAAAATTCTCATGTTTTTAGCAGCTTGGATCACATACCTCTCCGGCACCAGCTCACTCTGTTTCGTCCACTATTTAGATCCATTTTTTCCATAGAAATGCGTTATTCAGTGCTGTAATTTGACGTGACTGCAATAAATAATACACATCAGGGTTTTTTCCTGGCTCAAAACAAGGCGGAGGTGGTAAAATCCTGATCATGTACGTATTTTAATAATAAGAGAATTAAATTTGTATTTTTCGTAGACCATCAGATACTGTGTTTCCCGGTGGACCTTGGTACCTCTAATCCACCCGCCAGCTAACCAAACCCATGATATTCTCTGATTTAGATATCTGCACCTGATCATCACTCTACAATTATTCAAATTCTCGGTGTTATGCATGATAATATGGTAACATATCACACTGAAGTAGGCTGATTTAAAATTAACATTTATTTAAATAAAGTTCTTCTTTTGGCAAAATTACTTTTCGTTAATAGCCTAAACAGGCTTGACTCCCTTCAAACTTAAATTGTCAATGTTTCATTACATCACTGTTGGAAAACACTCTTGTCAGAATATTTTTTTTTTACCTCTGTAAAGGACTTTCCCCCCCTAATTTTATTAAATGTATCCTCCATCTTTCATTTGAAATTCTTAAATTTGATCTATGCATTCAATTAGAATAATAAGACACTATAGGGCTGTTAAAAATGAAATTAAATCATTTACATTGAAAAATTACAACTGTATTAAATGAGATTATGAGATTGTTTTAAATATTTTTTGAATATAAAAATAAGGAATGTTGAAAAGAATGATACTAAACTAAAACTAGAATTGAAACTAAACCACCAGTAGGAGGCGTCAGGCAACCGTCTTAATGAATGAGTCATTGAGTCATTCATTCAAACAATTCATTCAAACGGCTGATTTATTCAGAATGAGGCAGTTTATGAAATTTAAATTGAATCTTTGACTCAACCGATTCGTTCAAAACGCTGAATCATTCATCAATGAAACACGGCTGAGTGTTCCTGTGAGATGCGCTATGGTTCTGCTGTGATCTTTGTTTGGAATTATTTTCGCTGCTGAAACAGGTCATGTGTCTAAAATGTAATTTTAACTATTTGTTTATTGAACTGTTATGAAGTCAATGTCTCTTTTTCAATCGTGATGGTATTCAGGAAAACAGCACTCTGGTTGTGTGATGTTTCTTAACTGTATGATATGTTATAAATAAAAGTGCGAGCCTCAACAGCGCAACTTTGTTATCGTCAGTAGGTAGGCCTACATTAGGTAAGAAATGTTGTCAATCTAATTTCTATCCTCTGAAGACAGGCTGTATATCATCCTCTGGTGGAAAAGGCAGGACTATATACTGAGACACAGCTCTTCCTTCTCATGCTGTCAGTACGGATCAATCTTCTTCCAAATAAAGTAACTCTTCACAGATTATATGGATTTTTCTCATTCAGCCTTTCTGCCGAATGGGCCTTTCCAGTTCTGGCATGGAAAAATTGGCTGCTAAAACCTGCTAGTTTTGAATCAAGAACAACTAACTTCAGCGGTTAGTTGCTGGAATAATGTCCACGCTAGGGCTGCAACTAATGATTATTCTGATAATCGATTAATATGCTGATTTTTTTTTTTTTCAGATTTAATCATATTAAAAGAATCTACAAATTATTATACAATGAAAATTAATATGAATTTTAATCCATTATTTTAAACAATGTTATTCCACATCCTACCCAATGCTGTCGTCCAAACAATGTGTGATATATAAAAAGCCTATGATAACAAATATAGTGAATGTATCTATGTAGGCTATGCTGTACAAAGTAAGCTTCTGCAGGAAAGGTACATGATTCTCGTGACACCCTTAATTGATACAGTATTGGCAATATTCATAATATATAATATTGCGATATTCAAGTGTATTAATACTTTTTTACACCTATGTCTATGATTTTGTGCTCAAGAAACATTTATTGTTATCAATTATCAATTTTCACGACAACAGTTGTGCTGCTCAGTATTTTAACATTTATAAATGTATTTACTCTCGATTTTGATCAATTTAATGCACAATAAAAGTATTAATTTCTAACCCAAAACTTTTGAAAATATTTTGTCATTCGCCAAAATTAATATATCCCGGCAAAGATTTATTTGATAATTTAATATGATGATACCTGCCTTTCTGCAGTTAAAATGCTCTTGTTAGTGTTTGTGTGAGCACTCTGTGAAGTGTCAAAGGTTTCTATTTATTACATGTTTTTGCAATGTTGAGCTTTGTAGCCAACGCTCTGTGTAGGTTGTGAACGCAATGGCCAATCAGATGTGTTTGAGATAGTCAGAATCTGCTCAATACGGCAGAGTTTTTGTTCAGCGAGTTCTGCACGCTTGAGAATCCTTTCAGTATCTCTCTCATACGGAGCTACATCAGCACCCACAACACCAAAGCCCCTGCTTAATTAGTGACGATGGCCGAGAGACGAAGGCCTGTGATATTAATCTAATGTTTTTTTTTTTTTAATATTTTTATTTTGGCTTCCAGGGATCATAAAAAGAAGATATTTGAGGTACAACTATTAAAATCTAGCCGTATTCCATCTAGCGCAGCTTCCTTCCCTTCACATCCCTAAAACCCAAACTAAACGTCAGAATCAGCACAATCGGGATTGTTGTAAAATGCAGTCTCTACTGTTGCTAAATTGCGGTACATGTTTGATAATAAAAAGCGCTATTAAAAGCACAATAGAACTGTTCTGTTTAGTGATGCACCGATGTGAAAATTGTGGCCGATACCGATAACCGATATTAATATTGCTGTTATGGCCGATACCGATATTTACCGATGTCGATATCTCTGTATAGAAAACATAGCGAGGATTAGGGCTGCACGATATTGGTAAAAAATTACATTGCGATATTTTATTTTTCTGAGATATATATTGCTATATAAAAAACAATTTCACCAGATGACTTGAATAGCTCTATTTGGAAAGAATGAATCATTCTAGAATGACTGGGGTGGTTTTGTATGGAGTAAATCCGCATAGAAACTAATATTAATAGAATGTTAACTAATGTAGTTAACTAGACTTTAATAAATGGAACCTTGTTGTAAAGTGTTTCCGATTTATGTCTCTTGAGTTCAGTGTTGGACAGATCAGTTAACCTTTCATTAAAATGAATCGGTTCAAAGGAGTCATTAGTTCGCGAATCGTACGTGTCATTAACGGACCACGGCACACGTTGTGTGATTATCCAGGCAGTTTAGGACATCGCACAAGATTTGTCTCAACACAGAAAACATTTCATCACTAGATAGATTCTTTTTTTTTTTTTTTAAGTGTGGTTTATGTCATCAATGTGTGAAAAGCTTTTCAGAGCAGATAAGGCAATGTTATTTTAGCACAATTCACAACCAGTGGTAGTTCAGAAAAAAAAAACTTCGCTCTTCCGACCTCTTACCATCGTGTATTCTCAAAGATATTCAGTCAACTCAATTCATTAATATGCGCGAGGGAGGGAGGGAGACAGTTTGAAGACGGTGAGAGTGCGCGCGCGCGCGACTGGGGCTTTCACTCTCTCTGCTCGCTCTCTCAGTTAAACAAGCGCAGCAGTCAGTCATCTACATCACTCACCGGTCAAATAAGGCGTTGGCGGGACAAAAATACGCCTTAGTTGACAGAAAACAGCGTGCAAGTTCCAGTCTTCTTGCGCTTGATGTTTAAACTGACAGGACTTGCGCTCCTACATGCGCTCGTGCAAAAACAAACATCCCCGCCCCCACACTCACATCTACACACACGTCAAATACACAGGAATGATTATCCTGTGTAAAAAATTGACCATATCGGCCGATATTATATCGGCGCCCGATATATCGTGCACCACTAGTTCTGTTGATTTTTTTTTTTTTTCTCTTTCAGACACCTTTTTTCATTTTACATCTGTTGTAACACCCTTTATATGTCTGCAGAAAACTTAATAAAAAAAAAAAAATAAAAAAAAAATAAAAAAGCACAATAATCCATGCATGAGACACTGTTTCCAACAGTTGGAATCAAACTTCAAGGTGGCTTTCTCTGTGTCCAAAAAGGGCCGAGACTAGACGAGCAAATTATACTTTAGGCTTTGTGTGCGCGCATCTAAACAATAAAATACACACAAAATATGTACAAAATGTTAATGTAGTGTAACAGTGCAGCGCTTCTGTGTTGTACGTCAGAATGTAGGCTCACTATTGGCCGACGCTGGTCATGTGTGTGATGCGTGTGACGTACAACACAAAAGCGCTGCGCTGTTACACTACTAATTAATACACAACATGTGTCAGATTCAAACCAAAACCCAGACGGAACATTCAAGCTTCAACACTGAAGGTGGGAAATTAGAGGTGATAATGACAGTGCTGATTAAAGTGGCATTTTGTCCCGTTGGATTAATGGAGATGTTGTGGTGATGCAGATGGATGGGAAGGAACGTGCACACGGCCACCCCATCTCACGCTGTGTCTGACATTACTGGGCCAGCAGGAGGGACCTGATCCCAAGCTCATCAGCTGATGCCTTTCTTCAATTGCTAAACACCTCACATTTAGTACATCCATCATGACAGACAAAAGAACTGAGCTCAGCTTTTGTGAGAGTCTATAAAACGCAATATTTCAAAACCTAAAAATGTGTGTTTGAAAGATAGAAATAAACAGTGGTTAATAAGGCAGTTAGCACTGGCTCTTTCCAGTTCTTTCAAGCTGAGTGTTTATCAGCAGAACGAGAGGCGGAAAAAGGTAGGAAGAGAGATGTAACGCAAGAGCGAGGTGGAGAGAAAAAAAGGGAGTGCGATCATACAAAAGCCAGCCACTCCTAGAAAGGAAGAATAAAGAGTTGGGAATGAGTGAGTGCTGTGATTGAAAGAGGGAGAACGAGAGAAAAGAGAGAGAGCGAGGGGTAAGTGAGTTCATTCGTGCTGTTGGCAGGCAGCCATGAGCTTGCCTGTGGGCGTCTGTATCCGTGCCAGGGCATGTGTTTCCCCTTCTGTCTGAGGGCCTATAGTCTCACTCTCCGTCTCTCTTTCTCATACAGATATATCCCCTTTTCTTTCTCATTCCACAGGAATACTTTCCTAGTCTTTTGCTGTTCATACTCTCTTTTCTCTTTTCCTCCTTTCTTGTTATCTTTCACTCTCTCTCCCAGTCTCTTTCTCTCTCCCAGTATCTCTTTCTCTCTCTTTGTTGTAGCAGTTGTGGTTTTTTGTTCACAAAGCTGATGATGCCAGAGAACAGTTGTAAGTTTGTTTCCAGATTTCCACAGTTCATACTGTGCCAGTAGATCAGCCAAACCGGACACATGTGCAATTCACACCCAGTGTCTTTCTTTTTAAATAAATCTTAGTTCTCTGGACTGGAGTCTGGTCTGTGAATCCTGTCAAATTGCAAAATGCAAAATTTATGCTAATTGTAAACAATTACAAAAACAAAGCTAATTGTAAGATAACAACCTCAGTGTGATTTCATTGAAAGTTTGTTCTGATGTACGAGAATTAGCATCTTCTGTCATCACCAACAAAATACATTTGCTTTGCGTCTATGCAAATGTGTCATGAAGAGATGATTATGATCCACAGGAATTGTGTTAATAAGAAGTTCCTCTATCTAGAGGATATTAAAATATAATTATATAAAATATTAAGCACAAGTGTTTATAATAATAAGAACATGTTTCTTGAGCACTAAATCAGCATATTAGAATGATTTCTGAAGGATCAAGTGGCACTGAAGAATGGAGTAATGATGATGATAAATTCTGCTTTGCCATCACATGATTAAATTACATTTAAAAAAATATATATATACATACATATAAAAGTGATTTATTTTGTAATATTTCACAAAAGCATTGTTTTTACTGTATTTTTGATAAAAAAATAAATGGAGCCTTGGTGAACATAAGAGCCTTCTTTCAAAATATCAAAAATATTTCTGATCCCCAAAATTTGAACAGTAGTGTATCTGTTAGATGTGATTATCTTCATCATCACAACTCATGCAAATCATAGATATAACCCAGAGTTTTCCTGAAGAGGAAAAACAAGAAACACTTATCAGACTTGTGTTGTCTGTGAGTTATGTGATTGATTTGACACTGCATGTGGGTTCATGTGTTAGAGTCTACAATGTGCCTTCAGGATGACAAAGACTTTTTGTGTCTTCTCAGAGCTCCAAACATTCCTGGACTATTGAATCTCCTCCCCCAGCACACATACACCCAGCACAGTAAAGCACAGCCAAGCGTTCTGCTCTTTCCGTGTAAATCATTCAGTGACAGACAGGAAGGAAGAAGGACGGTAGTGTGCTTCTCTTTGTGTAGTAAAAGAGCCACAGGGGTTTAGAGCAGAGGATCTGATTTCGTTTTAATGTCAACGTATTTGATAACACTCAAGGACCTTGTTTTAGGTTGTAATGTACAAATAGACACACAACTGTTCTATGTCTATATAGACAGACTTCTCTCACATGGTAATTTGTGTGTCAATGAGAGAGAGGTCGTGGGGCCCCTTGAGATGGCAGTGGGTTTGTGTGTTTATTGAGCAGTAGGGCTAATGACACGCAGCAACCACATGGGGAAAAGCCCATTCAGAGAAGTGTGTCTGTTTGCATTTGTTTATTAGTGTGATTATATCACCACCTCCAGTTTATCTGAAGCCATAGACTGTAAAGGGCTATTCTTTAACTTTTAACTAGAACAGCCTTATAGAATTAAAGGGTTTGTAAATGTCATTCCATTGGACGTCCAGTGGTAAAGAGGTAACTGTATGGTTGATCTACCAATTTTCTACCTACCACTGAACACCACAGATCTGTATGTCGTCACTGTTCCCAAGATACTTTGCTTCACATGGGCTGTCTTTTGCTGCTAACTCGGAGGAGGCATGTTGTAGCTGTAATGACATCACACTCTGACTTAAGTTGACCACGTTCCAGTGCACAGGTCAGAAAACAAAAGATAGACACGTCCAGGCAAACCTTTATTGTGCTTGCTCTTTCAGAATACAGATGCAGAATACAGATAATGCTTAAGTATCATGTCAACAAATAGAGGTTGGATAGTAGTGTGGGCACCACTGAGTTTGAGACCCAGACAAACAGAAGTGCTAATAAACAATATACTGCTGTTTGAATATGGTTGATGCACTGAGAGCGGCCATATTTGATTCTGAAGTCAGGGTTTTTGCGCTTCCCTCTAGTTTCCCAGTCGCAACTCTTGACTTCAGGGGGCCGTTCCAGTTAAAAGTTTATACTGGGGGAGTGGGGACTAGAACATCCCCACTTATGAGGACAATTATTATTTTATTTTTTACAAAAACACCAAAACGAAAATTAAAGTTTAGGTAGTTGATCTCTCCATGCTGTTCTCAAGTGATAAACTAGTCATATTAAAGTCCTTTGACAAGAAGCCACCTCTTGACATTCACTTGTCATCAGAGAAGCACTTATTAAACGTCAATGGTTCGATCAATGGTTTTGGTCATTAAACAGTTAATTTAAGGGTTACAGTCTGTGTTTAGCTCTACAATGGCCCTGACTGCAAAAATAGGCTGAACATATTGTAGAAAATTCATCAATCCTCATTTTGCTGTAAAATTATATTAATTAATTTGCAGTTGGGAAACGTCAACATTTCAAAAGAGTAATGTATTACATTTATTATGTAACTGGCAACTGGTGGCCCGCAATGTCTTTAACTACGGCCCGCTGGACCACTTGGATGATCAATTTTAAAACATTTGAAAAGTAAGTAATGAAAAGATTGCTTTCAGATTATGATGTTAACACTAAATCAAACCAAGATAGGTCGCTATTTCCAGCCGATCCCGTATTAATTACAGCGAAGGATGTGCACGCTAATGTTAAAGACAGTTTACTAAAATTAGCAAAAATAAATGAAAAATTGACAATGAAAATCATGGTTTCCAGTCAAGATGGTAAATGGATTATCATCTTCTTTTTTTTTTTAACCAAGTTCAAGGGGTCACCCATATGTTTTTTTTGGGAAACGAAATCTGTAATGAAAGATTTTCATGTAAATTGCCATTACACCACTGCCCTGCTCACAAAAGCCGCTTTTCCACTGTCGGGCCAAACGGTTCTACGAATGGTAAGGAACGGTTCCAGTTTTATTTCCACTTGACCCTGGTATGTCACGGCACGATTACAAACCGTTTTCAGGCCGGAATTAGCCAACCTTGTGAACTGTGCTACTAGAATGCGTGTAGTGACGTCTGTCTCCACTCACGATCGGTCACTTGTCTGTCGCCTGGCTGCCAGTTTCTCCGTAGTTTGCTAAACGTGCTATTTGAGCAACATGAACACAAATTAATAATACAATTCTGATCATCCTCCATAATGCAGTCACTATTTATATGGCACGACTGACTTATTTGTATTACATTCCAAAGAGCTTCGTTATCAGACCCTCAGTGGAAAACGAAACCATATCCGTACCGGCCAGCTCAGATTGGAACGGAATAGAACGGTTTGGCCAGACGGTGGAAAAGCGGCTAACGAGAAGTAAGAAAGATACACCTGTGACGCCAGTCACACTCATCTTAGATTTCAGTGGTAGAATGCATAGTCAACAAAACCTGTTTGCCAAGTGCATGACAGAAATGTATGCACTTAATTATTTTCTAATACATTTTTAAAAAATAGTATTTTTATTAATTATATTAATGTTGTTTGGTTATAATACTATCTTTAGGCTGCATTTACACTGCAGGTCTTGATGCCCAAATCCGATTTTCTGACTATATCCGATTTTTTTGACGACCCGCTTACATCATCTTTTAAAAGTGACCGGTATCCGATTTTTGCATTTACACTATACACTGCTGAAACTACCAAATGTAGACGTTCTGACCCGGAAAAGGAAGTAAAACAGCATGAAATGCAATGGATGCAGATTCGAATAAAATTATCCAGTGTTTTGCTTTCGCTTTGTATTTGTTTTTTAAGATTTTTATCTTACGTTGGCTCTGTAGCCACGAGCGCTTAAAACCGTGCCTCCCCATATCTCGTGAAATGTCTTCAAACACGGATTTATTTCTGTAACAACCCTGCATTTTTGCCTACACTGTCTCTTCGCCCCAAACACTCAAAAGACAAGAAACCTCCACATTGCTCCACTGTGTGTATCCTTCGTCCTCCATCGCGCCTATAATAAGAATGTGATCGCGCAGTTGGTGGTGTCCACCTGAGTAAGTTGACGTCACTTTTTTAATGACGTACGACTCGCATTTACTGGGGAATATCCGATTTGTCTGCTTACATGGCACACGCAAATGCACGTATCCGATTCATATCCGATTTATTACCACATATGAGTGAGGCCTGAATCCGATCTGAGAAAATCGGAATCCATGTGTTTTTTTCCTGCTTACACGTTCATGGGTCATATCCGATCTGTGCCACATGAGAGGAAAAAATCAGATTTGGGCCACTTGTACCATGCAGTGTAAATGGGGCCTTTTTCTTGTGTCACCTGTTGAAAACATCTTTAGTGAAACCCAAGTGAAAGGGCAAATGGTCTGCTGCTATTTCACCTGTAGCTTACTTCAGCTTTCTGAGCTGTAGGAACATCCATCATACCACACAAGTAGGCCTGTATTTTAATTAAGCAAGTCACACTACTTGGCGTCATGTTACAAAGCAACCCTGCGGGTAACATCTGTTTACGGTAGTTCTTGTAAGGTCACTGCTTTAACATTATGTGAACCCATCCTGTAGTCACACTTGCTTGTGACTTTTTTGCATGAGCATTGTATTCATTTCCATTGAATTCATGAGCATTGCCTGGTGTGTTTGGGATCCATCCGTGCTGGGTTGGCACTCTCACCTGGTGCTTTGCTTTTCTTGTCTCCAGTTCACACTGTGGTGAAAACCGTGTTGATGAGCTCCTTGTGGAAACACCACCTCTGATTGACACTATTTAAGTTTTAAGACTGCGGTGCGTTCTTGGCCCTCCAGTCTCTCCTGCCTGACTGTTCAGTGATGCTTAACATATATTAGATTAAAACATGGATTAAATGCATTTTATGGAAATATAGAGATAAATGTAAAGTACTTCTTTGCTGCAGTTTTATTCTAGTTCAGTTAATATTTTCTTATCCATCTCAATAGAACGTTGTATAACTGCATGGTCTTTTGAGTTAAGCATATGTATTACAGTAAGATCTTTTGCCTGTTTTCACAAAGTACATCAATATTATATGATCCAGGCATTGTTTAATTTGATTTGTCTGTCCTCATTCAAGTAGGTTAGAGTTGTATAGAAAATATTAGCCAGGGATGTTACTAAGATAGTTGCTGATTAAACTGACTTGGTTTAAAGGGACTTTGAACATTAACTTTGTTTAGCCATACTGTGTATTTTTGTTGTACCTGTGAAAAGGGGAGTTTTAGCATGGAGGACGGCTCACCATCTGCCCTAATGAGGCTAGAAAGAGATGAGAGGGGGATACAGAGTGATCCATTCATTCACACAGTTTGCCGACATGTATCTGGCCAGCAGCAGGTGTTCTCTCTCTCTCTCTCTCTCTCTCTCTCTCTCTCTCTCGCACGCTCTCGCTCTCGCTCACTTGTGATCAAACTCTCAGTTGCCCTTCCTTATTGTTTTCTTAAATTCGGTGCGCACTTAATCCCCAGGAGATTGTTTTTGTGTCAATAAACAGGAGATTGTTTTTGTGTCAATAAATGTTGTTATTATTATTGTCATTAACAATTAATCTACCATGCTTTCTCTCTTTTTCCTTCCAGGTCTGTGACTGCCAGGAGTCAACACCCCATGATGCACAGCGTTTGTGACAAGACCACACTCACTTTTAAAGTGTAGAGGAAGTTGCATCGTCAGCATGTCCTCGCACCCTCAGCCAGTGCCTCAGGGGCGGAGGCCTGTGGACGCTCGTCACCTTGCTAGTTCTGTACCTCTGCAGCTGAGAGCCCATACGGTACTGCACTTACTGGCTACAAAACAAAAACTTGAAAATCCTTTCTTTTCTTATTTTTTTTTTTTTCTTATACAAAAGCATTATTTATCACCAACAAGTTACCTCTGTCACTTTTGACCATTGAGCTAAAAAGTGTTACACTAACTGTTATATAGTATGTTATAGTAATCTGTGTCTGTGGCTATTATACACCCTACTAAGCATGCACACACTTTTGCAATGTACATATAGATCTGAACACTGACTCTGGTGTTTGGCTCAAAGTTGCTAACAGAGGATTATCTTGCTTAGGATATGACCTGTTAATCATGTGAGATTTGACCCTCAGCCAACATCTTCATCCTGCAGATTACCGTTTGCTCTTATTAACCCCACTGACATCTAGATCAGTGGGACTCAACCCTAGCCAGCCAAGTGGAACACTTCCTCAACCAAACCTAAGGAATATGTCCTTTCTCTGACACAAAAGAGATGTTCTTTTCCTATACCATTTGACTCCAAAAAATTGGTCATTCTTAATATTAGTCTAAATAAAATTTAGCCTAAACTAGCAATATAACTAGTAACTGTGTAACACTTCAGAGTTTTAGACTCTTAATTAAAGTTTATTGTAATTGATGGATTAGTTTCCGGAGTTGGTGCATGAGTCTGATATGACGTGAGCAATTTCTTGCTAAAAGTAAGACTTTAAGCTGTAACTAAAGGGCTGTATGATATCTGTAAATTCTCCCTTATTTCATGTTGTAAGGAGCATTATTAAATCTGGAAACATTTAATTTAATGTAGAATAGTATCATATAGTCACATTTTTCATGCAATTTTATTTTCTGAGTTTGTGAAATGTTTTGTTCATTTTAGGATGTTGGTGGACTGGTGGACTACCACCCTCATGCTCGCGACTACGGCTCCCATCTGCCCCATGGATCCCTTTCCCAGCCTCACCGCCGTAGACCATCCCTTCTGTCTGAATTCCAGCCAGGCAGTGAAAGGTACACACAAACAAACATTTTGTGGCTGCCACAGTTGCTTCGCATTGAGATCTTGTCTATTCAGTCCTGTCCATTTATGGGTGTGACCACAATGACCAACATAGAGGGGACTTTTACTTTCATTCAAGATGCTGCTTTAGGGAAGCATTTAGTAGTACTGGACATAAAGTCCTGTTTTATCACTGCCCATGTCAATTTTACTCTGCATTCTTGGCTCAAGGAGGTGACTGAAGCAGTCTACTGCTCTTATGTAATGCTTATGCAATGACTCTCTAGAATGTCACATTCGTGGTCTCTGAAGTGCTACTCCAGTGGGAATGCCTGTGCAATCCTATCAAAGAAGAAGCCATATTAGTTATTTAGTCTGCATATGGTTGCCATAAACATTCTCAAACCAATAGTTTTTAACTTTTCACTTAAAGGCAACATGAAATGAAAATTTACCCTATTTTTTAAATGGATGTTATTGATCTGGTGAAACGACAGACTTTCCTCTGGTGATGTTTGCCAGACTTCTTTAATCATTTAATCCAATCAAACCCCACCACTTTCTTAAGGCTTGGGTATACTTCATTTTCCACGTTGAGTGGGCAAGCCTTTCAAAGTATACTACTTTGGCTGTGAGCATTGAAAGACGCGTTCGGCGTGTGTGCACTATCTAGTGGATTTTGTATTCAAAGCACTTAAGTCACTCGCTCATCAACACGCATGAGCATCACTAAAATTGTGCTGCACACGGACGGTGCGCGGAGGTCGGATGGCTGAAATATACTTTGGGCTTCAGGGCTCAAATTTCAGAGCGGGTATTGCGCATCATTTTAATAATTAAGTCTCCCACATAATGCGGGAAATTCCCGCGAACATTGATTCACTCCAGCATGCAGATTGTATGAGTAAGTTAATCCACACAGATGATAAAATCAAATCAATAATTTTACAACTTTTTGTGATATGCAATTTCACAAACAGCGTGAGTGTTCAGCGGTGCTGCTTCGTCTTCTCTTTCCCGTCTCTCAAAATAGGTTGCACAATGCAAGCGTCAAGCGATACTACACTCGCGTTTAAGAGTCGGGACATGATGGAATTATCGCTTGCACAATCGGGCCAGCATTGCATCGTAACTAAAGTTGATCTTTTTTACGTCTTTTTAAGTCTTACCAGTTTAAACATTCAAGCGATTTTAAACTATTCAGTACTCGTGCGCTCACTGAGAGATGGTTTTCTCTGGGTGCATACTCGCTAGTAGCAAAAGTTCTTTTTCGCTGATTATATTGCTCTAACGGGAAAAAATGCATAAAATTGTGTCAATTTTGGTCTTGGCTGCTAGTATGCTCGTAAACACAGTCGGTTATGTCTTACTGTAAATAAGCATAAAATGCGTGACAGTGTGACAGACAGTACAATGAAAACCGTAATGGATCCGTGCTCTAGCCTTTAAAGTGACAGCAGCCATAAGTGTCTGTCTTTAATGTTGTCGTCAAAACAACAAAAGATTGCTTTAATTTTAAGGAACCAGGATTAATAGCCTATGTATATAATTTAGTCAGGACTAAAAGACTATCCAGTGTTATTGTACATCTGAATACTTTATTCAGTTTCTGAATACTAGTGTTAGACCAACCCATAAACGTTTATATTTATTTGTGCTACTTTTTTCAATTTAATTCAAAGATTGAAATCAAGCTTCCTTGTGTTGTGTAAACTCTTAACAAAATTACCCCATTGTAAAAATGCAATGAGTGATCAAACATTTAAGTGAGATAAATGTAATAAAAAAAATTGTCTTAAAAAAGCCCCCCCTAACTCCCCCCTCAAATAACGAAATTCGGGCCCTGGGCTTTACAGTCAACTGCAAGCTGGCATTCAGATCCTCCTCCATCCATCAACAACTGATGCATACATAAACATAAATCTCCATCCTACATTTTTTTCTTTTTCGATATTCTGTTTCACTCAGATGTATATCACAATACAGAAGAGAAGATCTGCTAATTCTATAACATTGCGACTTTAAACGGTCAGCAAGAGTGTAAATGGCCAGGAGATCACAACCTTTTCATTTAAGTGCTGTTATTGTGTGGTTCATACTATCCTTACTATAATGCAATGATATCAGTGTGTGTTTGCTCTAGGTTGTTTTTTCTAATCTGCATGCTGTGATTATTTTTTGCCATATAAGAAGCACAGTGTTGTTTTTCCTGGGTCAAAAATGGTCTTCGGTGGTGGCCGAAAGACACTGTCATCCTTTCTTGCCCTCTTTTCAAAAAAAGCTGTGATAGCTTTGTAAGATAAAATCACTCTTTGCTAGACCTGATAATTATTTTGGTATATAACTATATCAATATTAAAAAGTAGCATTAAAAAGTAGCATTAAAAAGTTTATTTGAACTAATAGACTGATTTTCTACCATATAGAATTGAATAAAAGTAGCAGGTAACAACAACTTGCTTTGCACTTTTTTTCTGGTTTCACCTCACTCCAGTCTAAACTAAATTATTTTTTAAGGTTATTTTTCTACGCATTGACATAATAAACTACAGTATTTTCCGGTTATTTATAAGGCTTAATCTTGCTAACCATTCTTACTAAAAAAATGGGGTAAGCACACTTACATTCTCATTTTAAGAGGTGTTCTGAGTAAATTATTTGTTTGTAACACTTTACAATATGGTTTGATTTGTTAACATTAATGTATTAGGCTAACTAACATGAACTAACATGAGCAATACATTTGTTACTGTATTGATTAATCTTTGTTAATCTTATAAATAAAAATACAGCTGTTCATTGTTTGTTCATGATACTTCACAGTGCATTAACTTATGTTAACAAATACAACTTTTGATTTCAATAATGTAGGCAGTTAGTAAATGTTGAAATTAACATTAACAAAGATTAATAAATGCTGTAGAAGTGCAGTTTATTATTAGTTAATGTTAACTAATGTAGTTAAGTTAACTAGAGTTTAATAAATGGAACTTTATTGTAAAGTGTTGCTGATTTGTTAAACACCGATTCAGACGTCTCGAAAGATCAGTTGTTTTAACCATTCATTAAAGTTAATCGTTTCAAAGGAGTCATTAGTTTGCGAATCGGACGTGTCATTAGCAGACGTGTACGGCACGTGTTGTGTGATTATCCCGGCCGGCAGTTAGGACATCACACAAGATTTGTGTCAATACAGAAAACATTTCATCACTGGATAGGTTTTTTCGTTTATTGAAAGTGTGGTTTATGTCAGCTGAATATGCGGAACGCTTTTCAGAGAAGATAAGGCAACGTTTTTTTTTTTTTT
Organism: Rhinichthys klamathensis goyatoka; assembly: GCF_029890125.1. Taxonomy (NCBI): domain Eukaryota; kingdom Metazoa; phylum Chordata; class Actinopteri; order Cypriniformes; family Leuciscidae; genus Rhinichthys; species Rhinichthys klamathensis. Next base: position 347,340 of record NW_026606787.1, on the reverse strand, counting down.
TAGCACAATTCACACCCAGCGGTAATTCAGGAAAAATAATCTCCGAATGCTCCACGTGAAACTTCGGTCTTACGACCTTTTGCCATCGTGTCAATTGATTTTGATTAATATGAGCGAGAGAGAGAGAGCAAGACAGCACTTAGTTTGAAGATGGTGAGAGTGTGCGCGCGACCGGGGCTCTCTCTCTTTGCTCGTTCTTTCAGTTAACATGGGCCCTGTCACAAGCGCAGCAGTCATCATCTCTCACCGATCAAATAAGGCTTTGGCGGGGCAAAAATTCGCTTTGACGGCCGCCAAAGAAATGTCAATGCAGGAAAAACCATATGTAGGTGGGTGTATTAAGAATAAAGGCGTTTCTTCTCAGTCTGAATGCTGAATGTGGTGTGTGTGTGTGTGTGTGTGTGAGAGCTGAGGTGTATAATCAGAGCCCAGTGCAGTGGAGCTGGATGTTCTCACAGGAGATGGACTAACACCCCCTGAGATACAGAGAGCTGCTGGTAGGATGGATTAACTTGAATGCTAAAGTGTTTGTGTGTGGGTAAGATGTGTATGTCTGCTCTTCCCCACTGCGGAACCGTTTGCTTGCTTTTTTGATGGTCGTTCAATAGTAAAAATGAAAAACAACTAGTGCAAATTAAAATTTCGTAGCACGCACAATCACATCTTATACAGTTTAAAATAATTTTTATGGAGTAGTAAGGCTGCACAATATGAATCAAAGGATCGAATGCACCTGGATCAATTTGTAGACCTTTTTTTATTTTGGTCAAGTTTTGGCTGTGTAAATTGTGGTCTGCCTTTGGTCTTTTAAAGACATAAGCCTTTTTTGTCGTTTTGTGATGACATAAGTGATAGGGGTTGAAACAGTGTTCTGTGGTCTAATCACCTTTTATTCTCTGCAGAACGAGTGATAATAAGGGATAGAGGGAGATCAAAGCAACATGGATGGAAAGGAAAAGGGTTGACCTACCGCGGTGTTGGAAAGTGTGGTAGTGAAAGAGTGAGATGGAATGATGGCAGTAGAGGGAGGAAAGGAGAGACAGAGAGCATGGCAGCAGTACAAGAGCAAAGCTCCTCTACAATAGTTCAAACACTCAGCACGCATGATCTGTCCTCAATTCAGAATGAGGTCAGGGGCCAGTTAAACCTCTCTCTGTGTCACTCTCTTGTCTGTGTGACTGTGTATGACGAATCCTGCCTGCAGATCAGATTATCTTGCCCTCTCACAGAAAGAGAGCAAGAGCATGGATGGAAGCTGCAGTGTGATATGATTATGTAAGTGCCAAGCACCTTTTGAAATTGGGTGATTTTGGTTATAGTGTTTCAGTATTTTTCCTCTACACACGGTTTCACAGATTGTGTTTTGAAAATGTACGTGCTACGTTTGCTTTGGTTTAGATTAGTTCCACCAGTGAAGCCACCAGTGAATTCACCCGTGCAGACACACAAACAAACTTGAACACACTTCAATTCCAGACACAAACACACCAGGGCTTTGATGCGATCCTGTCATTCTTCTCTTCTGTTCTGTTGGAATTATGATATTTTAATTAGGGCTGTGACGATAACCGCATTCCCGCAATACCGCAGTAATGAGATGCCTACCGCGGTGTTGAGGTCATTACCGCACCTATAGATAATGTTAAATTAAATACACACAAACAGGCATAAAAGACAAAAGCATAACATAAACAGTTGTAGTTAGATTTTAATTGCAAATGCTTATAGCGATACTCCTCTTATGTGGTATAGGCTATAAGTTATAGTTAACGGCGCTAGCAGCCGGATGACATTATTCAAAGAGAACAGTGACGACTTTCTCGCAGAGCTGGCAAATAGAAGAGAAACCTGCAGAAAGAACAAGCCAAGCTCAACATGCCCCCACATTGCTTAGTTCTGGTGAGCTGGGCTAAACTTCGATTCCTATTTCTTTAGACATAGTTTTTCGGGTAACAGTCCGTGGATATAAACACACTGTCCAAACGCAACTTGTTGAAACTTTGAATAATTTATTGTACAAAAAATGGGTTAATACAAACGATGACAAAAACTTTTCCATAATAACTATTAAACTCAAAAGATATCGAAAAAACAAAGTTGTAAAAATAAACATTATTGACATTATATTTTCACGCCCCTAAACATGACGCAACAAATCACAGTTCGTATTGTTCCGCGTCATGTTTAGGGGCGTGAAAATATAATTTCAATGTCTCTACAATAACAGACCGGTGTGCATCTAATAAATTATTAGGCCTAATTCAAGAACGTGCAAGTTTACTGCAACAACGGAGCCGCGAACTTCACATACTTTTGAAAATCCAGCGTTAAATTGATCCTGGCAAGCGCTCATTGTCAAGTTGTAAACACAACGGCGTTCTTCCACGAGGGGTTTTGGCGTCACACATTTGTTTCCAGGCGGACTGTTAAAGAACGCAACACACACGTCTCGCGAACATCCTGTAGAATTCAACCAATCAGATCGCGACTTCGAAACTCCTGATAAGTGTTTCCAGAAAAGTGTACCATATGCATCGGACGTTCAGCCAACGGTCTGTGGGCGTGACGTCTGAGGCTGAGACTAGAAAAAGGGGGGCTCGAGCCCCTGCCCTTTTTCAAAATTAATCAAGTGCCCCTCTCAAACAGATGTCAATGATAATATTGTGGCCAATAAAACAAAATGCATTTGATTATAATTAACATGACAATGTGTACAAAACTAAAGTAGCCTAAATTCACGTTTTTTAAATTATTTTTTTTAGTTTCTGTCAGTCTGAGTTGTCGTTGCCATAACGCGTTGCTATGGTTTGCTTCACTTGCGTGTGTCTTGCTTAGAGACTGACCCCCTCAGTCAAGTCCAGTTTCCGAGGGTCTAAAAACTCCGGAGTAACCGTAGCAAAGTTATGCGTTTTAAAGCGAAAATGCACTAGTGTAAACGTAGGTATTCCACAGTCTGCTGCTCGGGAACCGATGCACTCGAGCCAAATATGGTTCTTTCAGTGAGTATATGGCTCGACAGCAGGAAAAAAATAAACCAAATGTTATTTTTTAATAATCAAAGGAAGTGTGTCGATTCAATTAAAAATCCACATATTACATATTTTTCATGTATAATACTCCAACTAATCATCTGGCACAAGAAGTTCAAATTTTATTGGACAATGTGAAGTGGAGCGGTGATTTTCCGTCATTCATAAATCGTTTGAAAATTACATGGACAGACGAATGTACATTTATGAAGCGATCTGAATCTGCGTCGTTGAAACAATGGATGTTAATTGACTACAAAGCACTGCACAAAACCAGCACCAAAAGTAGCATTAATGGTAAGTTATTATTCAAGTCTCTTGTATTTAGTCTATTTATATGGATACACCGTTTACCATTTGATCCGAAAACGCCAATATGACATTGATCCTCGTTTTATTTCTCTTTTTGTTCCAAAGTCTGCTTGCCATGGTCCATAATGTTTGAACGAAACAACTATATATATATATATACAGTATATATATACACTCACCTAAAGGATTATTAGGAACACCTGTTCAAAGAAAGGTGATTTAAGCAATTTTGAGCGTGGCATGGTTGTTGGTGCCAGACAACAGGTCTGTGTATTTCACAATCTGCTCAGTTACTGGGATTTTCATGCACAACCATTTCTAGGGTTTGCAAAGAATGGTGTGAAAAGGGAAAAACATCCAGTATGCGGCAGTCCTGTGGGTGAAAATGCCTTGTTGATGCTAGAGGTCAGAGGAGAATGGGCCGACTGATTCAAGCTGATAGAAGAGCAACTTTGACTGAAATAACCACTCGTTACAACCGAGGTATGCAGCAAAGCATTTGTGAAGCCACAACACGCACAACCTTGAGGCGGATGGGCTACAACAGCAGAAGACCCCACCGGGTACCACTCATCTCCACTACAAATAGTAAAAAAAGGCTACAATTTGCAAGAGCTCACCAAAATTGGACAGTTGAAGACTGGAAAAATGTTGCCTGGTCTGATGAGTCTCGATTTCTGTTGAGACATTCAGATGGTAGAGTCAGAATTTGGCAGAATGAGAACATGGATCCATCATGCCTTGTTACCACTGTGCAGGCTGGCCTACCTGAGCATTGTTTCTGACCATGTCCATCCCTTTATGGCCACCATGTACCCATCCTCTGATGGCTACTTCCAGCAGGATAAGGCACCATGTCACAAAGCTCGAATCATTTCAAATTGGTTTCTTGAACATGACAATGAGTTCACTGTACTAAAATGGCCCCCACAGTCACCAGATCTCAACCCAATAGAGCATCTTTGGGATGTGGTGGAACGGGAGCTTCGTGCCCTGGATGTGCATCCCACAAATCTCCATCAACTGCAAGATGCTATCCTATCAATGTGGGCCAACATTTCTAAAGAATGCTTTCAGCACCTTGTTGAATCAATGCCACATAGAATTAAGGCAGTTCTGAAGGCGAAAGGGGGTCAAACACAGTATTAGTATGGTGTCCCTAATAATCCTTTAGGTGAGTGTATATATACAACACTGTGCAAGTGGTTTTTGGATATTTTGACACAGAATTCTTACAAAAGTCTTTACTATAATTAATCAATTTAACACTTCCTTGCTGAATAAAAGTATTAATTATTTTTTTTAAAAAGAGAAAATTACTGACCCCAAAATTTTGAACGGTAGGTACAAAATATTTCTAATTTAAATAAATGCTGTTCTTTTTTTTTTTTTTTACCTCAGAATCCTGAAAAAGTATCAAAGGTTATAAGTATATACAAAACATTAATTTAAAATATAGTAATATTTCACAATATTACAGTTTTTTTTCCTGTATTTTTGATCAAATAAATGCAAACCTGATAAGCATATATGCCCCTTTTTTACATTTGAGCCCCTGCCCCTGAAGAATTCTCTGCACGTCCCTGCTGCTTGGCCAGTTACATCTTATTTGCTGTCATTTTTTTATTATATATATCTGTATGAAATTGGCCATCCTACTTTCTAGCTATAAGTATTGATATAATGTATTATAGAAACTAGGGCTGCACGATTTGGGGAAAATGTCATATTGCGATTATTGAGGTCAAGATTGCGATATGCAATTGCAATATAATAAACAAATGGTTTAATGAGTGAACTTGCTTGGTTCTCAAGGAAAATGCACACACAGATTAGTGATAATGCTGAAATGTGTATTTCTCAACTCAAAGTAGCAACAACAACTAAATGATTAATAACACCTATAATGATCAATAAGCCATTGATGTCTGGATAAAAATGTCTGGACATTCCTGTCTAACAGGTAGGACATATACAGACATTGAATTAAGTTATTTAGTCAACAAAAGTCTACAAAAGTAGACTTTAGTTCTTTAGTCAAGAGCAGTGAGTGTTTTTCTCTGTTCCCTTTGTTCTTTGATTAACTTTAACAACAGAGATAATTAGTGGCTACTGTGTACTGTCCCTTTAAGACCAGCAGCTGCTTACGGCCATCGTTAGACTGCTCTTATGTTATGAAGATACTCTACAAAAATACATTTTGGCATAATTGTGTGTGTTATTGTTCGTTCAAGCGCGAAAGAGAACTGTATTCTGGCGTGCTGTCTTGTGCGCACGCACGATACTGGCGCGAGTCTTTCTCTCTGTGTGTGTGTGTCACAGTCAACGCCATCTTTTTTGTCTTGTTGCGAATTAATGGTTTAAGCATTTGCATGAATAAGAGCGGGATCATGTAACACTAGCCAAAGGATGACAGAAATTAACAGATAGGCCTACTGTGTTAATTGCGTTAACAGACCTAATTTGTTCATTTCATTTAAAATCGCAGATTTTTGCGTCATATAACCGCATAGGCTTGACATCGCGATTGCGATATGATTAATCGTGCAGCACTAATAGAAACCCTATTGTTTCAGTTTCAACAATTTGATGTAATAATGGTTATTCACACAATGCAAGTTTAATCAAAACCAATTCCAATGTGACTTTGGCACTTTGAACTGTCTGACTCTGATTCCAGGCCAGGATTGAGCAGTTGTGTGTGATTTATATAATAATCGTGGTCTGACATCTTTTCCTCTCCTCGCTTCAAATGCTCTTAAAACGTCGTTTTGCCTGTAGTATCCACATATCATTATAATGTTCCTGCTCTCTGTTTCATTGTCTGTGTGGTGTGGTACTGGCACGCACGCATGGATTTACGTCAGCGTTTGTTTGCGTTAATCACGCTCTGTGCTGGAGTCTGTGTGTACTGTTTATTTAAGCTGGTTAGACCATGTAATTGATATGAGGGATACACCCATTCTTGTTCTCAACGGAGTACAATCCACACATTTAGGCACACCCATTTATACACAAGCGCTATAGTTTTAAACCTCAGTTGTCTAGTTTGTCTTAATAATCTTAATGACCTGATTTCACCTCTAAATGTTTCTTACTTATTTAAATGCAAAGTATGTGCAAGATATTATTGATATTAGTTTTTATAAATGTATAACAGACACAGTCTGCAGTGTGTGTGATCTGTGGGGAAACTAATGGGGATGCGTAGATGTCTAGGGGTATTGCGTGCACTTGTGTATTTTTAGTGTGTTCATATGTGTCTGATCTCTGGCTTTGGCACAGGATGGGAAAGTCTTTTTAAGCTGTGTGTGTACATGTGGTTTTAGTGTGATGTGTACTATTGCCGTTTAGGGTTATTGGGTTTATGTGTGTGTGTTTGCTCTTGATCAGTCTGAGCTACAGGAAGGCCTGTGAACCACTTGATCACTCAAAGTCCAGCAACTCACCCCATTAGTGCCTCAATCAAAATGCGTACATGTAAGGCTGCACGATTCATCACAATAAAATATAAGTTTGGGTCGCTTATAACGTGCATTTGGAACTCAACAACATGCGGCAACTGTCTTTCAAAACAATGAGAAGCTCTGCTCCCTGCGGTTCTCCACAAAAAATATTTTTTGATGGTTTATTGTTTGAAAAAGAAGAAATTAAGATAAATTGCAGTTGTACTGTTCTCTCAGTGGGGTGCTGTTCAATTATTACTTACTTTTTTGGACAGTGGGTTACAATAGTAATGTCTTATTTAAATAATAATAGTAAAAATAATAATAAACCAAATTATTATTTTTATAATCATATCAATATATTATCAAAAAAAAAATTTTTATCAGAAAAAGCTCCCCCCCCCCCCCACACACACACAAATCGTGCAGCCACAGACAAACTTTGGACTGGGATGAAACATTGGCATCCAATCACACTCAGTATTAATGCTGCGTTGTAGAATCAGATATAACACAGGAAGGACAGATGTTTGGTTAACTTAAAGCCAGAACGAGAGACGTGTGTATGTGAGATTGATGTGAATAATGTATTTGTGTGAGGTTCAAGCACCTCTCTTTTCCTCTTATATCGCACAATCTTTCTACCACCATCAATGTCAGTTCACTACTCACATTCTTGTGTGAAAAGGCTCACTCCTGTACCAAGCACCGCAAGGCACTGTTGCCTCCAGCATTCAAACATTGCCATGGTTATACTCATCTTTGGTCCGAGAGGCCTGTACTTAGCCGATGATTTGTGGAGTAATTGCAGAAATCATGACCTGTCCTGACTGGTCCTGTATTACTGGTTGTTTCATTGGACTCATCCTTACTAAATGTCTAGTGCTGGTGATAAGTGCTGGTTCGTATGTCTATGGGGATTCTCAGTCATCCATGACATTGTATTGTATTTTGTAGATTTTATTGGACAATGTTTATTTTCCCTCAATTGTTAGAAATACGCTATGAGTGTTGTTTAAAGTAAACTTTTTAGGCAGTGCAGCCTTTCCAAAATTATTAATTGCTAGTTGATGTTACACATTTAGTTTGACTTCATTCTGGTATGAAACACCCACTTTTTCTTGATCCAATTAATCCCCAATGAATAAAATGAAGTCTTGCCCTCCTTATGAATATGAAGTGTCTTGTATTACTGGAATCATATTCACCCATCTGAGGTCTGTTGTGTTTTGTTGAGGTAACTGCTGTTAAATGTCAACTTAAGTGTGTGTAAAAATAATGAATCCACTTTGTCAACCTTTTCATCCTGACATTCTTTTGAAATTAGGTTAATGTCTGTATCTTAACCATAATTCACTTCTCCTCCTGCTCTTTTCTTCCTCTACAGAGGTCAAGAGTCCCACATCCGATATGAACACATTTACCTGCAGGACCACAGCGGCCAATCAGAAGTGGAGTACTCTGAGATGAAGCGTCCTCGCTTGGAAATCGGGACGGATTCTCTTATTCGTCACTCAGCCCATCGTCAGCCCCTCACTGTAGGTGGAGCTGAGGAAATGGCAAAGGTCAGAAAATATAATTTACCGATTGTTGTTAAAACCCAGATGCCAGATTAGTAACTATTGCTAATTACTGGATATGTCTGCCTTTGGCTGGAATCAAGATACTAGTGAATTGCCAATTACAATCTACAACCAAGAACTTGTTTTAACTTTTTGCACTACGCTACGACTCAAAAGGTTAGGGTCAGTATTCTAAAAAAAAAAAAAAAAAAAATTAATACTTCAATGATGCATTAAAATGCTTAAAGGTATATATTTGTTCAGTGGTTTTGTGTGCTGGCTGTCTCTATCGCACACATGCGGGGAAAAAACTCAATTCAGAATCGCGATGCATAGAAGAATAAGCTTTAAAGTTAACGTTCTGGCTCTGAATCCTCGGGCTTGTGCGTTGCGATTATTGTGAGATTAGGCTATAGAAAGGATGCTGCATGCTGTACATGGTTTGACTGTAGAGAAGAGTGATAATAAGTCTGTTCAGCAGATTATCACTTAGTCCATATTTATTGACCTCGTAAATCAGCCTGTCATTTTCACCCGGCCAACACTGCCATTTACCACCACACAAGCCTGCTAAGAACAGCAGTGTTTCCCATTCATTGATTTATCTGTGGTATCAGCACGTGATCAGCTCTGCGTCTCAGTTCACAGTGAATGACTGCAGTGAACTGTGCATGTGCTGACTTCAGCTTGCATTTGGGAATGCAGTTACGCATAATTGTTCACATTTGCATAGTTGACAATTACAGCATTTCACTAGATTTGTAATGAGACTCGTTTGTAAACTTGTTTTCCACCAAAATAAAAGATTGACTGCATTTTCTGTCAAAATCAAAGCTCGGCATGCCCCCGGACCCCCTTAGAGGGACCGAGGACCACCCACCAAAGTTTTAAAAAAATCCTGTGGGAAACACTGAACAGATATGTGTGTCTAGATACTGTTTGGGTTGTGAGTGTCTAAAAGATTGCATCTTAGAGAGTTATGTCAGTAATAGCAGAATCTCTGACTTCTGAGTCTGGCAGCTGTGGCTTTATTTGTTAGGTTGTGAAGGAATGAATATGTGAATGAATGTGGTGTAACGGTAAACGGCACAGGCAGATGTTTGGAATAACTCTGCAACATCTTAGGAACTCTCTTTTCTAGGTCAGGGGCTCTGTGAAGGGTGTGTGTGTAGGTGGAGTATATGCAGCCTCTTTATAACAACATACTGCTGCCTCACACCATGTGAGATTAATTTCTGGTGCTTTACAACTGTAGGTGTCACCAGACTGTATCAGGTTTTGCCAAGTGTGCATCACATAGCCAATACTGAGAGTGTTTATTGACTGCTTGAGAGACTCGCACTATTCTCTTCCTCACAGGAACAACAAGACTCAGGAGATGAGTCAAATTGTGCGGAAAGAGGGACGATGCTGCTGTTGGCAAAGGTTTTAAAGCATTTGCAGTAGTGGTGCAACGCATCACAAAACTCACGGTTCGGATCATACTACGGTTTTTGAGTCACGGATAAGATCATTTTCAAAAAGTTCAAACATTATTAAAGACAAGTGAACAGTCAGTAAAAAAATAAGAACAAATACACTTATTTTACAAGCATAGATAAATACAATATAAGAAAGTTACAAATAAAGTAAGGTCTAATAGTAGTATTCTGGTACAGAAATGTAAGAATTAAATGTAAAATAACACTGCATAGTGTTTACTATATAAACGACATATAGATGAATATTTGTTTAAGCTGTCTTTAATATATATATAAAATATATTTATCAGTAAAATTTCACAATTATTGATAGCTACATTAGTTAAACTAGTATTAGTTTTAGCTGAAATAGCAAGTAAAAGGTCCTCAAAACAGTTACAGAAGTCAAGTAAACAGTCAGCAATACAAATAGAACAAAGAAACTAATTACAAACAAAATGGACAAATAAATACAACAGAACAAAAATACTAATCAAGTAAACAGTGCTTTAAAGTCCCTGTAAAGGCAATTTCAAAAAAAAATTCTAAACACATTATAAATGTTAGAAATGTGTTGCTAAAACATATTACAAAGACTGTGAACTGTGAGGTACTGATTTGTGGAGTTAGACCGTTAAACAGTTTTTCACCATTGCTATTTTCCGGATTTTCTGGGCGGGGCTAAAACAGGGCTCGATGACGCACTGGAGCCCTTGAGCTCCTGGACACGCCCCTACTTGATGACGCACTGTAGCCGCTGAGGCTGGCCGCTCCTAACAATAATAGAGCACATTCACATCAGTTTGCCGCTCAATCGCGAGTTACTGTCAGCACTATTATTAGTAACACAGCCTACAGATTGCTAGCTACTAGCTATGCCTTCGTCACGGAAATGCGTAGGCCTACTACCTGGATGCGATCACTGGATCACGTACAAAACAGATCGGTGTCCTTATTTAAATTTCCGAAAAACGATTACATCAAGAAGAAGTGGATTAATTTTGTGAAGAGCCACCTTGATGGAGAGCTGAGGATCACCGCCAACACCCGCCTCTGTAAGTGATCATTTTACACGGGATAGTTTTATAAACTTTCGTCGGAGATAACTGTCAGGGATTCACTGATAATCCGCTGTTACTGGTGAGGGGCCGAACCGACTCCCGCCTGGCCTTCATCCTCCCGTCGCGCCGACAACTGGTGTCATCGGCAGTGCGTGTGCCCACTGCCCACCGTGCGAGCATCTATTCCGGCTGTAGAGTTGAGTGTGGCGAGTCGACGGCAGCTTTCCCGCGAGTGGGCGTGGTTTCAGCGCAGCCAGTGGACACGCCTCCAGCGTTTGAGAGCAGAGAATACTGCTCATTTCTTCAAGATTTTGATAGCTTATTTTATGTACTTGCTGGCTTTTTTTATCATTCAAATTTGGCTGGGTGACTAATAACTAATTTTTCTGTGGTGTGACAAACTCAAAACACATACTTAATTTTGACTTTACAGGGACTTTAAGTTTTTCAGGAAGATGTATTAACAGTTGTATTCAGATGAGTAATAGCCTAGAACAGTGGTTCCCAACCTTTTTTTGTCTGAGACCCCCTTTTTCCCAAGAAAATATTTTAGGGCCCCCCTTCACATTTAATGATATTATCGGTCTTGTAAGCTTGCAGCAAGGAAGACAAAATATGTTTTTTTTTCAAACAAACGGTATGTTTATGCACAAATAATAGCCTATAATATTAAAAATACAATAACAAAAACATCAGTAGGCCCTTTGTAATTTAAAAACGTAAGCCTAGGAGAAGCCTATAAATTGGCCCTATTTGAAATGCAAAAACAAAAATATTCACACTGGTGTGTAGGTAAAAAAAAAGAAAGAATATAAGCTATTTCTAAATGACTGCTGTCTGGGGCCTCAATACTTGCATGTTATTTGTGAGGCTTTATTTTTTACGCTTTTAGCGCTACAGCGAGCGATAATAAACTTGCATTTATTAACAGAATAATGCGTCTTTCGGAAGAACATTGTAGCAGGAACTACATCTCTCTGTGTACGTCTATGACGAGTCACGCAGGTACTGGGCAACTCCGCAGCGGCAGCGATCCGAACCAGTGTAAAATAGTCCCAATGTAAACACTTATTGTAGGTGTACCATAGTGGTTCAGGATAAGACAAAAACACGGATTGGAAAATTGATTCATGATGAGCTCGCTCATTATATACATTTTGTAAATTTTGAACAGAAAAAAGTTTTACTTTTATTATTTAATTTAATGCTCATTGTTTTATTTAATGCTCATTGCTCAAACCTTTCAAAATATGACGCGACCCCCCCACAGAGCTCGCTGAGGCCCCCTTGTGGGCCGCGACCCCCCTGTTGGGAACCGATGGCCTACAACAAAAACTGAATAAAGTAATCAAATGTAAAATAACACAGCATATCACTGTATACTTTAAATATAGATTAATCCTTATTAAAGCTACAAAAGTTGTTCATTCAAGAGCAGTGAGTGATTTTTATATTTGTCTTTTGTTGTTCGATTAACATTAATGACACAGACTAAAGCAGTAATTTGGGCTGCTGTCACTGAGACCGAATGCACAGATCCAATATACTGTTACACACGTTTACATTCACTTAAGACATAACTGACTGTGTTTACGACAAGGATACTTACCAAAATGACATTTTAAAAAAATGTGTGTAGGCTATTTGACCGCAGTACTTTGCCTATGCGCATTCCGCTCCGTCTCAGACCTTGTGCACAGAAAGCCGCCTGGGGAACAGTATCTCTGTCGTGGCTTAATGCTCTTTTAATGACACTGTTTAATATCAGGCACGTCCCGCAGTTTAGCAACAGTAGACTGCATTTTACAACACTTACTTTTTCGGCTGATTTGGATGTTAAGTTTGGCTTAGGGGAGGAACGAAACAACCCGCAATGTGACAGCAGAACAAATAATCATTTTACCTTGATTATCTTGTTTTCATAATCATTGGAAGCCAAAATCTAAACCGAAAATCCATTACATTAATCGCACAGCCCTACCCTTTATTGTGCATCTGAGTTTGTGTGTGTGCAGCAGGATTAAGGTCACTGTGATCACACCTCCTGCTTGTGGCGTGATGTAAAGGGCAGAATGATTACACCCTTAGAGCAAGCCTGCGTTAGTTGTGCTCTAAGGTCAGTGTGATCACGCTCTCAATCCAGAGTTGTTGTGCTGAGTTGTTATGACTTCCCCCTAAAGCTTTTTTGTATTTTTAGCAGCTATGACAATATGGGGCTTGGAGGCAGAACTGTGTGTGTGTGTGTAGGTGGAAACCATTGTGCAACAGTAATTAATTAGTAATGGAGCTGACCTAGATGTGACGGTTGAGCGATAGAGGATATTTACATGAGGATTTGAGCATGTTTGGGTGAGAGACAGGCAGTGGGACTTTTGAAAGGACACTCAAGTCAAAGTGGAGGAGATCTCTCCCTCTCTTTATGTAAGAGCTGTCATACTCGATGGCACTCATGAAACTGAGCGAGTGGAACTGAAAGCTCAGGGTGGGGAAGAGTCTCTCACATACACTATTGTGGGCTGTGTATGCCATTTGCAGCATACCTGCAACACACTGACAGGTGTGAACCAGCACATCTGTGTCTAATGGCTTGTTACAGCCCAGGGTGTCAGATGACTCGTGTTACCCTGACAGCCCATGATTCATAAATGTGTTATTGAGTCTGAGCTCAGAACTGGATTTTACATGTTCTTCACGTCTCTTTAGAGTGACTAATGCTGGGATTAGGGCTGGGCAAAAAAATTTGATTTTTAAAATGTGGTCGATTCGATACCCATTCTCAATCTTTTTTCCGTATTTATTTCCGCAGACGTTTAATTATAATATCCTTATTCTTACCCGACCTTATCATTCTTTCAGCGCTTAACATGGCGGATGCAGGTGCGCTTTTCAGCGTGAAAGATGTTCCGGACAGTAGAAGGAACTGTCCTGATCGGGCTAGTGCTGCATGGTCACAAAGTTTATCAATTGCATGCGTTTTCACACCTTGTCAAATTAAGCAAGAAGACATGAAAGAACTTGAGTGCACTGTTTAAGAAGTTTTGTGTGTGCACATCCGAAGCACACACAGAAAGCTGCTTGTTTCAGTTAGACGGTGTGCAAATACTGCTTGGTTACTCACTAGTAGTCATTCCTAGTTCTGTTTGCCCTAGTAATGCTTTTTAATTTTCAAGCCATTTAATTTGAGGTATCATTCATGCCCGTAACGTGTGAATCATTGCATGAAATGGTCTTGGAACAGAAATGAAATGCGAATACACACACGCATGTACTGGTATGTCCACTGTGGTGGGTTGTTTTGCCACAGCTGTTGTCATGGCAGCTGAGAACTGAAATGTCACCACAACACACTGTCCAGTTATCCCATAATCACTGACACGCAATCAAAATAGCACTGCATTTAATATTAGTTCAGCAAATGTCATATCGTGATCTGAGAGATTTTTTTTCTTGAGGTCTAAGATAAATTTGTATATCAAAAAGATTTTGTATTTTGAAAATGAGTTATTTGAATATACACTACCGTTCAAAACTTTGGAGTCGATAATTATTATTTTTTTCTGTTGAAAGTCTCTTATGGCCACCAAAATTTCAGGTTTTCCGATAAAAATTGTCATTCCATTTTAATGATTTAATTGCATAATGAAAAGACCATGTAATCAATTAAATTAATTATTAAATTATTAATTATTAGAATTATTAAAATGAATAATGGTAAGCTATAAAATGTTTTTTCAGGAATTCTGTGTTGTCTCTTTTAACTCATAAAACACAGAATCCAGAAAATATATACAATTCAAATCAAAACTGTGGTAATCAGATGAATGTATAAAACTTTAACAATTTAATTAATCTTTTTTTTTTAAATGTAGCCTAATTCAATTAAATTAGAAAAATTCCTTAAATGTTTTAACAAGGTGCTTCACAAAACAGATTTACGGTTTAAATAAAACATTTACAAAATACAAAAAAATTACATTCTATGATATTCCTTTAAATGTTTTAATAAACTGTATTATTATTACTTTAAGTACGTTCTACTTTACAATAGTGATATATTTTTATTTCTTTAAGAACTTCCAAACTTTGTGTAGTAGACAAAACTGCCACTCATTCACTCAGACACGTAGAACATGCAGACATCGAATTTAAATAGCAATCTTTTTGTGCTTTAAATATTGTGCTTTAGTCCATATCGCAATTTGATCAAGTGTACAGCCCTGCTTTTGATGTATTAATCAAAATGTTTGCATCAATTCACGGAAATCATAACTCACCAAGTCTGCATTTATTTGATCAAAGATACAGTAGAAATAGTAAGATTGTAGCCTGGTTAAAACCAGACCAAGCGTCATAGACAAATAATTTCCAGAGAACGTAATTTCCACCAATAATTTCCACCAACGGACGTCGCGTATAGACCTAAAACCAATCAGAGTGATGAAGGAGATGACGTATGCAGAGCGGCCGAGTGTTGTTTTTTGCTCGGTTTTTAACAAAAAGGAAACTTTCAAATCGCTTAAAACAGACGCGATAGCTGATTCGAACGAGTGATGTTCGACGGCGGCATCCATCTCTGTAATGTAGGCTACAAAATCTGCTTCAAAATCCCAGCGCTGTCGTCATCGTGTAAAGCCCGCCCCAACGTTTCTGATTGGTGCCTCGATTTCGACGGATTGGAAATGGGCTTGAATGAGCTCTTTGCCAGACTAACTTTCAGAGCAAATCTAAATTTGCCGGAAGTTGTCTGGGTTTTCCCAGGCTAGTAATATTGTGAAATAGTATTACAATTTCAGTTAACTGTTTTTTAACACATTTTAAAATGTAATTTATTCCTGTGATGCAAAGCTAATTTTCAGCATCATTACTCCAGTCTTCAGTGTCACATGATCATTCAGAAATCATTCTAATATGCTGATTTACTGCTCAAGAAACAGTTATGCAGCTTAATATTTTTGTGAACACCATGATTTTTATTTTCAGGATTCTTTGAATAGAAAGTTCAAAAGAACAGCATTTATTTGAAATAGAAATATTTCGTAACAATTTTAAAATCTTTGCTGTTACTTTTGATCAATTTAATGCATGCTTTCTTAATAAAAACAGTACAAGTCAAAATCTGCTAATGTAACAAATCATGTAAAATATGTAAAAATCATATTTTCTTAGAAAATTAAACAACATTTAATCAAACTTTGATAATTGCCTTAATCTTTTAAACAACTGAGAAGATAGTATTCAAATTTTATAAAAAAAAAAACCTGTCAAGTTCGTAATATTATGTCAGCATATGAGTGTCAAATTGGACGACTACAGGGACTCGTCTCAAGATCACTCATTTAACAATTCATCTATTGCCAAAATTATAAATAGAAAATGATTGAATATATTAAAATCTGGAATGTCAGATTTGTTCGTGCATAAAAATTCACTAACCCGGTGAAGTTTTTCAAGTCGTGTTTATTCCGCTTAGAATGCAGTGGGAAGTATTTCTCTCGGTTCCCTGATCATTCCGATTGAATTTCAGCGAGTGAAGATCAAATTTATACTTGCATAGGCAGATATCGATGTTGTGATATTCAAATGATGTGTATTTGAAAACAGATGGATCGTAAGGTAATAATTATTTATTTCTTAGTATTCAGTGAAGTTGTTGATGCCCATGAGTGTGTTGTGTCAATGCTTTTAATTCTAATATTCCAACTGACATCCAGACAAAGTTTTTGACGGATGTGATAATGTGTATGTGAGGGGTGAAATATGTTTTATATTTGGGTACTTATTAGGGCTGGGTAGTGACACAAATTTCACAATTCGATTCGATTTCGATTCACAAGCTTGCAATTCGATTCGATTTCAAATTCAATTCGATTCAATATTGATTATTTTGGATATCAGGTACAATACATGGCAAATTTTCTCAAGGAAAACAAATCTCTTAACTAATGCCTTAAACTATGGGAGTCAGCGAGCCTACTAGGCTTCATTAGCCTTCTATAATATTGAAGGCAAAAATTAACTGATTTGTATACAAACACTTAAATTACACTTATTTATTTTTATAATAATAAAGTTATATGATATAACATTTAAATGGTGGCTTTCGTAAAAACTTGCCATATTTATTCAAACATGCATTAAATATGGAAGAACATTAAAAATTATAATGAATATGTAATATGGTGCATATAAATTTAGCAAAATGCTCCTCTGTAGAGTTAATTTTTCTAGCTGACTAACGAGTTTATGGTCACTGGATATGGTTTTTCAGAGGTAAATGTGACGTTACATCACATTGTTTACAAGCTGTTTTACTGACGTCTTTCCACGGTTGAAACACTGAGCGATTCCATGTGACATGATGTCGATAAGTTGTACTCCATGTTTTAACACACTTTTAGATGCTCATTCATGTTTATTTCGTGCTGTAACTGGTATTATTAAGGCGGAAGTGAAGATCATGTGCGCTCCGCGCTGCTGCTTCTCTTGAGCTGAGCGGCGCCAGAGCGATCTCACGCCACAGCGCCAAAACGGTATTTATGTTTTTGAATTTCGTAAGAAAATGGACGTAATTTGAAATCTGAGACTTTGTTTCATATCAATAGTAACAAAGCACAAAGATTATTGCGATTTATTGGATGGGATGCGCGCTACAATGTTCCATTCATTCATCAACTGAAAACAGGATGACTAGCCTAATCGATTCTTGGGATTTAAGAATCGATATCGGTTCGTAAAAATGAAAATCAATTAAAATCGAGAAATCTATATTTTTTTACCCAGCCCTAGTACTTATAAATATGCTGGATACATTCAGCTTTTTGCATAGTTCATTATACTTATTTTATGGAAGGAAGTTTATTTTGTGGCTTAAATAAATTATATGTTACACAGAGATTGACACGTTTGGTTTGGTTTCAGCTGACGCAAATTCATTGACTTTAGAAAATCAAGTACATTTTTTACTAGGAAAGGAGTAGTTTTGATTCACAAAGTTGTGAAGAGATTTTGGCTGGTCCACACTTTCTGAGACCCCTTTAAAGTTCTAATTGAGGGTCAAGACTTGGTTTCAGGAATAAGGTTATAATAAGGTTAAGGGTATAGGTAAGGGTTCGGGTTATGCACTTATAGGGTTAGGAGCTAGAGATTGCATTGTGTCAATGAATGTCCTCACAAAGATAGATGTACAAGAGTGTGTGTGTGTGTGTGTGTGTGTGTGTGTGTTGGCACTTGTACCTGTTTCTGTGAAGGTTACTGCAGTGATATCCATTTCTTAGCACTCAGTATTTGTTTATATAAAACAGCTTGGTCTTTTAATTCTCATGCACTCATTTCACTTTTCGTTCAACACTCTGTGTGTATGTGTGAGTGAGAGAGAGTGTGTGTGTGCGTATTCAGCTTTGAGTCCTAAAGTGACTCTGTCAAATCCTCTTTCAAGTGTTAAATCCCGCCTGAAGCTTGGAATGCCCCTAGGAATGTTTTGAACATTAGCAAGGCTCTCCGAGTGCCCTTGGTCCTTGGGCTTTGTCTCTCTCTTTCCACGGACATCCTGGAATTGGATATTTTAGCCACATGTTGTAATGTTGAAGGGCTTCAAGAAGATGAGATTCATTATGGAACATGGCATTTGCATCGTCTATATTCTCATAAATAATACATTTTATTTGTTTAAATAAATCTTTTTATTTTTATTATTTTAAAATACATGGGGTGTTAATAATCTTTCACGTGAGCCAGATGCCAGTAAAGTCAGATGTCAGTAAAGTAAGTCAGATGCCTGTAAAAATGTTGTTGGTGGTTATTGTTATTATTTGTTATTGTATTTTAGTTTGGTGATTCTGTCCACACAGTCCAGGCATTTGCCTTGAGGGCTGCTCTGCCTGAGTGATCTTTAAGGGGTGATGAGAGAGAGAACAGCAGGCGCCCTCCCCGATCACTCCTCTTATATAACATTCTCTTCATGTGAGAGGATGAACCCAGAAGCTCTTTACCACACTTTAAACTAGCTGATTTTCCAGTAGTCTCTCAACCACTGATCTGCTGTGTGTACATTCACCAGTTTATTATAAGAGTTTTACTGCTAAATAGTCTCCAAGCGGTTTTGTGTTGTAACCATCATTCTTTAGAGAAGAATGAGTGCATTGTATCTATCTCCAAGAACCCAAAATGTAAAAAACAAAAAATCCCTGAAGTGCTGAATTGTATTAATCTGTGGTGCTTGCCAAGGCGTGCTTCACTATTGCTATTTCCAAACCTATTTATGAAACCTTGACACGTAACTCGTTTCAAATGCACTTATTATATGTGTACATATGATGGTATTTTTACCAGCTGAGAACTCACAAAGAGCATAGAAAATGTGTAAAGGAGTCAAAACCGCTTCGGAAATTCCTACATTGCACACAAATAAAGATCTGCTGCGGCAAAGAGGCGACATTTCTGAAGCCTGTAACGAACTGCAATGGGCTACATAACTCCTATGATGAGAACAAACAGGTAGAATACTTTTTAGGGTCGCATCTCATGACATGACATGACATTTTTGGTTCGATACCAAATCAGTACAGGGCTCCAGACTAACTTTTTGCCTTAGTTGCACTGGTGCGCCTAACTTTTTTATTTAGGTGCACCAGCACAAAATTTAGGTGCACCCAAATGTTTCCTCGGCTCGCGTCGCCTTTAACGCCACAATTTCAAGCTCAGCTTTTTATCATGCTCCATATACATGCATATATATTATGTAAATGATTTTAAACAAGAATAAGGTGTAGGTAAATACTTTTTTTTTAATTTGAAGCACAATTATATTGTATACAAAAAAAATGTTTGTGCTTCACTGAGCTGCCAAACTAACTATTTTGAGTCTCTAGCTCAGGCTCGGTAGGCTCACCGAGGAAGGACCAGGGCTTGGCATCTTACAGGGACTGGGGAGACGGGTGGCTGAAGTAGCTTCATGTCTGGGCTGTTGTCGGAGCATTGACCGGGGAGTAGGGATGGGTATCCATAAGGTTTTAACGGTATTACTACTCTTACCGATACTCCTTAGCGATCCGGTACTTTAACAGTATTCTTATCGGTTCTTTTTGTTTTACAAACAAAGATAAACAATTAAACAAAGATGCACATTATATAGGCCTAGACAGTGCTTTAATTTCAGGAAGGTCTACTAACATTAGCTACTGTTCAAGTATGGTCTAAAAAGAAATCTAATAAAGTAATCAAATGTAAAATAACACTGCATATTTTATCATAGATAGATAATGCTTATTAAAGCTGAAGATATTAATTCAAGAGCTGTGAATACAAGCCGGTCATTTTGACATATTTTTGTGTACATTTGATAGTTTAGACACGCACATGAAACCCAAAGTATAATTTGCTTGTCTCGTTACGTTCTGTTTTTAGAGCGCGCGTCGCCTTGGGAACAGCATCTCTTGTGCAGACTTTTGTGCTTTTAATAGCTCTTTTTATTATTAAACGCGTCCCGCAATTTAGCAGCAGTAGCTGGACTGCATTTTACAACAATCACGAGCTGATTCTGTCGTTAAGTTTGAGTTTTAGGGAGAAGTGACAGCGCACTGCTGCGAATGGAAGGAAGCTGCGCAAGACCGAATGTGTCTGTAGTTTTTAATGGTTTTACCTCAATATATTTTTTTATAATCTTTGGAAGCCGAAATCTAAAACAAAATCAGACTAATATCACAGACCTAAAGTGTAACCAGGCTACGTTTGAATGTTTAGTTCTGCGTCGTCACTCATTAAGCAGAGCTGTCGTGTTTTGCGCGCTGTGGCTCCGCGTGAGAGATCTCTCTCTCTCTCTTGGACTGCGAATAGCAAAAATGGTGTAATATTATTATACACGGAAAAGGCTCGCAAGATAAATTATTTTTTTAAATAACGTCTTTATAGTAATAATAAATAGTATGTGTATTTTCTTAATTTCTCCAGTAAGTTACCGACATCAGAACCGATCACGTCCGAGCTGATCGATACAGCGGGCTTTCAGAAGTTGAATACCGGGTTTCGGTACCCATCCGTACCGGGGAGAGTGTTGGGGGAAAGAGGCCCACTTTTCTAAAAGAAAAAACTCTATGGGTCTATTTCTTTTCATTGTTCGTCGTCTGTTTTCTTGCGTTTCTTTTGCTGATGCTGATTGCCGTAACTGATTATCTGGTGCTCAGGTCGCAATTTCAGTCACACAGCACGGAGCAGTGTAGGCCTACCACAGCCAATCAGAGGCAAAGACCCGCCCTATCTCTGTCTCTGATTGGTTTAGACCACGATATGATCCAACCATGAGTGTGCTGTGAGTTCCGACAAAGGAGAACAAGCGCTTCGCTCGTGGAATCTTGGCAGCGGACGCGAGGACGTTAGGTGCACCGGTGCGACCTTGGAATAAATTTAGTCGCACCCTTACAAATTTTATTGGTCGCACTCTAGAGCCCTGCAGTATTATAAAAATTATTTCTGAAGGATAATTTGACTCTGAAGCCTGGAGTAATGATTCTGAAAATTCAGCTTTGACATTACAGGAATAAATTACATTTTAAATTATATTAAAATAGAAAACTTAAATGCCACTTTCAAAAACATTAAACAATCTTACAAACCCCAAACCTTTCAATGTTTGTGTACTTTTTTATAATTGAGGAAATCTATATTTTAATTATTTAATTATTTGATCATACAATGTGCTAAAACCCCTCTGACCATTTTTGCAACCATTTATATAGGCACAGAAACCAACCAGAACACCCTTTGCTACCAAATAGCAGCTTGTTAACAGCCACTCTGAACACGTTTAGCACCTGCATGGAAATGATTGTTTTTCAGTCTATTTGATAATTAATATTAATAATTAACATCAAAGGGTTAGTTCACCCAAAAATGAAAATTCTGTCAGTAATTACTCACCCTCATGTTGTTCCAACCCTGAAATTTGTGTTCCGAAGATGAACGAAAGTCTTACGGGGTTGGAACAACATGAGGGTGAGTAATTACTGGCAGAATTTTCATTTTTGGGTGAACTTTGTAGTTATTGAAACTTAGAAAGGGTAAATGTCTTTAAGTTTCCTGATTCGTGTTAATCACTGGAATTTTTTTTTAAGCCCACAGCTTTGACAAACACCACAAAGCATCTACAAGTTCTGAATGAGTACAATGATGTTTTTTATGCAGGGGCACAGCAGCAGCAGTTCTATTGGAAAGATTGAGCCCATCTCTCCTGTGAGCCCGGTGCCCTTGGAGGCTGACCTGGACCTGGTTCCCTCCCGCCTCTCCAAAGAGGAGCTAATCCAGAACATGGACCGTGTGGACCGGGAGATCACCATGGTGGAGCAGCAGATATGCAAACTGCGTAAAAAACAGGTAAGCTTCACCCCAGTTATCTTGAAGCTGTAAATATGTAGAGAAATTTAGATAGCAACTCTATCAACCCTCAAATAAAAATGTCCCCGCCAAGCACATTCTGCCCATTTATTTGCATAAAGGATCCTAAAGTCTTTTTTTCAGAAAAAGTTGGGCTTCTAAAATAAGCACCAGGAAAGCATTGCAAAGCTTTTTATTTAGAAGAGGACAAGGATTTATGTCTAAGTACAGCTCAGTAATAAGCACAAGTAGATACTTTTCATCCACGGTGGAGTTAGTGTTATGTAATCTGGACGCTTTGAGTCTGGTAGCAGTAGTAGATGAGTGTGTGTGCGGGGAGCAGAGTTGTGATTATTGTGTGGTTATTGCCTCAGCAGGCCACACGGCTACAAACACACTTCCTCTGTTTCCTTTCGGTCTCCTTCCTTCCTTTTTCTCTCCCTCTCAAGCTCTCTTTCTCTCTCTTGGCAGTGCCATTACTCAGTGGTCTACTTCAAACGTTAATGCAGCAGTATAATTTTAAGTCACTTATTTCAGCGGAATAATTGCATCAAGTACATTCAACTATTATGTTTTAATTTGTAAATGAGTAAATGTATGTATAATAAGACTATTTTATAAGGTTGCACTAGAACTTATTCTCTCTCTGATATTTCTAGTCTTTTTTTTATTTTATCAGAGCCATTGCAGAAAATATATAAGCAGACCTTGTCTTCTTGTAAAACAGACCCCCCCATTCACTTGAGGTTTTGGACCGTGTCCAAACTGCTGCTCAATAAATCGAAGCCACCTGCGCTCCATGGGCTAGTCCATTGTGGGGTCGATGGGGGATTGGAGAGGGAGTGAAACGGCTTTGAGCCTGAGTGGTTGTATAAGTACAGTCACGCTACCAAGAAAAATGAACCTCTCCTCAGCTGCCCCACAACCCCATACTGTTTTTTTCTGAAAGATTTGGCATCTTTTTTCAGTGAGGTAACGGACCCCGTCCATCTCTCTCCTCTCCCCTCAGGTTTGCTCCAAGCATTAAAACATCTGGGGCAATTAAATGGTGCGGTAAACTTTAACGTAAAGCGGGGGAGGGATGGAGGGAAGAGAGAAGTGAGAATATCAGATTACCGCGTGTTTGTCTGTCTGTGAGCTCGGCGGGACGGCTCGTTTATTTTCTTTAACTCGGCGCACACACAGCGTCTTGATCCTGCACTAGAGCTGATCCATATGAGTTTGGGCTTATGTTTGCAAGGAGGCCCATTTCAGGATTTCATTGCAGCCAGGGCCCTCTGTGTTTGTGTGTGCATCTGTGTATAAACTGATTTTTTTTTTTTTTTATCATTAATCTTTGACTATTAAGTTGTCTCGCTGACTCTTAGCTAAAGTGTTAGTGCTCTTCAGCCAATCAGAGAACTTTTCTGCCATTACTTCTGATGTGGAGGTAGTGTTAAAATTAGCTCACATAATATTGGATCCTTGTTGTGTCTGTCTGCTTATTTTAACATTTACATTAGTCCTCTTTCATCAGTATAAAGAGTTTCAGTATAGTTATTTTTAGAGATGCGCCGATGTTTCAGCCATTAGTCGGTTGTTTGAAAACAGCCGACGATCAGGGCCGATTAAATCCTGTCAATCAAAACAGGGTGTGGAAAAATGTGTCTGACTGGAACTCATACTGTATGTGAAGAAAATGTCTCGTGTTGAATTGAGGGCAAGTTAATGTAGTGCGCCTCCCATCCAATAATTCCAAAGAGCTTTGTTACTTTTGATATGAAACAGTCTCATCTTTCAAATTCTGTCCATTTTATTCTGGAATTCAAACAATAAATGGTGTTTTGACACTCTTAAATGTGACGTGACAGATCGCTGTAGTGCCTCAGTTTAAGCGGCAGCCAGAGCACAAGTCTTTTCTTCCACATTATTATAAGTTATATCTCGAAAAACAGACATGAATTTCATGTATGAACTTGGTATGTTGAAAGATGCAGTACAACTTAGTCTCATATAATCACTTGTTTCAACCGTGGAAAGATGTCAATAAAACAGCTTGTGAACAATGCCTCTTAATGTTGCATTTACCTCAGGAAAGTTATCCTATGTTCACAGTTCATTTAGTTAGCTAAAAAAACACCAGAGAGGACCTTATTTACTGTTAAATATATATGCATGTTTGAATACATTTCCCATGAAGACAAGTGCTTATGAAAACTGCTTATGTGCATCTGCATTGCATACAAACATTTCACTTTTTATTGGCGTGTAATTATATCTGAAAATAAATAGCAGTTGAATATAATACCTCTGTTGTTAATTGTAAACTCTAATATTATAGTGTACCAAATGAGATGGTTCCCTGTATAGTTTGCAGCATTATTTGAAAGAGATTTTTTTCCTTAAGAAAAATCAAGCTTGGTATCTTTCATTTTTTTCTTTTAGCAACAACTGGAGGAAGAGGCTGCGAAACCCCAGGAGCCAGAGCGCACCATCTCACCTCCACCCAGTGAAGCCAAACACCGCAGCCTTGTCCAGATCATCTATGATGAAAACAGGGTGAGAACAAAAACACACATACTGCATCTTGTATACTGTGTGTGTGTATATATATAAATAAATATAATGTACTGTGCAAAAGTCTAGTATTTTGTATTTTCACCCCAAAAATGGAAACATACCTACAAAGCTACCTGAAAAAAACTAAGTGTACCTAGGACAAAAGCCGTTTTAAACGTGTATGTGTGTGTCTATATTACTATGTTAG
Organism: Rhinichthys klamathensis goyatoka; assembly: GCF_029890125.1. Taxonomy (NCBI): domain Eukaryota; kingdom Metazoa; phylum Chordata; class Actinopteri; order Cypriniformes; family Leuciscidae; genus Rhinichthys; species Rhinichthys klamathensis. Next base: position 322,360 of record NW_026606787.1, on the reverse strand, counting down.
ACAAGTACACTCACATTTTAAACAAATGAATGTTGATGTTCAGAGAAAATCATCTCTGAACGGACACAGGTAAGTCAAACAGCTGTGACAGATCTCAACGAGAGAAACGAGCTGTTAAATGTGTAATGAGGTGCTGCAGTCAATTGGTGGTGAACTCAGCCCCTCCACCACCATATGACTCAGAGACACAGTCCATTATGCTGAATCACACCACTTCTCAAGCTCCAGAGACTCTCTCCAACAGAACCATTGGCTAATCTTAATTCTCACACTGTGTACTAAAATGACTTGGCTGTTAAAAGCATAATACATACTTGTTAATTTGTATAAAGACAGTACACCAGAATTAGCATGTGCCACCTGTCATACATTTGTGTATTGATGTGACAGACCCCCCTCTGCTGCACATTAGCATTAGGCTCTAGCTGGAAATTTGGACATTAACCCTCTGGGGACCAAGAACGCGCCCGCGCGTTTTGCTGTTTTTTTTTCACATAGCAGCAACATAGACTTAAAATACTCCGTCATTTATGGTCATATAAATAAAATCAATACATGATTATAAACTATAGAGGGTCTTCTTTTTTTGTGTACACTCAAATTAACATCAAAACCTTGTGTTTTTTTAAAAATAAATAAAATAAACAGGGTGCGCTTTCAGCCCACTCTGTCTCCGCAAAAATCTTTCTGAAACATGTCTGGAAAATGAACGGAAACTCCGCTAATACTTATCACACAAACATGAAACATACGTCTAAAGAACGCTTTAAATTTCTACTTTTAAATAAAACAATTCACATTTAAAACAAATATTCTCCTGCAATGTAATCTGTCAAAAACTAAAGAGAAGTACAGTTTCTCCTGTCTCAGCTCATTATCGTTAATTTGTTCACACCCACTCGCAGAGCGCGCTATTCATAAGATAATGTGTTGAGGCCATTTGCAAAATAGATAAACGCCCCCAGGCAAATGCTGTAAACACACAATATTTTTTAGTCAGATTAAGATTCGTCTTGCGCGGCTATGAAGAATAATCCTGGGACATTTACCACAGAAGGGCTGGTTTATTTTCACTTCGAGGAGGAGCAACAGATTCAGCTGAGAAGTGTAAGTGTTTTGTGCTTTGTTCTAATCGCGATATAGAATAACGTTAGTGTCTGTAAACGGACAAATAGCATATCCCACTGTTTAAATGTGAATTATGTTTCTCTCTCTCTGTGTGTGTGTGTGTGTGTGTGTGAATGAATGAATGAACGCACAGATACGCACTGTTACAGACGAAATAAAAGAACATTTCTTTGACTAGTTTTGGATAAAGTTTTTCAAATCAAATAAGCATCAAATAAGCTTCAAAATAAAGACATCAAATAAGCTTATGTTTTGTCAATAAACTAATCAACTAAGATGTTTGTTCCAATGCAAGCTATATCAAAATAATGAATCCTCAACTTTGAAATATGTATGATCAAACTAAGACATTTATGGAAAAAGACTATTTTCTTTTCAAGATGTTTCCAACTCTAACTTTGAACTGAAATAAAACCATGTCTATATGGTGAAGGGTGTGTGATAGAAGTGTCCAGAGTATGCACCCTGTATTTTAAAGAAGAACATTTAATTATTTGCGATACATTATTCATTCACAAAGAATTCAGGGACATTATTCATTTCCCTAAAGGTTAGAGTTTTCCTCATTTTTTAAATTAAGGCATTAAGATTTTTTATTCCTCTTCTTAGTCAACTTTAGCATGGGTGTTTTCACTTATTCTAAGCAGTGTGTGTGTGTGTGTATATACACTCCCGTTCAAAAGTTTGGGGTCAGTGAGAATTTTTTTTTTATTTTTTGGAGGAAAGAAATCAATACTTTTATTTATCAAGGAATAATTAATTTGATCGAAAGTGACAGTAAAGACATTTATAATGTTACAAAAGTCTTTTGAACTTCCTATTCATCAAAGAATCCTAAAAAAAAAAAAAAAAAAAACTGTACAACTGACAGACCAACAACTGTTTCAACATTGATAATAATAATAAATGTTTCTTGAGCATCAAATCCTCATATTATACTGATTTGTGAAGGATCATTTGACACTGAAGACACTGACACTGGTGATGCTGAAAATTCAGCTTTGATCACAGGAAAAAATTACACTTTACTATATATTCACACAGAAAACAGCTGATTTACACTGGAATAATATTTAATAGTATAACCGATTTTTGTTGTATTTTTAATCAAATAAGCGCAGCCATGGTTAGCAGAAGAGAATTCTTTTAAAAGTATTTAAAATCGTACCGACCCCAAACTTTTGAACGGTAGTGTATATATAATTAAAAAGCAATTTTAACCAGAAACCAGTCCTTTGTTGTGTATCTTTGGATTATGTTGTGTTGTAAATAAATCCAAACAATCTAAAAGCCATTCTTTTTTAAATCTCCTCATTCTTTGTGCAAGGCTCCTCATAAGGGCCTGATAGCACCTAATAGGGCCATTATGGGAGGGTCTTTGTCTTTCTCAGGTGTGAAATGCCATACATATTAATGAGAGATCACGCCTCCTCGCATAAAGCTTTCTCACACTAAACACGTCGTACACATTATAAAAGACTTTATTGACTTATCTGAATGAGTAGTCAGGATGATTCTCACATAGTTTTGGAGCAAATATTCTAGGCTATGTGATACAATTTTCAAAAGTCTTGTGAATAAATAATCAATATGTGTTTTGTGGCGTTATTTCAGAAACTTTTATTTTTAAGTTTTTCAATAACCATGCATAAATAATATTCTCTCAAAAATACAAACATGTACATACATGTTGCTCAAATATTATGGTAGCCCCTTTTGTGCTATATAGAGTGAATTTACACCGTTGCCATTAACATGTTTATAAATAACTGAAAAAAGCACAAATGTCAGTGCATGTCAAAACATCCCAAGGGCCTCAAAAAACCCTTGGTCCCCAGAGGGTTAATCCTTGCCTGTACTTTTCTACAGTAAATTAGTAAAAAAGTCAAAACGGAACCTTTACAGAAAATCCAAATGGAAATAGCATTCCATCTAGGCTCCTTTGAAATACTTTGAGGCACTATGATTTGGAGTGCACTACTCTTAAGATTCTATGTAAATTAGGATGCAGTTGTGGAAAGTCACACGGTATACAATGTGTCTGTGGTGCTAGTGGTCCCTCTAGTGGGGAGAGACTAGACAAGAGGATTAAAGAGGAGAGTCTCAAACCAGGGGTAGGGCTTATATATAATATAAAACATTTATTTGCATCTTGTTTTTATGAGAAATTGACTTCAAGTACTTTGTTAATAACTTTGTTACTAACAGATATGCTAGTAATGGAGTTTTGGCTGTGATAATCTGTTAACATATGATTATAAAGGCACAAAAAACATGATGACAGTTATCCAGTATTTGGGCCATCTGAGAGTCCACTATGTAGCACATTTTATTTGTTAGTGTGGTGGTTGTTTTTTATTTCATTTCTTTTCTGGTTGTTGCGTCTTGACTGCGTCTCAAACCACCTCCTGAGGTTTTGAGTGATCAGATTACTGGCATTTTTGGCACAACATTTCTGCATACCCTGCTGAAAGCTTCATGTATCTCCATCATAATTGAATCTGCCTTTTACTGTTCTCTGCCTCAAGTGTATCCAGGTCTGTTCTTTCGTTTCCTATGTCAGGTGGTTCTGGCTTCCGTCCTGCTGTGATCTTTTAATCACACCCTCCATCTCTTAATCCATTAAGGTCTCTCATGCTGCGATACTGCCGAAGAGGGCTCACTCCTTCCTGCTCTCTTCCAGGAAGCACCTGATGCTCTCTGAAATCCATGAGATAGAATACAGAAGCTAGTTTTGTTGAAGTGCCAGTATCACACCGATTCACAGTGGGAGAGGAAATTGTCTTATTAAAAGTGCCATGTTCTACAGTACCGGTTTGTTGTTTTCCTTTGAAGTGCACTGATAATGTTGGACAAGATTCCAGCAGGAAACCTGTTTTGTATCCTTTCTCCCTGGGAAATAAAACAGCTAATTTGGCTACTGTACCTTTAATACACCTCTATGTAAATGACCTGTTATGATTATCTAACCTATTTGCATTGGTCAAATCAATAAAACAGCTAATCAATTAAAAGTTTGCTTTAACAGTAAACTAGTATTCATTAAAATACAAATACTTCATAAAGCAACCATGCATGCAAATAATGGAATTATTATTTGTATAAATATATATATATTTTATTTAATCAGTTTTTAGAATAATATATGTACCTATGGTTTACTTTATAGTTTAATGTAGTATTATTAATAATTATTAGTAATATTATTTAATCATTTTAATTACATTTTGTAACTTAAATCTACTATTTAAATCGTAGCCTTCATAATATGAAATAAAGATAAATTGAAGAAATAACTAATAGAATGATCAGTTATCAGTGCAGCTGCTGTTTGCAGCCCTACTTATATGAAATGAGTAGTTCGTATGTCAGGGCAGCTGAAGTTGCTGTATTCTGAATAGTTATGTAAATAGGGGTGGTCATAATTGTTTGTGCTCATGGTTGACGTCATAATCAGTGATATTTGAATGACTCAGTTTAGTCTTTATAAGGAGTGTACCTAGTATTGTGAAAGCAAGGGAAAGCCAGTTTTCCATGTTGCGTCACCTTTAAAATGATGACAGGCTGATTGTTTACTTATTTTGTGACTATTTAAAATCAAATCTGCTGAATGAAAAAAAAAATGTTTTCAGAGTGTGAGCTGCTCTTAGTGAGGTCATAAACAAGAATATATTGCATACACTAGGTAAATGAAGTAAGCATCAATGGATAGTAGAAAGTGCCCTATTTATCCAATCTCAGTAATGGAATAAAATCACCCCATTATTTTTAGAGGGTGCATTAGTACCTGTGTGTGACTATTCTTAAAAGTTTTCAGTTTTGTTTGCGCGAGAAAAAGATAATGTACTTTTAGGGCTTTCGTTTTGTATGTTTGTGTGGAAGAGACACACAAGCCACACAAAACTGCCAGCAATCGGCTGCTTTTGTCACCATATCCCTATTTGGTCTCCATTTTTTCTCTCTTTCTCTTGCTTTCTCTGTTGCAGGACAGCACAGACTGTAATAGATTCTTTTTTCTTTATTGCATCTAATTGGATTACCTCCCCAGCCATCTTTCTCCCCCCCCCCCGTCCTCGTTCATAAAGAGAGGGGAGAGAGGCAGAGGGCAGCGAGTGTATTTTGTTGAGAGCTCTATTAATAGTACATCCCTTATACACTTGCTTGTTTATGTGTGTGCGCTAGAGAGAGTGTAAGGTGTGTTGCTGTGGTGATGTGCTGCTGACATGTGCGCCTTGTGTGTTTTTTGAACAGAAAAAAGCAGAGGAGGCTCACCGGATCCTGGAGGGACTCGGACCCCGAGTAGAGCTGGTGAGTCCACATTTATCTCCTTACTTCCTTTTTTTTTCACATATCGTCCCTCTTTTTCCCCAGCAATCTTCTCTATTAAAAATAACTTGGTGTCAGGTGATCCCAATATTTTAGTTTATAGCAGTATCCGCTCAGCTCATGTACTTGCACAGTGTACTTTTCAAAGATAGATGGGGTCATGTCACATTAGCCAGTTATGTCAGAGTTGACATTGACAGGGTCTTCAGTTTGTCATCATGTTCTGTGACAACATACATCAAAACCATCACAATATTTTAATATTTAACAGGTTTTTCTAAAATGAATGAGTTGATATCTCAAATCATTAAAAAAAGATTTTTTTTTTTTTTACATTTATGTGAGCTTCACATTTGAGGTGTATGAAAACCTACTGCTGTAACATGACCTCCACAGTGTGAATTGAAATATGAACTCCTTCAGCCTGCGAGTCTGTGTGACTACATACACTGCTGCCTATTTGTTATCAACATGGCTGTTGACCTCGTGCAGAAGCGTTTAGCACAACTCCACTCATCATCCATTACATTAGAAACCAAACAGGAAGTGACCTCCAATGTCTTGATAATCAAGATGATAGAGCAGCCTTTCTAGTGCCGCCCATTTGATCAAATGCTCCGGACTTCTGTGACAGAGAAGAGACTTACTGCCACACATCCATTTTCCTTCACTTCCAAAATCCCTCACTTGACCTCTCAAACGAGTGCATGATGATGATGATAGCAGAAGGTTTTAGATGTGGTGTTGGAGAGGACAATCTTCTTTGTGTTTCTGGGCTTGGCTGAAAAATGGGACGTTAGAAAAAGAAAAGTTCTCCCAGAGCTGGGCTGCCTTGATGTGACCGCGGTGTTTGTGTGTGTGAAACTGAACTCTACTGCTTTCATCTGTCTCCCCTACAGCCTTTGTACAACCAGCCGTCTGATACCAAACAGTACCATGAGAACATCAAGATGTGAGTATGCCTCTCTCTGTCTCCCTCTCTTTCCTTAAAAACTCAAACAACTGTGTCCACTGAGATATATAGAAATCTGAAGCTTAACCAATTACAATCATGCTTATTTTCCATCTCAGTTACTGCAGTTTATAATTATTGAGGGATGAAACTGAGAACTAGCATTGTAGGCACACAGGCATAGAGCCCAATTAATATTGTAATATTGTAGTTCCTTATATGTTCGTTCGTTTAGTCCTTCGTTTGCAGAATTTATTTGGTCTTTGTAATTTTGCTTCTGAGCCCTGTGCATCATGCAGCTGAAGACCATTTGGAGTTTTTGAACTGTTCTCTTGGTTGCACAGAGAAGCGCAAAAAAAAAAAATATATATATATATTATCACTTATTTATTGTGGCTAACAAATCCCCTACTTCCAATTTTCTGTAATCCTTCTATGATGTTTTGGCTTATTTGGCCTCATAATATTCAGACCGGCAAATGTGTGCGTGAGAAAGAGAGAGAATACATATTTCAACCTTTCATTTTAAGATTTTGTACTCAGGAGTCCTTTATTGACCTGAGCAGCACCAGTGAGAAATATTTGTGTAAGAGGTGATGTGTGTGTAGATCATGGGCGTTGAGCTGCATTCTAGGTTCCAGTGTGTCTCGTACAGCAGCTAACAGTGCCACCTCTGCAGCTACACAATTAATCTCACTCGCACACGTACATGCATTAACCAACCATTTAAAGAGATCTAAGTGCACCCGTAGTACACGTCAAATGCACAGTCTGAGAGATATCTGAAACCAGGTGCACACACACACCCTCATGTAGGAATCAATCATTAATGCAGGATGAGAGTAGATTAATGGTCGTGACCTTTGTCGTGTGAGAGGTTGGCGGCCAGGAATTAATCGGTATGGAGTGAGAGAATTAAGGCTGATTACTAATCTGACCTGCATTGCTAGCTAACTAACTCACTCTCTGCCATTGAAGGAGGGACCCAAGTCATATCTATGGACATAAGCTGGGCTCTTTTATTTTGGGCCAGTATGCAAAATGTTTATGATTAGGGTTCCCTTCTATCACATAAAGCTCACTGATATGTAAACTTAGGCTTGAAGTTCTCTTGATGTGTGCATGTAAATATTGATAAGATGCATTACAGAAGAAGTTTAGAATTGGCCATTTTTGTTAAGTTTAATGTTTTAACTTTCCCCTTTACAGAAATCAGGCAATGAGGAAGAAGCTCATTCTGTATTTCAAAAGAAGAAATCATGCTCGGAAGCAGTGGGTAAGTGATAGCATTCAAACACACACAGACACAAACACACAGCAGGACGGCATTGTTAGAGCTTCCTGTACCTGAATATTAGGCAACCAGCATATAGCTATCCATAGAGGTGGTTGAAGTGATCATGTCATGGAAGTTATTGAATGATGGGTTGGTTAAAATGACATTGGAACTGTTAGTTGTCAGTAATCAGTTTCATTTGAATGTTTCCTCTCTTGATGACTCTACTGCAGTGTACTCTACCTAGATTTAGATTTTCATCCTTTACACTCTGACTGGTGTGCTCAGGAACAGAAATTCTGTCAGCGCTACGACCAGCTAATGGAGGCCTGGGAGAAGAAAGTCGAGCGCATTGAGAATAACCCACGCCGCAGAGCCAAAGAGAGCAAAGTGCGGGAGTACTATGAAAAGCAGTTTCCTGAGATCCGCAAACAGAGAGAGATGCAGGAACGCATGCAGAAGTGAGTGGTCATATGCCATCTTGAGCTTTGGAGACTTTTGCCTGGTCATCATGTGTGGTTTCATAAGCTCAGGCTGATAGAAATGTGTTAACGTCTGTATTTGTGCGTTTTTCTACAGTAGAGTGGCTCAGCGAGGTGGAGGTCTGGCCTCAGGGGCCCGCAGCGAACATGAGGTTTCTGAGATCATCGATGGCATTTCAGAGCAAGAGGTAGGAGTGCAACTTTGATAATCACATAGTGTTTCCTGCACTGCTTTACAGCACCACAGCTGAAGATTACACTTTACCATAGTTGTTAGCTTGCAGTCTGAATTTGATGAGATACGTTTTTGTTAAAAAATATCTATTGAAATATGAATCAACAAATCAAATCTTATACCATTCAAAAGTTTAGAATGGTAATTAAAAAAACAATACGTTTTATTTACCAAATACACATTTAGTTGATCAAAAGTGACAGTAAAGACATTAATAATGTTACAAAAGATTTCTATTTCAAATAAATGCTGTTCTTTTGAACTTTCAGGAATCCTCAGCCTTGGTGAGCATAAGAGACTTCTTTCAAAAACATTAAAAAAATCTTACCAACCCCAAACTTTTGAACGGTAGTGTATGTATGTTTCTTAAACAGTATTGTATACACTCAGGGGCTGCAAACGATTCTATAGGAAATGCTGTTACACACAACAGATAAGCATACTCTTGAAAATAAAATGTATGTGTGCCTGTCTGGAAAGTACACAAATATCAAAGTGACTTTAAAACTCAAGGTCTCTTGCACAACAAGGTGGCTGATCTACTTCCTCAGACACAGATTCAGTGTCCACATATTTGCTTGTTTCTGACTTTGCTTGTGAAATGACTGTTTCTTTTTACATATTTATTTTTCTTTGCCTTTCTTTCTCTTTCTGCAGAATTCAGAGAAGCAGATGCGTCAGTTAGCCGTCATTCCTCCCATGTTGTTTGATGCCGAACAGCAGAGGATAAAGTTCATCAACATGAACGGGCTGATGGACGATCCCATGAAGGTCTACAAAGATAGACAGGTCATGAACATGTGGAGCGAACAGGAGAAGGACACTTTTCGTGATAAGTACGTTCTGCGCTCATTGTGTGGATGTGCATGTTGATTTTGCATGAATGAATGAGGAGTTGTAAAATCTGTACTAAGATGTATCTGCATGTAGGACCAGCAAGAGCTTTCAAGAGCTCAGCAGTTTTTATGCATGTGGTCGTATTAGTTAGAGGTGCAGTGCTAGGTAAAAAAACAAAAAAAAACCTGAACAACTGAAATCTGTGCTGATGCTGAAGTAAGCACGACTATTTGAGCAGACTTCTCCAGTCATCTACAGGCCAACTGAAATAAACATGCAATAGAGTTTTAGTGGCCATGAGTTGCCCTTAATTTTAAAAGCTTAAAAAAGGACAAAGAAGTGCTATAAAAGCACTATAACAGTAGCCCATATGAATAGTGTGACTAATAAATCTGTTAGTCAACCTGGCAAATTCGCATGACAAACTTGAAACAGTTGCGAAATCTGTGTGGGGAAATCTTGTATTCTTATTGAAAAGTTGCTGAACAATGGTAAATGTGACCACATCTACACCACCTCTGCAATTTTTAAAAAACATATACACCACTTATAGTTCAAGTTTGACTTGACATTGTAGCGATGTGATGATATGGACATTTTTGCATATAGATTTTCATTTCAGTGCATCACTACCAATCTGCACCGAATTTGATTTTAATGTGGCTCTGTAAAGCACTAGGTCATGATGATGCAGAGTTCAGCAGCAGAAGGAAGTGAGAGAGAGATCTAGTCTAGTTCTTAAGCATGACTTTTACTGAGTGGATGAGGAACCTTACCAGACGAATCCACCTTGTAACGAAAGTCATTCAAATAATGAAATGGTTAAATATAGCATTTGAAGGTTGTGTTTGCTCTGTATCACAACTCTTCCTCTCCCTCATTGCAGGTTTATCCAGCACCCAAAAAACTTTGGCCTGATAGCCTCCTTTCTGGAGAGAAAGGTACACCTGCGTCTTTATTAATACCATCCTCTTCATCTCATTGTTTGCACTGCAGGCTGTGTGCACTGCATGAATATGAACTGAGAGTATGAGCAGAACGAGTAAGGTTTGAAGTGTTGTGCGTCTCTGCTCACAGACGGTGGCTGAGTGTGTCCTGTTCTACTATCTGACTAAGAAGAATGAGAACTACAAGAACATCGTTCGCAGGAACTACCGTCGCCGAGGCAGGAGCCAGGTAAGCTTGAGACTGCATCTCCCATCCTGCACTTTGACACTTTAATGGTGTGTTTCATTCAAAGTTGTTTAAAGTAGCAAACCACCAATGCTAGTATTTGTTTTTGAGGTTGACTATCAACAGAGAAGATCATTATTTTATACATTGTAAAGAGGTTTATTATTGTGTACTGTTACAACTTTGAAACATGAATATGTTTTTTAGCTTAAAGCACCGCCATTTTGCATGACGTCATATACCAGCATCTTTGCAAAATCAATTGTAGACTTTTGCAGGTTTATGTGTTCAAATTCAAAGTCCCACATCAAGTGGTGTCCTATTGCCAAGTAGAAAGCTGGAATTACGACTTTACGAATTGAATGGAACGCAGAATAAGCACTGAAAACCTCAAGGATGTTGTCTATGGCATTATGCTACGGTATATTAAATAGTATAAACATTGTTTATTTGCTTGTGGTTCTGTCCACTCTTTTACAGCATTTACGTCATGATTAGAGGTCGACCGATAGTGGATTTTACTGATACCGTTAACTAGGTTTCAGTGTTGTAATGTAACGGAGTACAAATACTTTGTTACTGTACTTAAGTAGAAATTTCACGTATCTGTACTTTACTTCGCTATTTAAATTTGTCAACTTTCACTTTTACTCCACTACATTTCCTAGATAAAATGTATACTTTTACTTCGTTATATTTCCACGAAGAATCTTCGTTACTACAAAATAAAATCAGAAGAAATGTGTGCGACTGCAATAAGGGAGGTTTGGCGAATCACTGCTCCTAGATTGCATTACGCACGCTCTATTTCAGCGTAATGCTTGTTTGTTGCTAAAGGAGGAGGAAGCACAACTGAAACCGCCATGGAAGCACCTACTGGAGGACCGGGGGGAAACTCCTTTTCCTTGATTTACTGAAGCCTATGTGTAAAACGCATTTGCAGCTGCACAGCTAGCACATTGAGCGTCTAGCTCGCTCATCGGCTGTGCTGCGGCAACTGCATATCCAATGCCGCGGGCGCCTCTGACGTGCGACCAATGAGCTAGCCCCACGTCATTACACGTCAGAGCCTGCCAAGGGGGCGTGGCCTTAATTTGCCATTATAGCAGGTTTAACCTATGGGTTTAACGACTGAAGCGACAACTCGCCAGGTTACGGCCGGCTACGCAATACTCGTTCCCTCTCTTCTTTCGAACGGCCACAATAAAGTTCACAATCAAAGTTCTAACCGCTTGCTTTAAAAAAAAAAAAAAAAACTTTTTACTTTTACTTCAAATACTTAAAGGTATTGTAGGTAGGAATTTTATAAAAAACTTTTTTCCAAATTTGTTTAAACTTTCTGTATATATCAATGCATAATTAAAATGTAAGTACTCTGATAAAAAGAGTATAAAAATCGAGTGACTCGCCCACTTGCGCGTACCCGTTTGATTTGAGGAATTCAAGAGGCACGGAACCTAGGAATAGCAAAACAATGGCAGAGAAAAGACCAATCAAAATTCACATATGCAGTTCGCGAAGGCAAACCAGGCAAAAAAAGGAAGACAGTAACGTTACTAGAAAAGGTAATGAACAAAAAGTCTTTGGATAAACAACAAAACAAAACGCGTGTCAATATCGGCGTGGCTTTCCAGCGATGGCGAGAACTGAGAGACCTCAAGGGGCTGAAAAGTGACGCCTTGTGACGACCTCCTCTGCTTCGCCCTCGACCCCGGATCTGTCCTCGAGCTGACGATGCGGTTCTTGTCTCTGGAGTGTAGTCCTCATCAGAGTCAACAATGCTTTCATCATGGAAACTCTTACATGCAGAACACCATATATGTTATGAATGTTACACGAAATTCATCTTCATCACAGTGTAAATCAGTGGTTCCCAACCTTTTTTTGTCTGAGACCCCCTTTTTCCCAAGAAAATATTTTAGGGCCCCCCTTCACATTTAATGATACTATCGGTCTTGTAAGCTTGCAGCAAGGATGACAAAATATGTTTTTTTTTTCAAACAAACGGTATGTTTATGCACAAATAATAGCCTATAATATTAAAAATACAATAACAAAAACATCAGTAGGCCCTTTGTAATTTAAAAACGTAAGCCTAGGAGAAGCCTATAAATTGGCCCTATTTGAAATGGAAAAACAAAAATATTCACACTGGTGTGTAGGTAAAAAAAAGAGAAAGAATATAAGCTATTTCTAAATGACTGCTGTCTGGGGCCTCAATACTTGCATGTTATTTGTGAGGCTTTATTTTTTACGCTTTTAGCGCTATAGCGAGCGATAATAAACTTGCATTTATTAACAGAATAATGCGTCTTTCGGAAGAACATTGTAGCAGGAACTACATCTCTCTGTGTACGTCTATGACGAGTCACGCAGGTACTGGGCAACTCCGCAGCGGCAGCGATCCGAACCAGTGTAAAATAGTCCCAATGTAAACACTTATTATAGGTGTACCATAGTGGTTCAGGATAAGACAAAAACACGGATTGGAAAATTGATTCATGATGAGCTCGCTCATTATATACATTTTGTAAATTTTGAACAGAAAAAAGTTAAGGACTTTTATTTAATGCTCATTGCTCAAACCATTCAAAATATGACGTGACCCCCCCACAGAGCTCGCTGTGGCCCCCTTGTGGGCTGCGACCCCCCTGTTGGGAACCGATGGTGTAAATGATGGCAATGGAAAACCGTGTATCATGCAACCTGTTTTTAGCTTTGCCTTATAGATAACTAGCTCGTTAGCGAATCAATAAATATATATTTTAAATTTTACCAATATCAATATGCTAGCTTGATAGTGAGTAGTAAAATACATCTTATTTGTTTATCTTCATAATGATAAAGTTAGATTTTTTTTATTACATGTGATTCTGACATGATGTCACATGTCACTACATGCACTGCGCTCCTTCCTCTCCGCTCGTCTCAGGTAAATAATGCGTCTTCAGCTCAGCGGTCGGAGTCGCGCGTTCATGTGTTTTTGGGGCGTGGCTTTGGAAGGAGCCCAGAAGGGAGGGGGTGGAGTGAATGGAAATAATGAGCTGTCTTTAAAACAGTCGTGAGAGGTCTACAGACACTCGGTTTTTATACTTTCTTTTTCAGAGTACGGGTACTTACATTTTAATTATGCATTGATACAGAAAGTTTAAACAAATTTGGAGAAAAGTTTTTTTTTTATAAAATTCCTACCTACAATACCTTTAAAGAGCATATTGCAGGTAAAAAAAAAATCTATATTAATATATAACCTTGTATGAAAATACCATATGAAAAGGTAATGCAGGATTTAAAATGTTTTAAAACGACATAAGGGCACTAATTTAGTAGATAAAGTGAGCGTTTCTTGGACTGCTCGTAATAACGGCTTTTTTTTCAACATCGCGTCATTTTACGTCACGCTAGGGAGCCTCAGCCTCGGCTCAGTGCAGAGTAGGCTGGTATTCAGTGAGAGCGGCCATGAGTCAGTGTGTTTTCGGTAGTTTTTGTATTTCAATCTATCATCGTCATGGTAAATTATTGTGTTTGTGGAGGTTGCAAAAACTCCGGCCTGTCAGGACATCGAGTCCACAGGTTTCCATAACAAGAAAAAGGACGGTGCTGTATATCTTTCGTGCCTGGTGCGGTTTGTGCAGGTGAAGAGACGGGATTTCTCTTCCGCATCGGCTTCGAGAAACGCGGTCGTGTGTAGCTTTCACTTCAGATCGTATGTAGCGTTCACTTCAGATCGTGTGTAGCGTTCACTTCAGATCGTGTGTAGCGTTCACTTCAGATCGTGTGTAGCGTTCACTTCAGATCGTGTGTAGCGTTCACTTCAGATCGTGTGTAGCGTTCACTTCAGATCGTGTGTAGCGTTCACTTCAGATCGTGTGTAGCGTTCACTTCAGATCGTGTGTAGCGTTCACTTCAGATCGTGTGTAGCGTTCACTTCAGATCGTGTGTAGCGTTCACTTCAGATCGTGTGTAGCGTTCACTTCAGATCGTGTGTAGCGTTCACTTCAGATCGTGTGTAGCGTTCACTTCAGATCGTGTGTAGCGTTCACTTCAGATCGTGTGTAGCGTTCACTTCAGATCGTGTGTAGCGTTCACTTCAGATCGTGTGTAGCGTTCACTTCAGATCGTGTGTAGCGTTCACTTCAGATCGTGTGTAGCGTTCACTTCAGATCGGAGGATTATCATCCCGGCGATATGATGGAGTTTAACATGGGATGCCGAAGCAAGAATATTGATCGTCGTATACTGTACCAATGGCATCAAATAGTGTGATATAGGTAGTCATGCCCTAAATAGAGGCAACTTGTAATTGAAAAACAAAATTACTAGGTTGATTAAATATTCAAATCTTTAATTTTCTGTTTATGTTATTTATAATGTATATAAAATATGTTTAAAAAATGTACTTGAGTATGTTTTTAGTAACTTACAATAGAAATATACTCAAGTATAGTTTTTATACATTTAATAGTATACATCTACCCTAAACATACTAATGTCTGCTGGCCTGATATACGATGGTAATAATCTGTACAATATTGTGAGCACAGTGTATATCGTTAGCGAACGTGTGATATCTATAAGCACGTCTCTCACCAAGACACCTGTCCTGTTCTCCACTGGTTCTCCTCACACCACAACTCAATGTGTCTCTGACCGTTCTGTCTAACATTAATCCTGGCCTGTCCCTGCTCTCTTGGCAGCATAGCAGGCTCATAATTGTATGGCTGTAGTCCGTCATACGAGTAAGTATTTCCTCAGCGTCCGAAATGTCATTGCGATCTATTGTTTTCCTGTTGTTTGAATCGACCGCTCTCCCGCCCGTTACGTCACGCCCGCCACACCCATTTTCAGACGCGGAAGTAAAATTTTCTCACAAAAACGACTCCAGAAGCTTCTGTAGCGTATTTATAAGAATATTTTAAAGAAAATCTAGTTCCTACATTATTTTTCTATACATTGACTCGTTGGGTCCTCTAACCTGCAATATGCCCTTTAAAGTCCCCGTGAACCGGAAGTTGCAAACGACTTTTCTCCAGTGTTGTGACGTATTTCCTAGAGAAACGGAATACTAAATGAGGCAAAATGGTGGGCGTGGCTTTTTCCCCAACTAGCACCCGTCTGATTGGATCTAGAAAAGTAGGTGTTTTCATTCAGCCTGTCTACTGTCAGTTGGAGGGGCGTGATTACGGATGTTAAGAAGACGCCCAAACCGTGAAACCTACGTCATCAGGCAAGGTCCTCCAACGCAGAGGGGAGGGGAAATTTCAGATTTTGATTAAAGATTACGAAGCCAAATTTTTTGTGTGTGTGGATTGACTTGCATGGATGAATTGTTCACCACAAAACGATCAATTTAGGCAAACAAAGTAAGTATGGTCAATTTTGAATTCATGGGGACTTTAAGTACATTAAATATCAGAAAATTGCTTTTGATACTTAAGTACAGTATATATCAGATACTTTAAGACTTTTACTTAAGTAATATTCTAAAAGGTAACTTTCACTTCTACCAAAGTCTTTTTCTAGGACGATACTTGTACTTTTACTCAAGTATTGCTTTCTAGTACTTTATACAACACTGCTAGGTTTGACCGTAAGTGCCGATAACCAATTAATCAACCGATATTTTTAAAATGGATACTGTATTAAAAACCAACATAACACTCCAAGTAAAACAGTGCTGAACTAAAATGTGCTAAATTAAATAAATATATAAAAATAAATAAATTAAAATGAGAAGTTCTACAGAACAAATTCTACAGAAAATAATTTAAACGTTCAAATATTACAGGTTTCTTTAGCTATAACCTAGAAACATACGTAAATTTCATAGGTAACACAAGTCCCATTTTTTTAACAAGGATGTATTAGCTAGCTTTAATTAACTATTTGCATTATGCAATATACATTTTAACTGCATGTATTATTATTTGAGCAATACAATTGTACCTTGATCATTCATGTTAGTTCATAGTACATTAACTAAGGTTAACAGATAAAATAGAAATTAAAAGTCAATTTAAAATGTATTACCGGTAGTAAATGTTGAAATTAACAAACTAACAATGAACAATACTACAACATGTATTAATGCTAAAAATGTAATCTTATTGTAAAGTGTTGTAAACCATTTCATATAAATCTAAAGAGTCTGCTATGCTTAAAGATGACCATCTTTAAATATCTGGAAAGGCCAGAGCATTTAAATGACATAAATGTAGACCTATATTACATGTATAGTCTCTCACTTAATTTGCTTCTATATTAGAACACTTGATGATTATCTAATCAAAATAACAATATGAATTGCAGTGATAAAAAAATTATTTAATCGAAATGCGTTTCTAATTTGTTTGTGTCGGCTGCATGAACATATCAATGTTGTGATTTGTTTAAATATGCAACTTTAAATATGCTTAAAGTTACTAGCTTTAAATTTGCAACTTCCCCAGCTAATGAATGCATAAAAGTGACCAGCTGGATATAAACTAATGCAAATAGATGGTAACAATTACGACATTAAACATTTGGGTCAGGTTTGCGTGTGTTTTGTCACATTGTTTTAACCGCTTGAGGTACTAATGTTAGAGTCCTCACACCCTCGACGACAAACATACTTCTGTTCTTTCTCTGCTAATGCAGCATATAGTCAACAAATTAATTACTTTATAATGATATTGCAACATGGACTGTAGTGTTCTGTATTTTATACCATTTCGCTGTCTGTGTTTTAAATGCGCATCTGAAGTGTCAGCGCTCTCCGTGCAGTGTGTTCTCTCTGTGCTGCGTGATGTGTTACAATAAACAACACGAGTCGCCAGTGGTAGTTTTTATTTGGCCTCTAGAGGCCGCTCTCGTTCTGTGTAATGCCAGCAGTCTCTTCTCAGCGCTCTTGTACTGTGTAATGACAGCCAGCACACTCTTCTCAGTCGCTCCAGCAACGGACGCAACCCGGAAAAACTATCGGTGTGGATTTTTACCGATAACGATAGTTCCACCAATCAACTATATCGGTACCGATATATCGGCAAAACCGATGAATCGGTCGACCTCTAGTCATGATTATAGTGTTTATAGTGGCAGTGTGAATTTGGCTTGTCTTTTTAATGAGTTTGTTTTATTAAAAATGAATCGGCATGATTCTAATGAGTATCACAGGCGCACACCTCAAAGTGAGCTCAAACCATATGAAGTAATTATCCAGCTCTCTGCCCTGTTGGAGTCCGCCGTGATTCTCTCCTGATCTAAAACACACTCATTAATTTCTGTACGTGTGTGTGAGAGAGATCACACACACAGAGAGTCACGGCACTGTTGCGTCGTGAATGTATGAATGTTTGTGTTTTGGTTTAGAGAGAGAGAGAGAGAGAGAGAGAGAGAGAGCAGAAGATGAAATTGTTAGAAAGAGACCTCTCCCTGTGTGTGTGTGTTGCCTGCAATAATAGCAGGCTCAATAAAAGCTGATAGAATAATGAGCCCACAGACCAAACACATTTGTTTTACTGGTCTTCTGCTGCCGGAGCAGTTCTGCTCAGGTCATTAAATATTGCCTGATCTTAATGGGCTCGCATTAAAATGCTCTCAGCCAGTGCCACAAACACAGAAAGCGAGGGATATAGCGGGATGAGCCTGATGGGTGAGAGAAAGCATGAACAAAAGGGAGACAGGAAAACAGAAAGCAAGTTACAGTATGGCTGAGTGCATCTGTATATGTGTGTTTAACTGTGCATGAATAACTGAGTGTGTGTGCATGCAGCACTGTAATGAGGGATGTGGGCAACTGATGTGACATCTAATTGTACTGAAAAAGCCCATTGAGTTTTATCTCTTATATTGCTCAAAATAATCTATTCAGCTTAAAAGTAAAATGTGGAAACTATAATATAGGATGGCAATACTCATCATGTGAAATACAGAAATGTATCGACTTTTCAGAAGTTTGGTGTCAGTATTTTTATGTAATTTTATATGCATTATTAAGATGAAGATTAATATATAAATGTATTTAAGAACAATATATACTAATAATGAAATACATATTAAAAACATAAGCTTGTCTAGATACAAAATAGTCACCAATTATTGAGTCTTGCCATTTTTATGCAATCTCTTGGAGTTCATTAAAAATGTTGCTAATCAGGACCCCAACAGGAAGTATAAGACTTGAAATGTCAACATGCTAAACTCCATCTAAAACTACTCTAAACTGTTTTTCAATCTTGTGTTATTATTGTGCATGCAGTTTTCATGACTTCATTATTAATTGAGAGCCTACATGGAATATATTATATTTACTTGGAAAAACTGAATTGCCACACCACAGGACCATTGAAATTAAGTAATGAAATATTTTTAAAAAACTGGCGTAAAAACACAGAAATTCCCTTATGCAAAATCATACATGTTAAAACAAAATCATGTTGGGAAAAACATATTGATGTCTGGTTGTCAGCTTCCTGTGTGTGTTTGTTTGTGCGTATGGTTATTTGAGGCATTTCTGCACTCTTTCACTCATTGATCTCTCTGTCCTCGGTCCCCTCAGATTCTGACTCTGTCCCCTCCCCCTTCATCCTTCTGTCATCCATTTCTCCCCTTCGCACTAGCCATAGTGGAGCATATTCTTTCCTGACAAAAATAGATGGTTTATGGGGCCTCATAACTCAAAATGGAATTCTTATGTGAAGGAAAACCCAGATACATAGAAGTGAGACCTGGGTGATAGGAGCACCACTTCCTCTGGGTGTTTTCCTCACTGTGCTTGCTTATAAAGAACGTCCTGGTTCTAGACAGCTTTTTTGGCATCGTAGATAAGGTTGAGCTTGAATGGACATTTTCTATATAATCAGGATGTTATGTCCATTTATGCCTGCAAATAGGAGAGAGATGTTTTTTGAGAGGAAGCAATGTTTTTTATGCTTTTGTTTTGATTGGCTGTGCTTACAGAATAACCAACAGACACAGCAACAGGTGAACCGCAACAACCAGGAGGAGAAAGAAGAAAAAGAGAAAGAAAAAGAAAAAGAGAAAGAGAAAGAGAAGGAGGGAGAACGTGAGGAGGAAAAAGCAGAAGGAGAGGAAAAAGAGGATGGCATGAAGTGAGTATCTTTCGCTCTTTTACTCGTTTTCTTTTCCTCTCATCTCACATCAGTCTGTCAGCTGTTTTTTTTTTTTCTCCTTGCGTTTTCTCTCATCGAATCCTTTGAACCTGTGGCCTTACAGCTTGTTTTTCTCTGTGATTCATCTTAAACAGAGAAGGCACAGTTACATAACCGGCAGGTGGAAAAAGCATTCTGCTGACTTGCCACTCAACGCTGGTGCTAAAGTCCTCTGATTCAGAGCTCTTTTGAGGCGTTTGCGTGTCACAGACTCTAGGTTAGAACTGTGGTCTTGATACAGAAATTTCAGTAGTCAATACCAATTTCAAGTTTTTCAATTAATCAAGTAAACTGTCAGTAATAAAAAAAAGTTAAATATATTGTATATAAAATATATATGTATTAAGATCTATTTAAATTTAATATATTTTAGAGTAATAAATAATAAAAAGACCAGTGAGTGGGTTTGCTCCTTGTCATGGTCTTTTTCAAAATTCATGGTTGAGTTGTTTGATTAATAGTAACAATGTAATCGACTGGTACTTTTTGTAACACAGAATTCTAGTTTCCACAGAACAATGGCTATGTACAGATCCAGATTCTGTATCATTTCAGCCTAATTTTATAAGCTGTTTCTGAATGCTAGTTCATTCACAGGTGCACACACTATTTTAAAATACACCAGGGAAGTACAGGTAACAGTGTATTATTCTAAACTAAACTGTGCAGTCAGCAGTGCTGTAGGATGTGATTAGAGCACATTAGCACTGGCCCGAATACACAGCCCTCAGTATGCACCACAGGACGCCAGCTATACATTAAAGGAGTACATTAAGCCGAGTCTGTGCCTTTCTCCTCCATGATTCTCAACCTGCGGGCACAGCTGCTGCTCCTATATTTAGTACTGTATCTGCAAGATGGATAATGTGCAGGTAAGATAAATGAGGGTCTGCTCATCCCACAGCCACTTCCTGAAGGTGGGATGAACTTGCTAGAGAGACAAAATTTGCATAGTGTGTTCATATGTGTGCATGTGTAATTTTTCTATTCGGAGTGCTCCGAATTTGAACTGAGACATAACTGCAAATTATTTATTAATTCATAATTTTTGGCCTTTTTATTATGGCTTTATTGGATAGGAAAGCGTTGAGATTAGAAAGGAAAGCACGGGATGCAGAAAGAGAGGTATGGGATCGGCAAAGGACCCCGAGCCGGGAATCAGTCTCCGGAGGTGAAGTTGGGCTATATGTCGGAGCACTGCCCATGAGGCTATCAGCTCCGACTCAAGTTGCCTTATTTTAAAATGAAAGCTTTCAGCGAGAATGATTCTGATTTTATTACATTTAGTGTAAATGGAGATAGGAAGTGGACATGGTCAAGCCAGTTGAGTCTGTTTGTAAGAGATCTCGTGGAGAAATCAAAACAAGTGAGCTCAACAGCACACGCAAGGAAACTCACAGTAGCTCATAGAAACATACTGCGGTGTATAACATAATATAGTTATAAGCAACTTCACACTACCGAGAGTGCTGTTTTCCAGAATATCTGCATGATTGCCATTTATTTTATCAATATTTTATTCAATTAACCAGTGGTTAATTTTAAGTAACTGACATTTTAGACACTATTGACTATTTTTGCTGTAATTCGCAAATGAAAATAGTTCCAAACAAAGCCACAGCAGAACTGTTGTGCGTGTCCAAGCAACACACTGCAGTGCTGCGTTACGGAATGATTCAGTGTTTTTTAGCGAATCGGGTGAGTCAATGATTTACTGACCCATTCTTAAAGACAGTTTTTTTTTCATTCTTGAATGAATCAGTCATTTGAATGAATCGGTGACGCATATTTAATATATTTATTCAATTTCGGGGGGAAATCAATAAGCAGATTATGAAATGAACAATGTAATACTGCATCAGCAAAAGGTTGGATGTGACTTTGATTTTTTTTTTCTGTTCTTGCAGAGATGACACATCTGGTGAGGACGGGGAGGAGAAAGAGCCTCCTGTAGCCGTTAAAGGCCGTCGCACCGCAAACAGCCGCGGACACCGGAAAGGACGAGTCACCCGCTCTATGACCAACGAGCAGGAAGAGAACACTTCACCTCTCAGCAGTGAGCTAGGTTAGCAAACACACTCACATACCATTGACTTTTTCAGTGGGCCTCTAAGGGTCACTTGTTCAAATGAGTTCTTTGTTTTGTTCTCTGCAAATTAACCGTGCACAACCTTGCTTTTATCGTACAACATGGCCACATTTTAGTTTTAAAACTTCACTTTTCTATTTTCCCCAAAATGTGAGGACATTTTAACAGCAATATTAACAGAACAGTAATGATCCTAATAATGAAATACTGCACAAATGCTTTGATTTTTGAGTAGAAAACATCTGTCCCCTCACTTTTTTAGAGATCAGTGGCTCATCTAGCTTAGCTAAGAGCTTCGCTGATTGTTTCAGTTAAAAATTATTAAAAAGGTGCCCTATACTTCAGCATGAGGGTCTAAACACGGCCTGTGCCAGCCCTTGGCCTTTACTAATGTACATCACAAGAGCTTGAGTCATTTCAATAGGTCACTTCACCTTGAGTTTCTGCCTTTGACTGTTTATGCTTTTAGTTTGTTTTAGTTCATTTTTCAGTCATTTTAAGTATGGATATGAATTCTTTATTTATTTTTATTTTCAGATTTGTTAAATGTTGTTGATTGAAATATATTATCGAAACATAAACAGTTTTGTAGTTTTTAATCTCTACTCATTAAATTAGATGGTAGCTGCGCTTAGAGATTATAAAACAGAAAATAGCTGCTCAGGTTGTTACCAAGATGGTTGCTGACTTGCCTTATAAAGACTTTTTCTTCTTTGTATTTTAGCTAACCTGGAGATGAACGAAAGCTCTCGCTGGACTGAAGAGGAGATGGAGACGGCAAAGAAAGGTCAGTACTTATTTTGTGTGTTTGTGTATTTTGTCACTACTGTGTTTATTAAATAGACAACATGCCCACTGGATGGATCCATTTGTGCACATACAATTAAGTTAGAAAAGGTCATAATGGGCTTTCTGTTTGTCTTCATAGGATGTTGACGGCTAGGATTTCCCTGTGTCAAATTAACTAGATGTAACTCTGCCTGATAAGACCTGTAACACTCAGCCTAGCAACTCCACAAACATTTACATGAGCATTAAATCACACTCTGTGCCCTTGGCCTCATTTCACACACATCCACTCAGTGATACACATAATAATGTGTCTAAATGTGGGTACTGTGTCTTTACATGACAGCTGGTTGTTCAGATCTGCTGCGTTCAGAAATGTGTCATTTACTCGTGGTTTAACAAACAGAGCTTCGTTACTGGACCTTGAAACGTCTTCATGAGGGATTGTATTTGAGGGAAAAGGACAGAAAGCTTGAGTAAAGAGCAAAGGTCTAATCTTCTCTCTTGTTCGTGTTTGGACTGTAATGTAGACTGTTAGTGTGTTAAACGGCCGCTCCGCTGACCTACTTCAGATGAGCTACTTCCACGTCACTCTGTTAACGGCTCTGTGTTTCTCTGGCACCGGCACATATCTGATCCATCGGGCCGCCTGGCTTACGCTGCTCTGGCTTACAAGATCTGTAACTTAATAACACTTCATTAATGATAAAGTCCCCTGAGCCAAATCAGATTTGTTGTTTACAATCACAAGAACTTGTCCTTGCCTTCATGCCAACAAGTATTCATTTATGTAATGTAGAATCTGAATCTGATATTCACATATTTTTTTTTTTGAAGAGCGATCTTCTATCTGTCCTTCATTTATAAACATTTAAATGTTTTTAAAGCAAGAACCCTATTTATTTAATTAAATAAATAAATATTTTTTTTTTATTAATTTACTCATTCATTCCTTAATTTATGTATTATGTATGTGTTATTATTAATTTATTCATTCATATATTTAAATGATTTTGTGCAAGAACCATGTTTATTCATTTAATTATTTAATTACTAATTAAGTAATTTCTTTATGTATTTAGTTATTCTTTTAAATATTTAAATAAATTATTTTGGTGTAAGAACCCTATTTTTATTTACTTTTTAATTTACATAATCATTTATTTATTCATTCATTTTCCCCAACTTTGTTGCATTTTTATTATAAATGGATTCGATGTGTCTCTCATTAACATGGTCTCATAGCCACAGTCATTAACATGTCTCTCATTAACACCGTCAAAGCAAAGCCTATACCTCAGTCTTTCCCACCAGAGTGCTGCTGTTATTTTTAACGTCAGTGTCCCCGCTTTATCTTCTAGTCTGTTCCCAAATATCCTGCCACCCCTCATCCCTTGACCCTTTTAATGCCAGTCAGATACCCCGTCTGTCCTTTATAAAGCAGCTTACAGCTCTCTATGCTAATGTGTTTATCCGTGATCATTTTTAAAGTGAGAAAGAGAGAGACAACAGTAATATATGTTAATGGCACCTGGCCGTCTCGCTACATTCCTGCACAGAGAGAGAGAGCAGCTCTCTCTAGTCACTCTCTGTGACTAATGCGCGCTGGCACGGCCTTTTAAAGGCAGGGTGGCCTCGCTTGTGTGCACGTCTCTGAGTAAATGAGGGGAAGTAAGTGTGTATGTGGCTGTGAGGACACTTCATAGCAGGATAGCGGCCTATGTATATAACCCAAAGCTACTGCACACAGCTCTCCTCATGTGTCTTTTTTTAGATGCTTTTCTTTAGAGACAGTAGCTGCAGACTGATGTATGTACTGTGTATGGATATAAACATCATCTTATCTGTAGTAAACAAACGTGACATTCTACTTGTGTTTTTTACTTGCAGCTGTATGTAAATAAACAGGAATGAGTTGCTCCAGTTGTCACTCCTGTAAATAAGTCAGTGTGAACAGAACAAGATTCAGCTCTCAGAAGAGGAGTGACAATTTCTTTCTTTCTTTCTTTCTTTCTTTCTTTCTTTCTTTCTTTCTTTCTTTCTTTCTTTCTTTCTTTCTTTCTTTCTTTCTTTCTTTCTTTCTTTCCTTCTTTCCTTCTTTCTTTCTTTCTTTCTTTCTTTCTTTCTTTCTTTCTTTCTTTCTTTCTTTCTTTCTTTCTTTCTTTCTTTCTTTCTTTCTTTCTTTCTTTCTTTCTTTCTTTCTTTCTTTCTTTCTTTCTTTCTTTCTTTCTTTCTTTCTTTCTTTCTTTCTTTCTTTCGCCTGGCTCTATTTTTCTGTTTTCCTTTCTCTGTTTATTTCTCTCTCTCTCTTTCTCTCTCTGTCTTTATTCCTGTGTCTTATGCTGGGTTTGTCTTCTTATCCATCTGTATTTCTGTTTTTCTCTGTCTCTGTCTCTCATTCTGTTTATTCAGTCTCTCTCTGTCTTTATTCCTGTCTGTCTTTCCCTCTGTTTTTATGTCTTCTGTTTTCTGTTTTCTTGGTGTTTTCTGTTTTTTTTTTCTGTCGGTCACTGTCATTCTGATTGTCTCTTTCTCTCTCTGTCTTTCATTCTGTCTCTGTCAGTCTTCCTCTCTCTCTCTCTCTCTCTCTCTCTCTCTCTCTCTCTCTCTCTCTCTCTCTCTCTCTCTCTCTCTCTCTCTCTCTCTCTCTCTCTCTCTCTCTCTCTATATATATATATATATATATATATATATATATATATATATAAAATTTCTGTCTTCTCTCTTTGTCTGTCTTTCTCTTTCTCTATTTCTATCTCTGTTTTATGTTTTTCTTTTTTTTTATCTGTTTCTTACCGTCTTTCTATCTGTCTTTTTTCTGTCTTTCAGTTTCTTTCTTTCTGTAGCTTTGAGTGAGTGGTTAGATTCGGTTTTTGGAGTGGAGAGAGAAAGGAAGTGGCTGAATTGTGGGTTGGCACGAATTAGAGGATTTGGCAAGCCTCACTGTTCTCTCTCTCTCTCTCTCTCTCTCTCTCTCTCTCTCTCTCTCTCTCTCTCTCTCTCTCTCTCTCTCTCTCTCTCACACTGTTGTTAAGGACTGTATGTAGAGGTCACATTGAAGAAGAAAAGCAGGTCAGTTAGGAGGAATTGCTTTCCCTCTGCTTTCTCATGATATCAACATCAAACCTCTCACATCTCTATCCCTTTCTCTCTATTCCTGCCACAATCTATTGGTCTTATTGTCTGTTTGCTTTAGTGTTTGAGCGTAGATACGTTTTGGCGCAGATAATATGCATTAGAGAGCGTAGAAGAGACAGAATGATAGAAGAGATCAAATGAGGTTGTGGAGGGAGGGTGGGAGGGAGAGAGGGAGGGAGGACGGGCATTAGGGAGGTGGAGTCACTGCATCTCAGCTTCACTTTGCTGTTAAAGTCCAGCCAAGCGGCAGCCAGTGAAGAGGAGTGGAAAAAAACTGTGGCCTTGAGACAGAAAGAGAGAGGGCTGGCGAGAGAAAGCATGTGAGTTTGATAAATAGACAGAGAGAGAAAGCGAGAGAGAGAGGAAAAAGAGAAGGGGTGCTGCATTTAGAGAGAATCAGAGAAACAACAGCACAACTATCAGAGGAGGAATGGGGAGCTCATTTCCCTCCCAAACACCACTCCCTTTTTCTCTCTCTTAATTCTTGCTCTTCCTCACGCTGTGCTGGAGCTGCTCTGCTGTGCATTTCTATGGAGATCATGTGGGCGAAATGAAAAGACGGATGGAGCGATAGAGAAGAGTGGACCAGTGGACCGCATTTTTTCTTTATGCAACTCCCTGATTGGATGATCCACAGTGGGCCAGTGCTGAGGATTTTGATTGGATGCAGCATTGGCACATGCTCTTGAATTACCAAAGCTGATTGGACAGCATCGTCTTATTGGAGTACTCTTATATTTGGCGGTCTGGATTGTGTAGTGAATAAAAAATCCAGTGTTTTGAAATTGAAGATGGATGAAAACTGCATTTCAGGAAGTTGATTGGGCTTTCACTGGATTTAAATGCAACTTTGCCATTTGTTGGATTGGGCAATAATAGAGTTTCCTTGACTTTTGACCTGCCATGTAAAAGTACTTCTGGGTGATTGTGTGTGTAAGAATTGCTAAGCAGGCTTTATTTAAGCAGTCTTTGCACTGTCAGTGGGTGTTTGCCATGTTACGGAGATTAGGATGTGCGTGTGTTTCTGACAAACAACTGGAAGTTTGAGGAATAAACAGAGACGAAACAAGGATCAGAGATGGTGAGGATAACAAATCAGACTTCAAGTGATTTCTTGCTTTTGCTTTGTTTGTTTGTTACCAATGGCATTTTTTATTGAGCTCAATGCACTTACACTCTTCATTCTATCTCTCCATCTCATTTTCTCTCTCTCCCTGTCCAAGCTAAATTGTAGCTTTGATGTGGAGGGCAGCAGTGCTTTATTGTGGTCACTAGTGATATAAATCAAAGCAACTATTTAGACTGGACAAGATAGGTTCCTAATGTGAAGCTAAACAACACACTATGACTTGGCTGGTGTCTGCTGAGCGTTAGTGTGGTGTTAAATGATTGAGAACAGTTCATGTCAGGTTGCTGCCCCACTTTCCTTCTTCAGACGGCAAGCTGCACCAAATGATCTTTGACCTTTTATTGAGGTTTTCCTTAATGACGACGCAAGGCTGGCCGGATGGGAACGCTTGAGGCTTCCGTAACTGGCACACAAGGATTTTGTTTTATTAGTGTTGAAAGATATTGTCTGTTCCGCAGTGTGCAATATAAATCTTATTTGAACTGTAACAGCCTTGGTGCTGCCCTATTTTGAGTGAATAAGACTTAGTGGGACACCAGGTAGGGAAAAAAATATGTGAGACCTACACATACACTGCTGTTCAAAAGATTGGGGTCAGTGAGATTGTTTTAAAAATGTTTTTGAAAGAAGTCTCTTATGATAACCAAGGCTGCATTTTCTATTTGAATATATTTTCAAATGTAATTTATTCCTGTGATGGCAAAGCTGATTTTTCAGCAGTCTTCAGTGTCACTTGATCCTTCATAATATCATTCTAATATGTTGCTTTGGTGCTAAAGAAATATTTCTTATTTTTAAAATATTTGTAACATTATAAATGCCTTTACTGTCAATTTAGATCAATTGAATCCATCTTTGCATAATAAAAGTATTCATTTATTTCTGATCACAGTCTTTTGAACTGTAGTTTAATTACTAAATTTGCCAGTTATTTTACACAGTTTTTCTCAAAATTCACAAAAAAGAAAACTGAAATGTTTAAAATCCATTGAATACTGTATACAACGTATACTGGTCTCCCTCACCAGGTCTCATTTCCCTTTTTTTCTCCTCCTCATTTCCCGTTCTATGTATCAATAAAATGAGAAGTGTTTTAGTTGCGTCATGCAGTCAGTGATATGGTTTCTCATGCAAAGAAATAACTATGATGATAGGCCTATCACTCATAGCTCTGTTTCCTTTTTTTGCCTTAGTAAAGTGAGAATGTTCCTTCTCTTACTTTCACTCCATAGGTCTGCTCCTGTATGGTCGAAACTGGTCCGCCATTGCCAAGATGGTGGGCTCCAAAACCGTCTCCCAGTGCAAGAACTTCTACTTCAACTACAAGAAGAGACAGAAACTGGATGAGATTCTGCAACAGCATAAAATAAAATCGGTCAGTTTCTTTTACAGACACGTTTCCTAGAGAGCATGGGATTAATTATTTATAATTGTCAGTGGTATTGGTTTCATGTTGTGTTTTTTGTAGGAGAGAGAGCGTAAAGCCAGGCGTAAAGGTAAAGCTCTTCAGAACGAGGAGGCCAGCGCTCCATCTGCTGCAGAGGAAGAGGAGATGGAGGGATCGGGAGTCAGTGGCAATGAAGAAGAGGCTCAGGAGGATGGAGAGGGTACGTACACACACAAACACTTGAGACTCACACCGCCACATCATGCAGTGACTTTTAAAATGATTAATGTCCATTCAAACACAGTCATTTGTTGCAGATTACTCATTGACTGTTTAATGGAAGTAATGAAGCTCAGTGGTAACATCTGAGAAACAAATTATCAGTTTAGTCATTTTTTTATCAGTCATAGCTATAAAACGAGTCACAATGAAACACCTCTGAGGTTTTGCGGTTGCCAGGAAATCCCACAGCAGCTCGTGCTTTTCTCAGAATATCAGGAACACGTGGCCGAGACTCACCTATGACCTCACCCGTGATAGAACCCTGACCTACTTTTGTCAAGTTCGGAGAAAGAGGCGACACTCTGCACAAACATGGATTGCTTTTTCAGGGGAGCTGCATTTTGTGAAGTGACTAGAGGTGTAGTTATCACTGTCTTGCTGTCAAAGTGTGTGTCGTGCTGTGGATGTAGTTTTGGAGCTGTACTTCCACAAGTCCACCAGGCAGCTATAAAATGAGTGCTTTGTCCGGTGTGTTTAGCAATCAGGTGTGGCTTGCCGATAAATGGCTTTTGTAAGCTTTCATAAAGCCACATTTATCAGGTCAAAGCTTGTGAAAGAAAGCCAGCAAGGGAAGTGCTTATTATGTTATGGTTATTGTGTAATTACATCCAGCTGGGAGAGCACACTCAGCGGCTGGGGTTTGTTATGCCAGTGGGAAAATGAGGCTTATCATAATCCCCTGCTGTGTATTTACTAGTTATGTTTACTTTTTGATTTTACTAGTTATGTTTACTTTTTGATTTGACAAAGGACATGTTAGATTTAGATAAGAGTGATTCTTTCGTTTAGGAGCTTTTGTGGCCAAGGATGATTTTAAAAATGTTTCATATTGTTAAATGTTACATTTTGTCCGAGTTTCATTATTTGGGACTTTTTAACCTCCTTTTTATTATTATTATTTTATTATTTTATTTTTAAGTGATATTTTGTATTTATGTAAACAATTTATATACTGCTGTCATTTCCATCATGCTAATCATTTTAGAGAACAATCAAGTTTTTCTAAAAAAGTTTCTCTAAAACTTTTTAAGTTAATTGACAGTTTGGAAGAAATTAATATTTTTTATTCAGCAAAGTTGCATCATAAGTGACAGTAAAGACTATTTCAAATAAATGCTGTTCTTTTGAACTTTCTATTTATCAAAGAATCCTGAAAAAATGTTTCATGGTTTCCATGAAAAATATTCAGCACAACTGTTTTCAACATAGATAATAATAAGAAATGTTTCTTGAGCTCCAAATCAGCATACTATGATTTCTGAGGGATCATGTGACACTGAAGACTGGAGTAATGATGCTGGAAATTCAGCTTTAAATAAGTTATTTTAATTTGTAATAATGTTTCTTAATATTACTGTTTTTTGTATTTTTAATCAAATAATGCTCCATGGGTAAGCATACAAAAAATCTTACCTAGCCCAAACATTTGAATGGTAGTGTATTTTACCAAAAAAGGCTGATCAAGCCCATAATCAAATCTTTATTCCAGGACAAGGGAGAAATGATTTAACGTGGATAAAACAACTGAAACAACTTTAACATAGCCCTTCATACAGCCCTAAACCATCTAGAGCACAGTGGGACATATGTGAGGATGCTCTTTGTAGATTACAGCTCTGCATTTAATACAATCATCCCAGACATCCTCATCAGGAAGCTGTCTGACCTTGGACTCTCTTCTTACATCTGCCACTGGATTATGGACTTTTTAACCAATCGGCCCCAAAGTGTGAAGTTCGGCCCCCACAAATCCTCCACCCTTACTCTCAGCACCGGCTCCCCTCAGGGCTGTGTGTTGAGTCCTCTGTTATACTCATTGTATACTCATGATTGCAACCCCTTTTACCCTAGCAATACCATCATAAAGTTTGTCGACGACACCACACTTGTCGGTTTCATTTCAGGGGGAGATGAGTCGGCCTATAGAGCAGAGGTCCATAGACTAGTTACATGGTGCACAGAAAACAACTTGTCTCTTAACATCGGGAAAACCAAAGAACTAATCATAGACTTCAGGAAGTGGTGCGCCGACCACCTTCCTCTTTCCATCAATGGGTACCAAGTGGAGAGGGTTCAATACTTTAAATTCCTGGGAACCCTCATCTCGGACCGACTCACATGGACGGACAATATCACAGCAGTGGTAAAGAAGGCACAACAGCGTCTGTATTTCCTCAGACTCCTTTAAAAAAAACAATTATCTGAGAAGCTAATGGTGCTTTTCTACCGTTCCTCCATAGAGAGCATCCTGGTGTACTGTGTAACTGTGTGGTACGCTGGATGCTCTGCAGCAGACAAGAAAAGAATACAGAGAGTGATCAACACAGCACAGAATATCGTTGGTTGTCCTCTACCCTCACTACAGGAAATTGCTAATTCAAGACTGCTGTCTAAAGCCACCAAAATTGCACTTGACTGTTCTCACTCAGTCGGAAAAGGGCGGCTTGCTCACTTCAGGTTGGTGGAGAGATCCTTCCTCAAGTGGAGGAGTTTAAGTATCTTGGGGTTTTGTTCACGAGTGAGGGAAGGATGGAACGGGAGATTGACAGACGGATCGGTGCAGCTTCTGCAGTAATGCGGTCGATGTACCGGTCTGTTGTGGTGAAGAAAGAGCTGAGCCGTAAAGCAAAGCTCTCGATTTACCGGTCAATCTACGTTCCTACTCTCACCTATGGTCATGAGCTTTGGGTCATGACCGAAAGGACAAGATCCCGGATACAGGCGGCCGAAATGAGCTTTCTCCGCAGGGTGGCTGGGCGATCCCTTAGAGATAGGGTGAGAAGCTCAGTCACTCGGGAGGAGCTCAGAGTAGAGCCGCTGCTCCTCCACATCGAGAGGGGTCAGCTGAGGTGGCTCGGGCATCTGTTTCGGATGCCTCCTGGACGCCTTCCCGGGGAGGTGTTCCGGGCACGTCCCACTGGGAGGAGACCCCGGGGAAGACCTAGGACACGCTGGAGAGACTATGTCTCCCGGCTGGCCTGGGAACGCCTCGGTGTCCCCCCGGAAGAGCTGGAGGAAGTGTCCAGGGAGAGGGAAGTCTGGGCATCTCTGCTTAGACTGCTGCCCCCGCGACCCGGCCCCGGATAAGCGGAAGAAGATGGATGGATGGATGGATGTTCTCACCCTGGTTACCCGCTGTTCAAACTGTTGCCCTCAGGGAGACGCTACAGATGTAAAAAAAACAAGGACTAGTAGATTTAGGAATAGCTTCTTTCCTAAAGCAATAACAGTCCTAAATGAAGCCACATTTTTTTATTATTTTAATGATGCAGTTTGCACAGCTACTCAGCACTTTGTTACATTAGAATATTTATTAGCCCCTTAGTAGGAAAGTGGGTAAATTGGGTTTTAAATTAATATGTTGTGTGATATGTTTTATATATTGTATGTGTTTTAATGATGCACCCTACTAGAGTGGCTCTATAATTTCATTGTACTTAAATGCAATGACAATAAAGGCATTCATTCATTTAAATGGAGTGGTTTATGTAGGTTGTCTGCGAACCGAAAGGTTGGTGGTTCAATCCCCAGTTCCACCTGTCCAAGTGTCGAGGTGTCCATGAGCAAGACACCTAACCCCAGCTGCTCCCAATGAGCTGGATGGCGCCTTGTATGGCTGACACTGCCGTTTGTGTATGAATGAGTGTGTGAATTAGGGGTGTGCAAAAAAATCGATTCACATTTGAATCGCGATTCAATCTTTACCGATTCAGAATCGATTCATAGAATTCCAAAAATCGATTCATATATTTTTTTTTAATGACGTGCACGGGTGGAGTGGCAATCGGGTGAGTCGGGACTTTTACCCGTGGTCCGGTAGTGTTTCGAGGCTGCGAGGGCCGGTCTGATTAAACATTGCAAGTTCTTGCCGCCCGCAGGTCAAACTGTGCAGCCTCTCTGCTCAACCCGTAAATAAATGCATCGATCCACAGATCTTATGTTTGAGTTCTGTAGATCTTTTGCCAAGCGTGTCAGAGGTTACGGGTTCTAAACCGCACTCGTATAGTGTTTTCTCTCTCTCATCAAAACCGAATATGTTCATCACGTTTGTGAGCATTTTATTTTGTGATTTTACCGGAGTCTCCACAACGGCGATAGATTGAAGCGCGCGTCCGAGTGAAGACTGCGCGAGCCACAGAGAACACTGTATCCATGACACTGATAGCAGCGGCAACGAGCGCTCAGCTTGATTTCAAAAACAACAGATCTCTTATTTAATAGCGAACTAAATGAATGGTCTGCTAGTTAACTGGAGATACCCGCAAATTACGCCTATGAACGACTTCACTGGATCTAAACAAATCAATCTAAACCATAGATGTTACCAGTAGCGGTGGCTTTTTAAAATCTATTTAAAATAATTTCGCAAGGGTTCTATGACATTAGTATATATTTTTAGGAAGTTCAATGTGCCCAGTCGAGTTCACATTTAACCACATTTAGACCACATTTAGCATAATTGTTTGTTGATCTGACTACAGCACTTTAAAGCTAAATGTAAAAGCTTCTATTTAAGTTTTATTTTAAACTTGAATTAAATGTAAGCTGGCCAAAGCTTGGCACTTTGCACTTTTTAGTTGCAGAAGTTTTTATTTTTGTATGAAGTCATATAAAGTAATATCAAACTACATTTAATTTGTTGTGTTTTTTTTTTTTTAAATTGTGTCTACTGCAATCAATCACAGGAAAAAGTAAACTACATTTATATACTGCGAATCGTTTTTTGAATCGAAAATCGATTTTGAATCGAATCTTGAGACAAAAAATCGGTATCGAATCGTGACATTTTCTGAATCGTGCACCCCTATGTGAGGCAAATGTAAAGCGCTTTGGTGGCCATTGGGTCTGTGAAAGCCCTATATAAATGCAGTCCATTTACCATTTAAAGCAGTCCGAAGTGCCACTAATCACCCAATCACCAAACCACACTCAACAGATCAGCTGCCATCCATGTCCTGCCCTTTTACAACGTTTCCCATCACCTTTTTTTTCAGGTGGAGCCAATAACAGCTCAGACACTGAGAGCCTCCCTTCCCCACGCTCCTCCGACGACAGTAAGGTCAAAGAAGAGGGCTCGGCACGGCCCAAATCTGCACCCAACGCTAGTTCCTCCTCCTCATCCTCCACGGACAAGGACATGGTAGCTGTGGAGACGGGGCCGGATGAGAAGCCAAAAGTGGAGAGGGGAGAAGGGGAGCAGGTAGGAGTGAAGCAGGAAGTGAAGATTGAACCAGGGGAGGGTGGTAAGGAGGTGGCAGGAGAGGATAAGAAGCCTCCTGCCCTGGAGGTGGAGGAAGGCAAGAAAGAGGTCAAGAAGAAAGAGCACGGAGGAAAGAGCGGAGCTCACGACAGCGACTCCAGCGCCACATGCAGCGCCGATGAGGTGGAGGAGACTGAAAGCTCAGAAAAGAACAGGTGAGAGTGTGCATGTGTGTGTTTGGCAGTGAGAGTTGATTGGTTGCTTGGGTGGGGTCTGATGTGTTATGTGGTTAAGGAGGCTGGGATTGTTGATTTGTCCTGTAGGACTCTATTTTTTCCATGACAGCAAACACTGTATATGTTGGCCGAGTCAGGGGAAACATTACCCTGTTAGCTTGCCAAACATAACAGAGCTAGAATTGTGTGTGTGTCTGTCTGGCTATCTTTTGTGTATTTTGCATTTTACATTTCCATACGATTGCATGTGGAAAGTCTATATTTGTTTATGTGTGGCTGGATGATGATTAAGTGTTTGTGGTTTTGTGGCATTAATGGGCTGTTTACAAAGACAGTAAATAAGAGAGAATGAGGCTCTGACCATATTAAGCAATAACACTTCTCACTCTCAACACAATGACGTCTCCTAGGCCGAGTTTGT
Source organism: Rhinichthys klamathensis goyatoka (assembly GCF_029890125.1). Taxonomy (NCBI): domain Eukaryota; kingdom Metazoa; phylum Chordata; class Actinopteri; order Cypriniformes; family Leuciscidae; genus Rhinichthys; species Rhinichthys klamathensis. Next base: position 288,128 of record NW_026606787.1, on the reverse strand, counting down.
TGAATTTCGCCCATGATGGAGTGATCTCTTCTCCAGTTCAGAAACCACTGGACCTCAAAACGCTCAAGCAGAGAGCGGCCGCCATACCTCCCATTGTGAGTATGCCAACATTCATCTGTTTTTCATCCTGCCGTTATTCATGTTCAGTCAATTGTGGTTTGAACTTCATGAGTTTTTTGTTAACACAAGCCATATCTGGCCAGATTACACAGATTAGCATCTTCTCTCCACGTCGCCATGGTTACTAAGGCTGTTTTTAATCCCATGAGATGCTAGTTTTCCACCTCTGCTCTTAGCTATACAGACACTCATGATGAGTTTACAGAAGACTGAACGGTCTGAGCTCTGGCGAGAGGAGGGGTGTGGAAACTGATATGTGCTGTTTTAAGAGGACCTCGTATTTTCCCTCTTCTTTATTAGTCTGCATTTTTAAAGGGATGTATTTTTTCCCCCCTGACTTCTACATGGCTCAAATGGGTTTGGTTGTTGCTGTCCATTTAAAGCTGCAGTCCGTAGCTTTTTTGGGGTTAAAAATGATCAAAAATACATATTTGAGAAAATACATAACCAGCCAGTGTTCAACGCTATCTGCTTGCCTTAGCTCGATTCAAAACGGTAAGCTTGTAATAATGTTTTTAATTCCAGTGGTACTGGTGGATTTCCGCGGGAGATTCGAGCATGTCTTTGCGTCATTACGTCACATCTGTACACATAGAGAAGAGTCTCGGCTAGTCGGCTATATTGCGAGTGAGGATGTTGGAGGTGGAGATTTATAGCCTTTTCTCACAGCACTCGATATTATTCCACTTATCAATTTGATGGCGGATCCAGAAAGGTTCAAACGACAATCACCAGTGACAACTGGAGACTCACCCGTTGTAAAATGCAAAAGACTTTGTTCGTGGCTACAGAAATAAAGAGACCGCAACCGGACCCATGCGAAAACAAGGATACATATCGGAAGGACATTACATGTAGTCACGCAATGCTGACGTTGTTAACATTAACAATTTGAGATCAAAGTATAATTTGCATGGTTTTGCGTGATATGATAACTTATAAGCGATTGTTAGATTTAATCAGCGCGATTTACTGCAATGTCAGAACCAGAACAAAGGTGGATGTTTCTTACTAGCTCAGATGACATTTTCCGGAGAAAATTCTTATGTTGGTCATACTTCCAAAAAGAATAATCTGTGATTCTGAATGACAGTATCTACACCGGCGCGGTGACTGACAGCCTCACAGTCTCCTCAAACATTGTGTTCATCCGCGCTGTGCCGTGTCGAGGGTGTTGAAGCTGCAGCTTTAAGATTGCATGTAAATTACCTCTGTTATAATTGACTAGCAGTTTTTTGCATGTGAGCACCACCCACTCTGTTACTGAAGTCAGTGATGTGGATATGGGTAGTTATTAGGGGTATGCAATATGTATTGTTTACAATAATATAATAATTGCTGTTTTAACAATGTGCAAGCTGACCTTATCGAGTCAAAAGCAGCACTTTGAAAAAACAAAATCATACCTTGATACTGAACACTTTTCCTGTGTGATGTAGCCTATTATATTTCACTTAGAATGCCCCAAAATGCCCCTGTATGATCAAAAGTTTGCTAACCCTAACCCACGATTGCAAATGCGATATTGGTTTTATACAACAGTTAAATAAACAAGTTAACGTGTGAGTTACATTTTAGATGCAATGTTATCCGTTTTTGCTCTATTTTGCCAACGAAAATAGTTCCAAACAAAGCCACTGCAGAATCATAACGCGTCCCTGAGCATTTTTTTTTTTATCGGGTGAGTTAATGATTTAATCACCCATTCATAGAGACAATCACCTGCTCCGTTCCTGAATTAATCAGCCATTTGAATTTTTGTATCATCATCAATTTGGTAAAACTTTATTTTTAGGTGATGTAGTTGCATTGTACTTAATTAAATAAGTACTGAGTAATATTAATTAACTATATGTACTTACTATAGAGTTATGGTTGGGTTTTGGTTTTGGGTTAGTTGCTTGTAATTATGCATAATTTACTGTGTACTTACTATAGTAAGTACGTGTTGTAACGTGTTACTACGTCTCCTTAAAATAAAGTGTTACCTTCAATTTAAAGGGGGAAATATTGTCCGTTTTCCCCCCACCTCGTCAATATTGCACACCCTTTGTGGTCATGTTTATGTACTTATAGTTGTGATATTGTAAACATTGTGTTTTTCTTAATGGCATGGTGTTTTTCTTAAAGGGGTCATATAATGCCATTTTTGTACAAGCTAATATGATTCTTTAGGGTCTAACTTAAAAGTTTGTAATATACTTTAATTAAAAATTCTCATTAGTATTGTAAGAAAACAGTTATTTTACCTGGTCAAAAACAGCTCTGTTTTCAGCACGCCGTTTCAGTGCATATGACTTTAAATGATCATGAGCTTTGCTCACTCCGCCTCTCTGTTCTGTGCGTACACAATGACCATAACGCGTTGTTCATTATAAACGTGGGATTATGAATTATATTGAGAACGTCGTACATAGAAAACATGCCGTAATGTACCCTGAGTGTAAACCTTAGACTCATTCATCGTGAAGCGTGCAAGCGATTTGCAAAGTTATAAATATTAATATAAAGGTTAACCCTCTGGGGTCTGAGGTGTTTTCGGGGTCCTTGAGATGTTTTGGCATGCTCTGACATTTGTGCTTTTTTCAGTTGCTTATAAACATATTAATGGCACAGGTGAAATTACACTCTATATAGCACACACAGGGCTACCATAATGTGTGAGCAACATGTATGTACATGTTTGTATTTTTGAGAGAATATTGTTTATGCGTGGTTATTGAAAAAACTAAAAAATAAAGTTTCTAATATAAGGCCACAAATAACATGCTAAATATCTGTCCACAAGACTTTTGACTAGTGGATGTTGTCGCCTAGAGTTTTTCCTTCAAATTGATCTGAAAATCATTCTGCCTAATCATTCTCATAAAACAATAGATTGTTTTAAATTGTGAAAAACATTTTTTTGTTTGCAAAGGCAATATGCGGATGGGCGGAACGGCCCAACCCCCTCATGAATAATTAGGCAGTTCTCACCTGAGCAGACTGCATACTAATGAGCCTTTCATTCAGGGGTGTCACACAAGAAAGAATGCAAGGACAATATATATATATAAATAAATAAATATTTATATACACGCACACACACACACACACACACACACATATATATATATATATATATATATGTATATATATACAAACAATCAAAATATAAATGAAAGCCAAAAGCACATTTTTAGTCACACCTTTTAGCCATCCACACATAAAAATAAACCAGTCGCATTTCAAAGTCGTACGCGAAATGACCGCCAGGTGGCGCAAAGGGACATTTAGCAAAACGTAAGTGGGGCTAATGTCTATTAACAGTAGCCTAAGGATGAAATACTACAAGTTAGGGTAATTTCCAAATAAGCCTACAACAAATTGTTGGTCATACAGATAAGATATAATCTTTTAAAACTGTAAAAGGCTAAAGTAGGCCTACACTCACAGGCTAAAGACAAAACATTTTCTCGCTCATGTGAGAAACAAACGTTTGGGCATTTTTCAGTGAGAAAATGCATAGCCGAGCGGTAGAACTTACGGTTCGATCATCAAGGTGACATGGGTTCAAATCCCGCACAAACATGGTCTGCTGTAAATTTTATATTTATTATTGCAGAGAGATTTGTCTAGCTCTAAAACTCTGTTACGACTTTGCATCTGTATAATAATAGGCTACCAATAGTAATTTCAAAAGCAGTTCTGTAAAAAAATAAATTATATGTAGCCTATATATATATATGGCTATATATATTTTTTTTTTATATATAAAAAACCCCCCGATTTCTCACGCTGAAGTGTCAACCCGGTCGGTCAAATTCCTGAAAGATATAGTTTATCTATAGATCTGTTGAGCCACTCGTGATCGACTAGTTATTATACCGCAAATTAGTTAAAATATCCCGTAATCTATCTAGAGCGAGCGTGCATGCGAGACAGATATTGTGCTCCAAACCGTGCGCGCGCATGGCAGAGAGGTCTGTTCCCTACAACCTAGAGTTTTTAAAAACATGGTTTTAAGTAAAGTGTGATTTGCCAGGGGGGACTGGGATTTCCTTCTGGTCTAAACATCCCTGCTTCTGCTGAATTATTTGAATCCCCACACCCCTCCCTCCACAGCTAATCAATGCTATAGGCTACTTCATCAATATCAAATATATAAAATAGAGATATTCAACAGGCACGTTTAAACGACAAACAATAAAATCAAAACCAGCGTTTCAGTTGTTCATTAGTTCCAGTGGCCTTAATGCATGCACGGCTTTTCAAAATTTCACAAAGCGTGTTGAGATTATTTTGAATGAAATATTGAAGTTTATTATTAAGTGTTCTGGCACACCACGTACGCCGAGTGGCCCTATGCATTTTTCTAAAGTCGGGTTTTATTCTGGCATGGTGAGTTAGTGTTCGACAAACGCGGCGGCGCGTTCATTTAGATTAATTTATTTTTCTCATTATTACAGCTAAAATAACTTAATAGGCGACTCCGTAATTTTTTGGTCATACAGATAAGAGTAGAGTAGCTTACATCGTTCAAAACTGTAAACTTGTATTCATATTAGGCTAACGACAAAAACAGTATATCTGTCCTCTCTGTCTCCGGGAACTGCGCGTCACAAAAATGAACCGAAAGCCACTTCAGCTCAGTCACGATAAGAAATCGGCTATGTCTAAAGCCTTTAAATGTCTAAATATTTAGGCTAATAAATATTATCTGATTATGTAGGCTAATCCATATGAAAACGAGAGGTACAGAGGATCTACTCAAAAGTAAGCGCTTCCCAATGAGAAAATGACAAGACAAGGGTGAAAATCTCGCTCTTATTAAATGTAGGCTAAATCGCCCTCAATTAAAATGTAAAAACAGATCAAATAATGTATGTGTCGAAATGTTGCGATATTGTTTCATTTAAGTTCATAATTATTCTATAAATGTTATTTAATTTAGCAGCATACCACGAAGCACCGTGTTTCGATATTTATTTGAATAATACAAAATAAAATTAAAACTTAATTCACAAATTGCATGCCTGGTTGTAAGGATCCAAAGATCCCTGTAGACTTTATTGAGTTGAACATTTTGTTCATGACAACAAATTAACAAGCGTTTTTTTCAGATTATATTTAGTTTTGCTTGGAAAAAGCTGCCCCAAACCAGTTTTATTTCATCAATTATTGAAATAATGAAATATTTAGTAATAAACTTTTATGACAGAAATATCACTAGGCTACATGTAACTTAAATCATTTAATTCCTTCATTATCAACACTGTCTAGAATAGCTATTTAAGTGTGAATTGCGACTTCTCTTTGTGTTAAGTCAGCCTCAGGCCCTATCCACACTACTGCGTTTTAGTTTAGAAACGGATAATTAAAACGAATACGATCTCCGTCCACACCAGCGTTTTAGCTGCGTATTAGAATTGATCTCCGTCCACATTAAAACGACTGAAAACGCGGATCACGTGACCATTCACCAACACTGGGCATGCGCGTGCCGGTGTAAACACAACTTCATTGATAAAATTATCCCACCATGCTCTGGGTTAACCCCAAACCGACGCTCCATGTACGGTCAACGCCGCCGCTGCACACGGGAATTGTCACAGATCGCTCGAATAATAGCTTGACTCCGGCGCATGTATGCAGTTATAGCGTTGTAAAATGCAGAATTTACTTGTACAACAGCTGCTAGCAAAGATATACGCCATGACTGATGACACCCAATCATAGAGCCGAGCGTGAGCCTTTACTACGTCATCGTTTCTAAAGTCCTCCGTTTTGACCCGTCTACACTAAAACGCCCTCCGGAGATTCAAAACGAAAAACGGATCGGCAGCGTTTCTAAACTTCTCTGTTTTGGGTCTCCGTTTTTGCCGTTTTAGTCTGGACGGGAGGTGCAAAGGTAGCAAAAGGTCTCCGTTTTTAAACGAAAACTCAGTAGTGTGGACGGGGCCTCAGACTCCGATAGCCTGTGGGGGGGTTGGAGGGACAGTTGCTGGACAAAGGTGTTAATGTTCCTCTTTCATATGGAGAGTGTCGGATAGCCAGCCCGATGAGCAGGCAAAATTATTGTAAGGATAAAAGAGATCCAGCGCGAGAGAGGCAAAGAAAAACGCATGTTTTTAATTTAATTATGTTTCTTTGGACAATTTTCGTTTTGTACTGTTTTAATTGTTTAATTTAGCTGTAATTTCTTTGGCAATACAAATTTAAAATGTCGCAAGAATAAGATTAGCCTAGTGTTTCTTATTTTGCATCGCAAAAGAAATGAACTCTAAACCCGATGCAACCCTGTTTTAAATTTAAAAAAAACTGTCCCGACACTTTATTTAAACCTTGAAATGTTCGAACTTGGTTTCAAACTTAAGTCATTTTAGTGTTCTTTTACATTACACAATAATTTAGCAGACTAAAGACGAGCTTCTTCATTTTCATTTTCTGATGCAATCGGCTGACAATCTTCCTTCATCAGTTTTTGTCGTTTGTGCAGCGGCTGCGGTTATACAGGAATGTAGCAAATTTATGTTGTAATGATAATTAAACAAAACTCTTGACTTTAAATAAGTAAACAGATATAAACAGTTACCTATTTAAGCATCAAGGTGGGAAAATACAAACGCTGTAGGACAACATCGGTTAACAACATGTAGGCCTATGCACATTGAGATTCGATCTCGGGTCTATTGAAGCTCCTCGAAGCTCGTGTCGTTGCGTTGATCACTGAGCTATACCGTCTGTACGCTGTTAAAGTTGTAAAGTCTCATTGATGTAGCTTAAATGTTTTTATTGCAATGTTTTATGTTGAAATGTTTTCATTATTTATTCAATTACATTTCAGTAGCCTAATTTCAGTATTGTGATTATGAATTATTTTAACTACGTTTCACTTGTTGAATACATCTGCTACCAGCCTTCAATCGCTCTGAATCAGGCGCGGTGCGGCCGCAGATTACGCATAAGAGAGAATAAACCGGAATAAACGAACACTTTTCAGAGTCTATGATTGTAGCGCCTCTTAGCGGTAAAAGGCAGCAAATACACCACACATTTTACCGCCGGGGTGGAACGGCTGATGTGGGCATTGTCATGGCTTGCCTCGACATTTGCGTTTGAATAGCGCGCGTCCTCCGTGGGCGTGTCAGATTAACGCGTAATGAAGTGTAATGAGCTGGGAAAAAAAATACTGACAGCACTCTCTTTTCATACAGATTGCATAAACTGAGAATATTTGTTTTTTATATAAATTACTTCATTTAAAAGAAGAGAATTCAAGCTTCATAAAGAAAAATCTCTCGTGCCTGTGTGACAAGTAATCGCAGAGTTACAGTTAATCTTAGGACGCGTTTCAGAATGGACTTCACTGACAGAGAGAACGCAGAACTCGCATCATGTTTGTTTTTCTTTATTTGGTGAAAAGCACAACACTTTGTTTTTATTGTGAGTATCCACAAAAAAAATAGAAACTTAACAGGATCTAATGATGTATCACACTTATATGTAAGATCAAAATCAACCGAGTATTTTGAGTCTCTTTTGCACTGATAAGAAAAAAAACGAGACAATCGCGCCGGCGCGATAGCCGACCCCAGGGGGTTAATAAAACGTTACACTCACTTCAGTTGTTCTAGAGGTTCAGCAGGAACACGAATAGCTGGTACCGATCCTTTATTCAGGAGTAGCTTCTTAGCAAAACCAGCTTTATACTGATCCTCGTTTATAAAGCAGTCTGCTGAGAAATGATTCGCGCAAACATGAGAGCATTGACGTTGCTCGTGGGGAACATTCCCTTCGAAAACAGAACTCAGCCACTGCGTCTTCGGCGGTTCGGATTTAGGAACATTAAAATGACTGTTGTGTTCGTTATTGCACCCAAGAACAGAACACCACAATCGCTTAGACGCCATTCTGCTCATAGACACGAGCAGATAGAACGTAGAGCTCATAGAACGGCTCGATTTGAGGCAGGGGAAAACATATAAGGAGATTAAAACAAAAACACTGGATGGATTTTTATCATTATATGATGGTTGTGTACAGGCACTGCCAACACACATTTCAGTACAATCAACTTGAAAAAGTGCATGTACCATTATATGACCCCTTTAATGACTCCTCTTCCTGTTAATTTTGTTTTTCATGATATGGCACATTTAAGTAGATTAGAAACATGTACATGTCTTGTGTAATGGTTTATAGTAAGCATAAAATAAGCATTTTGTCTTTGTGTGTAGATGCCAGAGGTGTCGGTAGCAGGACGAGATAACCGCCCTGGGTTGCTAGGGAAGCAGCAGGCTATGCCCCATGCTCTTGCGTTGTACCAGCAGCAGATTACCATGGCACATGAATCCTCCCAAGAGGCCAAGCAGCAGCAGCCACAGCCAACCAAATCTCAGCATTATCCAGGGGTCGGTGACTCGAGCAGCCCACGGGTCAGGACTCGCAGCCCTGGTGTCTCTGACAGAGAGAGAGAGGGTAAGCTGCTCATATTCCTTATCCCACATTATCCTTTCATCTGTTCCTTCAGTCCGTTTCTCTCCTCAGCTTTCTCAACCACCATTGTTTTCCTCGGTTGTGTCTACCCCACCAGTTAAGCAAGTTCTGATGTGTGTGTCTGTGCACATGTGAGTGGTAGGGTTGTTGTATTTTTGAGTGCTGTGAAGAGCGTTGGTTGTAATTATAGTAAAAAAAAGATGGTGTATTCAGTCAAGACCCGACCACCTAGACAGACAGGTAGTGAACAACCACCAACAGCAGTTCACCTTGTTACCTGACACGTGCAGGTCTGAAATGAATGCTCCCTTAGTAACAGGCTGATGTGCACATTGAACATTATTTGGCAAGTTTTCACAAGCAAACAGCCGTTTCAATGGGAATCAATGCTATCTTTAATGGGTTCAAGTTAGTCACCCGGATTCGCTGCGTTAACCATAAAACCAATGCTTGGTTTAAAAGTGTGAGCTGTGCTTCATACATCGCTACACTATTGAACATAGACCATCACCTTTTTTGCCTGCAAAATTTGGCTAATGTGACCACACCTTAACAGAAATCTTCTTTAGTTTCAATAAAATCTTGCATAAAAAGTCTAATTTTATTAAGATCTAAATGAACTTGCACTGTTTATGAATCATTAAAACTAAACCATTGAAACTGAACTGAAATTTTAAAACCAAAATATTTTTGTAACGTTACTCTCCGTACACATAAAATTAGGGATGCACAATATATTTGTGACCATATTAGTATGAGCTAAGAGAAGTTATTCTTATTTTTTAGAATGTCCATCAGGAACTACTTCATATTTATTACACTGCTCTTTGGCACACTTGAGTCTAAAAAATCAGTTGCAGCATTCTGCTGTCAAATAAAGTCTGATTTCCATAGCTGTGCTAGTCTCTTGTATCGCTCTGTGGCCTCTTTCAAAGTAAAAAAAATAAAAATAAAATCCTCTTAGTTTGTATTAGAGACTGACTGGGCATTATCCTTTTTTAACTGTGGTTTTCTGTATATTCTTTATTTAAATGCATCCCTTTAAGAGTGCAGACACATTGGTGTAGATTTTTAATATCGACCGTAACATTAAAATATAATTGAAAGCCTATTTTTAGTCAATGATTAAAAGAGAAGCCCTTTAAAAAGAAGTTAAATGGATGAGGACAGAGAGAGAAAGTCCTTTTTTTCTGGAAAGGGTGGGATTATCTCATCTCAGTATCACTACACGCCATGAATAGGAGTCCTCTACAGGGAAATTTCACTTCATTAAGCAAAGATGGTTGTGGTAGTATTATATGTGGGCACTAAGTTAAGTCACAAAACTGCTCCTTTTGAGTACTTGGAGAGAAAGAGAGTCTTGGGTCATGGCCATGTGATGAGCTGCAGTGTGTCTGTCCCTGCAGAGCTGGAGTGGAACGAGAGATGGCTTCAGGCTCTGCTACATGGATTACGTAGGTTTACACACCACACGCGCATACTCACACACTGTTAGATCAGACTCTAATCAAGCGTGTTGATTTCTGGGAGTGTGAATGATTCGCAGATGTGTTTGCATGCCGCTACGCTCGCAGATTCCAGCTTACAGTGTTGATGAGCCTTATGATGAGTGGAATAACTGCTATCTGTGTGTTTTCACACTGGAGATTGCTGCTTTTGATGCAGGGGTTGTGATGATGATTTGAGCTTTGTCATTTTCACCTTCGCCAAAAAAGAGTGACATAGACTGCTATCCAGTAATCATCTGTTTGACAGTCATCTTTGTACGTTTTTGTGCATGTGTGCAGATAAATCCCGGGCGTTCTCTCCTCTTGCGGACGGTAAAAAGATTCCCGGGGCTGATGACATTCGGGCTGTTGGTCTAGGCCGGCCAGTGATGTCACCGTACCAGCTCTCGCCCAGAGACATGGCCAAATTCAGCCATGAACAGCTGCTACACTACAATCCCTGTAAGACAATATTGCCCTGTCTAAAGTCCCACAAATATTATTTATTTATTTCAGATAATATTCTATAATAAAATAAATATTTTGTCTTAATACAATTTAATAAAATAATATTAACTAAAAAATAAATTAAAAAATGTTTTAAATTTAAATGTAAAATTAGTTGTTAATATTATTAAGATGATATTTTTTACTGACACACTGCAGCAAAAGATATAAATAACTGGCTGAAAACCTTTTTTTTTTTTTTTGTGAAAATACTAACGTGCCTAAAACTTTTGCTCAGTACTGTATTTTTTTTCCTAATCACTCTCTTTCAGCATTGGCTCCCACTCTACAGCAACAGGAGAGAATGGCTGCAGTGCGGCCTCTTCATATCCCAGAACCCCCTCCTCTCATCTCCTCTGCCAAACCTGGCGGCTCTATCACGCAGGTAAGAGCAGCACTTAATCTCTCACAGTAGCAATGTTCTTTTGATGTGGTATTACTGGGACCGATCATTAATATTATGTATAGTGCATTCAAAGTGTTTTAATAGCATTTTAATATGTACATACTGGTGTTAATGTTGTTTTGTATTGCAGGGTACTCCAGTGCAATTGCACAATCCATCTCATGGCTCGGACCACGGGAAAATCCAAGCACCAGGATCCATGGCTCTCTCCTGGATGGACCAGAGGAAAATGGGTGAGTGTGAGTCGTAAGTGCGAGCAATTATAAGTCAGCAATCCGTTTTCCATATCCAACGTCTCCTGTCTCCTTAGGAGGGTTTCCAGTGGTTAAACAAGAGCAGTTGTCTCCACGTAGCTCCTCTCAGGCTGAGAATCTCTCCACACAGGACAGTGCTGCATCACGGGGTGAGTTTGGGACAAATCATCATCCCTCATCTCATTTCAGTCTTGGTTCAAAGAGATTAAAATGCAGAAATAGGGCTTATACCGCGAAAAGATTGAAAACAGTATTATCTCTCTCTCACAGGCCCCATGCCAGCTGTTCAGGGTGGCAGCATCACAAAGGGCATCCCTGGCACACGTGTGCACCAAGAACCTCCCATATCATATAGAGGAGGTTCTATCACTCAGGTAGGAAGCTTCCCTCCCTATAAAAGCCGTTTCAGTTCATTTTTTTGTCAAAGAGAGGTGGCACTGAAAGTTTTCCAAAATCTGTTTTTGCAGCTGCAACATTTCTTTGACTAATCAAAAATGTATTTACAACCAATTGAGTGAAATGTTACACACATTACAGTGAGCAGTCAGCTCAGATAAATGGCTCTTCAACAAACAAATGGAACAGGCAGTTTGCGTCACAGCCATACCACGTCATATTATGACATAACTGGTAATCAGTTGCCATAACAACAGGTACACAGCGTGCAATTCTGTTCTCTCCCTTTATTAATGTGTTTACACATCTCATTCTCATCGCAGACTGATGTTACTGATCACTCAAACACGCACTCAATGTGCCAACCGACCTACTGTGGCACATATTACATGCTCACGCAAATCAGAATGTTGTTGGGCGAGCGTTTAATCAGACCGGGGTCAAGTAAGTCTGTGTGTAGAGATGAGCTCTGTGTTTATCTCTGACATTTGCAAGAGTTATTGGCAGATTTATTAGAAGATAAGGAGCCATTGTCTACCTGATAAAGGTACAAGTCATATCCAGCTGAATGAAACATGGTATTTTTAACTAGTATGCATGAAGCTTAAACATCAATCAGACTTCCAATTAAAGGTCAAACCTTTAAACATAATTTGTCCTGCTGTGATTTCTTGAAACAAACTTGAAAAGTTTCCAGCCTATTTTTGAAGCACATTTTAGCATCCGGTTTTCAGTATTGTAACCTAAAAATACAATTGTTATGAAATACCAGAGACCAAAAGTGCTTGCTGCTTTGAATTTTCTGATCTCACAACACAAGGGTCAAACCAGGTCAGACTTGAGGAAGTCTCACCCTCCTATGTGCATTGTAGTCTTTTACTCGTTGTCTGTACAAATTATAATGAAAGTATTTAAAAGTATTTATGCTTATTACATAAGTATACATTTAAGACAACATCAAATAAATTGACCACAGTAGCTATCTTAGTAAATTTCCGTAATTTTATGGTAAACAGTTCATCATTGCATGTCAAAGTTTTCATATTTTTAATAAAGTTTTCATATTTTTTAAAAGACTTTCTGTACCTCTAAAACCTTCTGTTATTTTTTTTGCTGATTGTTGATTTCAGATGCTCTCCCCCCATGTGGGCATTAAAGTCACTGAAATATAATTGGACACTTTTTATGGAATATTGCAGAGTGTAAAATTTTTTTTAAAATAAAATGCATGTGTCCTATTGATATTTATTCGAAAAACATTAACTGCCCCTCCCCTTGCAACAACATCTCTTCTCTGGTGACGTGTGCACCGATGCAAAGACTGGGAAATAATCCCTCCCTTCCAGCAACCTGTTATAATAATAAATAATTGCAGCAATTAGCAAGCAGCAACCATCCAATCAAAATCAAGTCCCACCTTTTTCAAGAAGTTGTCTCACTTGGATATACGGTTAAAATATGCAAGAATGATCGCAACTTTCGTTTCATGGCGAATTTAAAGTCCCTGTAAAGGCAATTCTAATAAAAATAATTCTAAAAACACATTATAAATGTTATAAATGTATTGCTAAAACATATTACAAAGACACTGAACTGTGAAGTACTGAATTGTGGAGTTAGACCGTTGAACAGTTTTTCACCATTCATATTTTCCGGATTTTTTGGGCGGGGCTAAAACGGGGCTCGATGACGCACTGGAGCTCCTGAGCTTGTGGACACGCCCCTACTTGATGACGCACTGAGGCTGGCCCCTCCCCTAACAATAGATTTTGCATTAGTTTGGCGCTCAATCGCGAGTTACTGTCAGTACTATTAGTTACTACAGCCTACAGTTTGCCAGCTAGCTATGCCTTCGTCACGAAAATGCATACTACCTGGATGCGATCATGTACAAAACAGATTGGTGTCCTTTATTTAAATTTCCATTAAAACGATCACATCAAGAAGAGGTGGATTAATTTTGTGAAGAGCCACCTTGATGGAGAGCTGAGGATCACCGCCAACACCGGCCTCTGTAGTGATCATTTTACATGGGATAGTTTTATAAACTTTCGTCGGAGACAACTGAGATTCTCTGATAATCCGCTGTTACTGTGAATGGGGCCGAACCGACTATCTCCCGCCTCGGCCTTCATCCTCCCGTCCCGAAAGCAGTATCACCTAATATCACCATCGGCAGCTTTCCCGTGAGTAGGCGGGGTTTCAGCGCAGCCAGCGGACACGCCCCCAGCGTTTGAGAGCAGAGAATAATGCTCATTTTTTGAAGATTTTGATAGCTTATTTTATGTACTTGCTGGCTTTTTTTATCATTCAAATTTAGCTGGGTGGCTAATAACACATTTTTCTGTGGTGTGACAAACTCAGAACACATACTTAATTTTGACTTTACAGGGACTTTAAACAAAGCATTTTCTTTCATCTCTTTCAGGGCACTCCTGCAGATGTTTTGTATAAGGGCACAATAACCCGTCTAATCACTGAGGACAGCCCCAGCAGAGAAAGAAGCAGAGAAGACACTCCTTCTAAGGGGCACGTAGTCTACGAGGGCATCAGTGGACACATCCTTTCATTTGACCGTAAGTGTACACAAACATGTAAAAGCTCATAACTTAAGTGATAAAGGCAGAACTAGTTTCAAACTATTGTGTGTGTTTGATCACACAGGGGGTCCAAATTCTAAGGAAGAGGGTCGTGGGGACATGGGTGGGCTGAAGAGGTCCTACGAGATGATGGATGTTGGCATGTCTCGTGTGCCACCCATCAGAGACTCACTATCTGCGTCTGAAGGTAAGCATAACACGCTCTTTTTTTTTATTTTTATTTTTTATCAATCACGGACATGGAGTTTTACTGTTTCCATTTTTTCCAGTTTACTTTCCTTCACCTGCTTTTTCTCTGTGCTGCAGGTTTGATCAGTCGAGCAATGCCTCATGATCGTGATAGTCCTCATCTACACCACATCCGTGGATCCATATCCCAAGGTCAGCATGATCTCAGAAACACAGGCAACAGCCTCGACTGACCACCTTTAGCTTGAGATGGTCATTGTCTTAATTCTCTTTCTCTCTCAGGAATCCCACGGGATGACTGTCAGCGTCAAAACGTTAAACTGATGAAAAGAGAGGGCTCCCCATCACCCCGTGGCCCTGGTCATCCCACTGATTCTCTTAAATCACGCTCTCATGAGAGTATGGTGCCCACTGTTAAAGAGGGAGGACGCTCCATCCACCTGATCCCTCCTGAGGGGGTCGTGATAGGCAAGCCCAAAGAGGGCTCAATCACCCAGGTGACTTATAATTCTGACTTTGACATTTTTTACTTGTTGCGGTGGAAAATCTCACAAATTAATTTAAATACGGTAAAATCCTGAAAGTACTACACTTTTATTGCCACGTTTCCGAAAATCATATTAGGTTTGGATTGATGCGAGAAGTCTGGCTTTGATATCTTGGTATTGGTAATTGATACGTTGCCTTTGGCAGCTGATGAAATGAAGTCAAGGCTTTAAATACTGATATTTTCTCACTGAATGTGTCTTCTACAGGGCACCCCTCTGAAACAAGAGCCCGTCGGCTCATCCAAGCGGCATGACGTGCGCTCCATCATCGCCAGCTCTCCTCGTCCTTACTCCGGACTGCCCCCTCATCTAGAGCTCAGGCCTGAGCACAGAGGGTCTGACAGGGCCCGCTATGAGGAGGTGGGGAGCAAATCCCGACCCAGTGCTGTGGTCAGCACCCCCAGCTCTCTGTCCCGTGCCTCTCCACTGATGATGAGTGGAGAGCAAAGCAACAGATCCCACCACAGTCCAGTGGGCTATGAAGATCACAAAAGATCTGGCTATCCTCCACCCTCACACAGAGCCTCTCCACTGTCCGGCAGAGAAAGCTCACAGCGTGCACATGAAGGTATCATGTTCTACCAGTCAATGGTATTTAGTAGCTGGTGTGAGTTTTATGAGGTTTTAAAAATTGTTGCTCTGTGTCTTAGGCTCTAGTAAGGCCCAGCAGCAGGAGAGAAAGTCTACTCCCACCCCTCGAGATATGAGCTCCACTAAGTCTCCACTAACGGTGGGTGAGCACACTGCGTCGTTGGCCTACGAGAGGATCCTGCAGGGGCTGGGAACAGATATGTACCGTGGCCAGATACCTCTAACATTTGACCCTGCAACTCTGCCCAGGGGCATCCCGATTGACCCAGGTATTGCACGCATTTGCAATTTAGCAGTACAAATGACAGGGAATTTTAAAAGGCCTGTAAAATCTTAAAATGTAATGTGGAAAACAAAATTACAGAATTTACCTTTTATTTTATTTATTTGGAATTTCCCTATTTATTGATTTATTTTTTCAAATTAAATTTATTTTACATATACCATTCAAAAGTTTTTTTTTTAAAGAAATGAATACTTTTATTCAGCAAACATGCATTAATTTGATCAAAAGTGACCGTAAAGACAAATGCGTTTTTTTATTGTTTTTTTTTGTTACTTTTTATTAAAGGATCCTGAAAAAATTATCACACAAATATTAGGCAGCACAAATGTTTTTAACATTAATAATTTAAAAAAAATGTTTCTTGACTACCAAATTAGTATTATAATGATTTCTGAAACATCATGTGACACTAAAGTCTGGAGTAATGGCTGCTGAAAATTGATTATTCATTAATTTGAATATATCATCTATGTAGGGCTGAAGCATGTGATTCATTTTAGAATATATGATATGTTGTGTGTGCCAGCGCGATCAGTTGGATTTAATAAAGATATAAAGAAAACTACAATGCCTTGGAGTGTCACAAAAACGAGCGTAGCGTATAGCCTACTACTTGTCGCATAGTTTTATATTATATTTTGTTAATCTGTTAATTATTTAAGTGAAAAATATTTTGTGTAGTCCTATTTATTTTTATTCCTTTTACTACTTAATTGCAGTTTTTCTCGGATTACAGAAGCACTGCAGGTGCGTGATGTGTGGGAATGTTCTGTTGTTTATGCTGTTATATTTGCGCATATAAAGCTAAAGCCCTGGAAAATCTAAATGAACAAAATGCTCTCATTACAATCCTCCACCAGACTTACTATGCTGCACACAAGTTCACAATAAGTTAAAAACTTGCGTACACGAGCTGACACCTGACGTGAGACCTGATTTGGACCTTACGCCCAAATTTCCGTCGTACGTTCGTTTCATAAATGAGGCCCACTGTCTTTGTTTTTTCTACATTCATTTGGAGATAAAATGTGAAGGTATTACAACATAAAAATATATTAAAAACTTTAATGGTATGTACGACTAATCACAATTAATTGCATAAAAATGTGCGATTAATTAGTTTAAAAAAAAAAATCGATTGACAACACTAATATTATGTAATGTATTGTCTCTGTTTGACTTTCTGTTTATTGTCTCCACAGCAGCGTATTACCTGCCCCGTCACCTGGCCCCCGCTGCTGGCTACCCTCACCCCTATCCACCCTATCTGATCAGAGGTTTTCCTGAAACAGCAGCTTTGGAGAACCGACAAACGCTCTTCAATGACTACATTACCTCCCAGCAGATGCACCAGTGGCCCGCTGCTGCTGCCATGGCTGCCCAGAGACCTGACCTGCTCAGAGGCCTCACCCCTCGAGAACAGTCCCTAAACTACTCACCCACACCCAGAGGTGAGGGGTGGCCATAGCTTTTGTCTTTCACATATTCTAAGTCCTCTAAAGAAATCGAGCACAATTTAAGTAATTAATTCACTGAGAATTACATGAGAGTTAGTAAATGATGGGGAATTCAGTTTTTGGAGTAAATATTCCTATGTTAGTGACCTGGTGGAAGCTTTCGTTTAGCTGAATACAGAAATAGGCACTGATATGTACATTTGGGCAGTCATATTAAATATTGTTATATTAACAAATGATTGTCTGAGGCACGTTCATTTTGTTTACTGTGTATTTGCAGGAACATCTGCATCTCCCATGGATCGTCTCGCATACATCCCAGGAACCTCTCCAGGTTTCCCCGGCGGAGCCTACAACACCTCTCCCATCTCACCAGGTAGAGAGCGGTACACTCACTCAAACACACCTCATGGTGATTTAAAAACAAATTTTTGGGTAAAAGTGCTATTCACTTCACTTCATAATTTTATTGTCTCTTAACAGTGGGAGCCTCTCACATGAGCAAGATGCAAGGCAGTTTGACGTCTTCGGAGAGAGAACGAGAACGAGAGAGGGAGAGAGAAAGAGAGCGCGAAAGAGAGAGGGATCGCGAGAGAGAGCGAGAGAGGGACAGGGAGCGAGACCGAGAGAGAGAGCGTGAGAAAGATCGGGACAGGGACAGAGAAAGAGACAAGTCCCTCGGTCATGGTAACGTGGAGCACGCCCCTATATGGAGACCAGGTGAGCGCCCTCACCGCCTTCATTTTGAATGTGTAAAGCCACTTTCTGGAATATGTTTAATGCTTTTTTTTATGTCTTTTTATTGTATACATTTGGGGGCTTTTCTCAACAAATATTTTTTTATGGGATTAATTGTAATACATTTTTTGGAAGATTTTATAATTAATTTGATAAATTATGAATTAATTTACATACTATTATTTTATTATTATTATTTTTTATTTCAGGTTTATTTAAAGTACCTGAAAAATATTTTCAATAAGTTTTAGTTAAAAACCCAAAATGATATACAGCTGTAGTTATAATTTAATTAGTATTGAGTTGTTCAGTGTGCTAGTTAGTCTGCTTTAGTCAGTAGTCAATATGCAGACCATTATTGCTAAACGCCCAAACATTGTGTCCAAACAGGAGCACCTGAACAAATGTGCGGCAGTAGCAGCAGTTCTCGTCCCCCTTCTCATCCATTCATCGGTCACCAGTCGTCCCCGCTCTCCCCCCGTCCCCAGGACAACCTGCAGCAGAGACCCAGTGTCCTGCACAACACTAGCTCAAAGAACCTTACCAACTCTGAGCACAACAGTCCCTCTGTGCTACGGTAAGTCTCTATCCCTCATACTGCAGATGGTCAATCTAATGAGATAAACATGATGAAGCTGGCTTAAATTTGTTTATCTTTACCTTTCTTCAGGCCACCAGGTTCTGTTCGCTACCAAGGCTTTAGTGGGCACCTCCAGAGGTCTGGTTTACCCAGCGAGGGTTACCCATCTGGTACGGACCCAAACGCTAAAGACTCGAGCAGAGATGGGGGTAAAAGCCATGGGCGAGGAGGTCTGTCCAAACATCATGACCTTTCATCCAAGTCTGACCCCAAGCTGGCTAGTCCCGGTGGGGCATACTCGTACAGCCAGGCCCCTGGTTCCCACCACGGGCTGTCCACGAGTCGAGGGCACCCCTTGATGGCTCCCGAAAGCAACAGCGGCAGCAGTTCCATCCCGTCCCGCGGCGGGGACGGTCTCAGCAGCGCGTCAAGTAGGGAAAAGACTCAAAACAAAGTGATGTCCATACAGGAACACGAACTTCGAGCACTCGGTAAGACCACCATGACAGCGGCCAACTTCATAAACGCGATAATCATGCATCAAATTTCTTGTGATGCGGCGATGCCAGAGACTGGTGCGCTCGCGACCAACGGCACCTGTGATGGTAAGACGCTCTGGGACCTTTGGGCCGTTAACGCCACCTTCCCTCCCCTTCCCATCCTTCCTGTTCTCTACCAATCCACCCAAAGCCTTTCCATCCCTCTACCCTACCTCTACCCTTCCTGTGCCCCTGCCCCATCCCCGCCCCCTTACGTCTGTGGCCTAGTGCACGCTTGTGGTGGTTGGCATTGATCAGAATCAACCCAATTTACATTATTTTTTCGGTTTGGTTCATTATTGTTTACTTTGAATATGCTTCTACCCTTTGCTTTTGATCTTTTTTGGCATCTGAAGCATTGCTTAAAGACCACCAAAGGTTTTCCTCCCCGTTTTGTGTCACCTAAACTCATTGGACCTTTTGCCAAAACATCATTTTCAGGGGAGATTCTGCACGTTTCGGTCCAAACTTCCACAGTTTAAAGTATTGAAGCACATTAAACGATTAGAGCTTCTGTTCTGAAACGGCCACAGGCGTATGACTTAGTGAACTGATAATTCACTCTATGCCCTAACGGTCCAGAATGACGTGTCTGGAGATAAGCTTTTGTAGACCAGAGAGAGATCCTGAGGTGAACTTTAAGAGCTCATTCATTCAACTGTGACGTGGTTGCTCATTGTTTCATAACTTCCTTATTGGTTTGCCTCTTGTGTTCCCCCGTTCTTTTTTTCTCTTCAATTTGAGGAACATTTCATAGCTCTTCGTGTTTGCTTCCTGTTTCATTTCCTGTTTTGGAGGGAGGGCACTCTGGCACTATGACAGTTTGATAGCTGCATGAAGCAAACAATTACACAAGTTATAGTGAAAAAGGGTCAAGATGGATCTGGAGCTAAAAGAATATCAAAGTGTTTGGTTCCTAACGGTTGTTGAACTTCTGCATTCTTCTGCCATGCAGAACATGTTACTAAAATAAATTTAACTGAATCTACAGGAGAAATTTTGTTGTGAGCTTTGCAGTCTGAAATGAATGTGAAACTTCGATTCACATATAAATTACTCTTATGGTCCTTTCAGTTTAAAGCCTCAAATCTCTCACGCATTGAACACATGAGTCATGTTATTGATTTAAGTACACACTGTTCAAAATTTTGGGGTCAGTTAAGATTTTAGACTTTTTTTTTTCTGGATTTACTTTTATGCAGCAAGGATGCATTAAATTGATCAAAAGAGACTGTAAAGACATTTATAATGTTACAAGAATTATGGTTTCAACAAAAATATTAAGCAGCACAACTGTTTTCAGTAAGAGCTTTCTCTTTTGAACGGTATAGTTAGGATCATATTTATGAAAGGTGATTTCTGCAAAAATACTAAAAGAATCGGCAAGAATCTGATTCCGTGTAATAATTCCAAAATCATTAGTTTTTTGTGATTTACATCCCTGCATTTAACTGATGTTGTTCTTGGATGTGCTTAAAATCCATTAAGATTTTCTTATCCATTAGAATTAAATTCATTGTTGATTTAAATATCGATTTAATTTATTTTGTGTTAAGTATGTAGTTAGGACCCTTTATACTTGGTAGATTTTCCCAAAACTACTATAAGTATCATTAAGGGAAATCAGAACCAGAATCAGACCTCAATCAGGTGGTACAATCAGGTATTTTCAATCAAGTCTATTACTAGTAAAGTTCTATACTTTGTTCTTTTGTAAAGAAAAGTCTGCGTAGTGTGGAGACAGCTGCAGGAAAAAGGAAAATGTGTTTGACTGACTTCTGGTAATCAAGCAGATGTATTCACCTCTCCTACCTTCACAGCTCATTTTAAACACACATTTTGCTTCTGTTTTATCGTTGTGTTTTTGTTCTAAGCATTCAATCGGCACAGTGCTTCGCTACAGTCAGATGCCTCCATAATGTTGGCTTGATCTCTGAACACACATGTGAGCAAGTCATTGAGTAATCCCAGAGCCTGTATGTGACCACACCGCTTTCACACCCGTATCTGCTCTTACCCTCAGAGTGCTCCAGAGCTTCTGCCACACCATACTCAACTACACTTTCATGTCTTCTTCTCCACCTGTGTGCTTCCCTGTCCTCTCTGCAGCTCACAAAAAGGCAATGGAACAGCTGTACGGGTCTGAGGACAGACTTTCTCCAGGTCAGCAGCCATCCTCTGCCGTCAAAGGCTCTCAGAGAGTGGTCACCCTCGCCCAGCACATCAGCGTAAGTGTCTTGTCAGATTGTGACATTTCTTTGTTGAGTCAGAACCAGGTTCAGAAATTAAAAGAAGAAAGAAAAACAGGGCATAATTTGGGTACTCTGTGTATTTTATTGCTTTTCAAGTAGAATGTACATAATAAATAAAAAAATAAAAAAAACGCTCTGCATTAAAAACCCCCGCTTTCTCTCCAGAAGTCGGGTTTTACATCGCCTCTACGAATTGCATACAGAGGTGAAGGTACCTGGACGACCCCCTGTGGTTAGCGCAGTTGTCATACCTTGCAGACATTTGACAGGTTGAATTTGTTAAACACATTGAAGCAAGGGAGAGATGCCACCATCTTGCCTCTTTCAGACATATCAGCGCATTGGTTTGCAAATTGGATCTTTGACATGATCGGCTGATCAATAAAAATGTTGCATGTTTCCACACTTCGCTGTCATGTGGAAGAGACAGGGATAAATATCTCTCCTTTGATCAACACAGTCGCTTAACATGTTGAAGGACTGAATCAACAATTTGGCCGTTAGCATGGATTTCAGTTAATTTGTTTGGATCAGAGACATAGACGCCGATCCCATGTGTGCTCGGGGGCTCAAGCACCCATGGAAATGGTAGAGCACCACCAACGGAAAAACACGAGACGTTCTCCATTCATTTTAACCAATAAGAATTATAAAAAACAATTGCAGCTTTGAGGCCATTTCTGTGGGCGTTATTTTGATGACAAATGTCGAGAGTGCATCATTGTAACACGAGAGAGCATCCATGTAACGAATCTCTCCACTCGCAGGTGTATTTCTTTCACTCACACACTAAACTGGACGTGCACTCTCAAATATACAGTGGTCTCGTGGCTCTCGCTCAGATATATGTGCGTGATCAAACGTTGTCCTGTGCGCTTGTGAATCTCTACTTGTTCCTTCTCTAGAATTGTCTTCTCTCCTAGATTTAATGTTGCCCGAAGCTTTCAACCACCAGACTCTCACGATTGACAAGATTGTTTCATGAGATAGCATTTTCAAGCTGATTTGATGACTGAATATTCTCAGTTAAATTACTTCTCCCATTCACCTCAACTTAGGCCTATTTGTGCGAGGCCGGGCTTTCAAAATTGACTGCCTTGAAAACCAAGGCAGATGACAGGGGAGGCTTGGGGGGGCTTAAGTTCTAAAAAGTTGAGAACATCCGGTCTAAAGTATTAAGATTGTATTTGACATAAAAGTCAGCACAGATACAATTAATAAGGTATTTATAAAAAATGCCCTTACAAAGGTTAAAAATGCCCCTGTAAATAAATTCCAGGGGGCAAATATTAACTTTAAGTTCATTTCTGGCCGTGTTTAAAGGTTTTAAACTATCAGATGAGCAAGAGTGTTGTCCTTCTGAATAGAAATATGTGTACTTGTCCCCTGCATCATCATCACCAAATTGATGTTTTCTCTTTACAGGAGGTGATCACTAAAGACTACACACGCCAGTCGCAGCAAGGCCAGATGGGAGGTCAATCATCTTTGCAGCCTGTGTTTGGGTATCACAACTCCCCTGTGCTGGATCTCACCCGTCCACCCAGCGCCCCCCAAGCCCAGACACCCAGCGATCCCAACGCACGCTACACCCCAGAAGGCACTGCTGCGGAGAGGGAGAGAGGAAGGGACAGGTCTCCTCCTCAGAGTAAGGCATCTCCAGTGAGTCTGTCTGCTGATGGGATTGAACCGGTTTCACCACCCGGGGTTTCAGAGCCTGAGACGCCAGGAGCTGCCTACCCCAATGAACAAGCAGAGCAAGGGTATATAACATACAAATGCATTCACACAATAGCGATGGAAGTCAGAATCTGTGATTGAGACCCGAGCGGTCACAAGGAGAATCGCACCAAGATATAAACACGGGAGCGATGTTGGCATCCAAAAAGGTGTTTATTAAAAACAGTTGTGCAAATAAATATGGTTAAGATCAGAAATAAAACAGGTTATCAATAAAAACTGTTTAAAAACTAGAACTGTTAGGTACTAAAACAGTAACAACTCTCTTCTTAAACTATTGAGTCCAGAGTTTCAGTACGCTCAAGCAGCGCTACAATAAGCTTGTTCAAATTTACTCAAACCATAATCCATCATCCAATCCTCACTTCCACTAGTGACGGCACACATTTTCCCGCTTACTAATGAGCATACCATTTTTTTAACTCTTGCCTCACCATGATTAATAACTACACAAGATAATATTAAAACGTTTTATTTATATAGCGCCTTTCCAGTGCTCAAGAACACTTTACAATGTACATGCAACAAGGAAGGGGAAACACCAATAGGGTAGACAATGATGACAAACAATAGTAGTAGGTCAGAGTAACAAGAATACAGAACAGTAAAAGAGCAGATGGAGATAAGCACAACAAAATACAGATCACAACTTAAGAATGATAACATTCAGAATGATTAAAAACAAGCGTTAAAACACATCGATAAATAGAACAGATAAAACCAACACATACATTTACACAAACATTTCCATTAATAGCTATAAATGAGCGCTCCCATACAGTTTGAACTTTCTTTAAGGCCACGCGCACTCAGCTAAAACCGGAAATATAAAATAACAAATCCCACGTAAATATTATAAAATGCATAGTAACAGTAAGAACAAAGTAAAAACAGTGATGGAAGACAACGGCAAGGTCTCCATCAAAGAGTGTTCATCTGAGTGGTCCAAGACCCGAGCACTTTGTTGCACTTGAACTTGGAATACACACAAAAAAAGTGACTGGATTTGAGGAGTTTATGTGGTTGAAATTAAAAAAAGTAACAAATCCTTCCTTTGCTGGTCAATTTGACCGCCATAGGAATAAATGGAATGTGAGGATTTTTTTTTTATTTGCACGCCCCCCAAATTCCCCAGGAGGGATTTGTTACAAAGTGCGAGGGAAGGATGAGGGTTCCGATAAAACATTCATGACTTGGACATCAAATAAACAGACTCTTTTGTCCTGTGTTTTCATTAATTGTTCTCTACTTTTGTGTCTCAGTATGGGATCTCGTTCTCCTGCCAGTAGCTCTCAACCACCAGCCTTCTTCAGTAAACTGACTGAGAGCAACTCCGCCATTGTCAAGAGCAAGAAGGAAATGATTAAAAAGATGGTGGTTGGAGCAGAGGCTGAATTCAGTAAGTTTATGCGACTGTTGTTATTTTTTTACTGAAATAACTGCCATTTATGTGCATGTTTTGTTGCTGGCTAAAAGGTCTCAAACTTGTCTCTTCCTTTCTCTGTTTTAGACCAGGGCCAACCTGGGACAGAAATCTTCAACATGCCTGCCTCTACGAATGCAGGTGAGCAGCTCCGCCAGTTGTGTTTTTTTTATTTTTTATAGAATAGCAGTTCCTTTTAAACTGCTTTCCTGTGTCTCAAGAAAAGCTTGGCACTTCACACAGTCCTGTTCCTTTAACACAACCACTGTAACATCTCTTTTTAGGACCCGTGAGCGTGCGTAGTCACCCAGCACCAGAGGCCAGTGGTAATACTATAGGTCTGGAGGCCATCATCAGGAAAGCCCTCATGGGCAAATATGATGAACAGATGGACGATCGCTCGCCGTCCAACTCTGTCAACTCGATAAATGCTGGCGTACCAGCCGCTGTCGTGCCGCCAGCTTCAGCGGATGGCCGTTCTGAAGACCCCTACTCCCTGCCAGGTGCGTCAAATAAACCCTTAATAATTCACCTACCTTCATGGCAGCATGTGTCAGGTTTTGACACCTTTTTTGGACCAAATGTTTCCACAAAGAAAGATGATAAAGTATTAACAGCACATTGTTAAAGGACGAACCTGTATTTAATAGTTTTTAGTTTTGTTGTTTTTTTGGTTAAAGGTAAAGGGCGTGACCTAACCTGTCCATTTTGGCACCTGCCTAATTTGACTAGTTTTTACCAAGTGACAGGTGAATTTGCTCCAAAATATTTCCATGTCTACAACAAAAGAAGCATGGTCTCTCCTTTATAAGGTGCATTTCCATTGTCCCGCCCCCTGATGTCCCATTGAGTCACGATCCACCAGCTGAGAATTATTTTGGAAACACAATTCAGATATCTTAAATCTTTTCCCCCAAATGTATACAGCAATTTTGATAATTTTCACAAAACTTACATGTCTCGCAGAATATTTTATTGTACAACTATCTGAACATACAATATATAAAAGAAAGAACAGCCTCTTCTTTAAAAAAAAAAAAAAAATTATTCTAGCTTTATGTATTCTTTTTTATATATATTTATATATATAAATACCATGAATGTGGGTAAGTTTCATTAAACAAAAGCAACATTTTGAACAAAAAGCTAAGAAAATCACATTTTTGTCAAAGAATTCAACCGGATCAAATTCAGAATGATGATGAAAACCATCAAAACATCGCTTTTATCAACACCCCCAACGATTGAACAGTCCTATACCTCTTCTTGGGTCGACATTTCATTCAGTAACGTTTTAAGCATTTATAAGCTGTTGAATGTTTTATGATTGATCTCGTTAGGCGAGTGTAAGCAATGCTTCTATCTCTTGTTCCTGCTGCTGCTTCGCTTGTTTTTGGATCAGGAGGTGCTTTACTATTTCAGAAGATCCGTAACAGTATCCCCCTACCACATAACAATGAAAACATGGATTGCCGGAAAAACTTGTCAGTGTCGGGGAAACGTTGTCATAAATGGCAGAGAAAGGTTTAATATATGTTTGTCTGAATATGTCTGATGTGTGCCCTGTGTTTGGGTTCAGGTAAATCCAAAGGGGGGCGCTCTAACGGTCGCAAGACTAAGTCTCCTGGTCCTGGTCTGTCTGGAGGCGAGAGACCTTCATCTGTGTCCTCTGTCCACTCTGAGGGAGACTGTAACCGCCACACCCCACTCACCAACAGAGTGTGGGAGGACCGGCCCTCATCTACAGGTACAGTAATTAAATGTTAGCAACACTTGCCAACTAAATTAACTGAATGCATGTGGACTAGTATTTCTAATTATATAATATATATATATTGGTTAATTTGGTTAATGCAAAATTAGATCTACAAATCTACACTACCATTCAAAAGTTTGGGGTCAGTAAGATTTTTTTGAGAGAGAGTAATTCGTTCTTTTATTTAGCAAGGACACAATAATACTGTTTTTACTGTATTTTTGCTTAAATGCAGCCTTGGTGAGCATAAGAGAGCCAACCCCAAACTTTTCTGATGTTTTTATCTGTTTCCTCCTCTCAGGCCCCACTCCATTCCCCTGTAATCCCCTGACCATGCAGATGCGTCTCCCCAGCGGGATCATGTCGGCACCCTCGCCTTCCCCTACACATCCAGGCGCGTCGGCGCCCACACAGGGCCAGACTCAACCCCGCACCTGGGAGGAAGAACCCAAACCTCTGCTGTGCTCTCAATACGAGACCCTGTCAGACAGCGAGTGAACACACACCTCACGCCGCGTACAACAGGACTGAACGTTTGCTGCTTTATGAACAGAAACTTGTTACTGTAAACAGGGATGTTCGTGAACACACACGTACTCATGTCCATACTGACACACACTTATGGGAACATGCATCCATCTGCGCTCATGCCCTCTGATACCTACACAAACATATTCATACATGCAGAGAGACACATGCCGTAATCGACCCCTGGTGCACGCACTCAAGCCGTGTGTGTTGATGTGTCTGTGTGTTTGTGAATGCGCACACATGTGTGCCGTCACTCCAGGACTACTCGTTGGAAAAATCACTTTTTAATTTTTGTGTGTACACACAATACACACACACACACACACACACTTCTATTCGTGAAGGCTTGCTGGCCTTATCAGAGTTGACTCATGGACTCGTCTGTTTTGTTGACACATTTTGGAGCATTCATCATTAGACTGCTCAGGACACATACTCTTATACTTTAATACAACTGCAAACTGTTTGTTTTGTGTGTGTGTGTGTGTGGCATACTGCAAAGGCTGGATGAATCCTCTGCAGAAACACTCGTACGTCCTCTCAGTTCTCATGTGTCTGTAGCCCTTCATTATGGTTTCTGGGAGTGTTCATGTGTTGCAAACATGATGCTGTTGGGCCATCCGATTGTGTGTGTGTGTGTGTGATGAAACAAGACCTTCAGAGAGGCAGGTTAGCTGATCCCTGTGCTAAACCTTATCCTGTAACATTCTGTCCTTACCTTTTTATTTCAGAGAGTTTACATGGGCGACCATATCATTGGTTTACAGGGTACACATAATGTTAATTTTTTTGACATCAAACCTTCATTTTTTACTTTTAATTTTGACACTCAGAAACAACTCTAGCTGACCAATAACTTTCTTTTCTGTGATAGCTGATGGGAGACGTTTCGTTTCTAGTTTATTTTGGATTGTTGTTTTTAATGTACATGTACATCTTGATCGCATGTTTTTTGTAATGAGTTAAGCACTTAGTCAGCAAACGGTTCCTGTTGGTGTCCTTCAACAGATGCCGACCTGAATGCAACTTTTCTTCACAGCATTTAATTTAGTTCATTTCTTATACTGTGTTTTGTTGATTTGTTTCTTCACCTACCCTGTCAAGTGCTCCACTCTCTAGCGACAATCACTGGCAGAGAGTTGAGCGAGTGGACGCGTCTTTAGAGGAAGCTGCTTTATCAGGTCTGAATGTCCCAACAAACCTGATGTTTTTCACGTCACCTATTTGTTCAAGAGTTAAAGCCATGCTGTCTGGCCAGTCCTTTGACACGACACTCACCGAGAGCTGCTTTTACTTTCGCTCTTTGTGCTTGAACGAAGGGTTCGGATTGTTTGTTTTTCCCCGTGGGCTCATATGAGGCGATGATATATCCTGCGTAATAGAATAAAGAGGTGAGCAGACGCCACACCTCGTATAACCTGTAGTCCTTCACTCTGTACAGTTTTAAAGATGATTCTAGTGTTAAGTGCCATGTATTTGACATACATTTCTGAAGTTAAAAACTACCAAGTGACTACGCACCAGTTTTTTTTTTATTATGGTTTGCTCCTTGTTATGCCAGGGTTGTACAATTTGTCACACAGGCACAATTTTAAATCGTGAACGAGACATTGACTGTGTCAGTTTCTCTAAAACGCCTCTTTTTCAGACCACCTCAGTGGTGGGGTTACTAATTGTTTTGCATGCATATTAGATATAAGACATATTTTAATTCGTATTGTTTGACTTTTATTTGTCACATGGTTTTACTATGAAAGGTATCTTTAACAGTTTAAACTGTTGTAACCTCCAGACTTTGGGGATATTTTTGGAAGCTAATTAAAGTTCAGCAGTGGGTTTTATCCGGTTTGGGGCCTTTGTTGTTGCTTTGGTGGTTAAGGACAGTTTTAGTGCACTACCTAGTGTGGTTTTGTGAAATGGGGCTTTATCTTCAGTCACTTCAATCCCAAATACACTCTCATCAAGGTCCCCGAATGGGGTCTGCAAACAGTAACTATTCTCTTTTTAACCACAACATCCACACAAACATCTCAGAATGCTCTGATCTTGAGACTCATTCTCTGACATATCACTCCAGACAGTATTGTATTTAGTGGACAAGTCACTCTAAAGTTCAGTGTTTTCTTGTATAGCGAGCGAGCCCCTTTCCCCCTCTATATTGACCTTTTGTTTGACCTTTTGCTAAGGACAGTATTGCACTTTCCTTAGATGAGGCGGCGTTTTATTTGTAACCGATAAACGTAAACGAAGCCGAGAGATTAAAACAAATGAAGAGAAGAGACGGGAAAACAGCGGTAATCGCCCCTCTTAAGAATTAGAAAGGTTAAGTGGGTATTTGGGTGGCATCTGTTTTTGTACAACCATTTTGTGCATATTCCTTTTTTTTTTTTTTTTTGTATTAAGACCCACTGTATTATAGCGAGGAGTGTAAATAGACCTAAAAGGATGTACATATTTATGTGATTTGCTGCAAGATTGATATTCACACTGTTGTATTTCAACATGGCCACCAGCAAGCTTTGTGGATAGCAGTGTAAAAATTAAACCGAAAAAAAAAAAACAGACACTGCCTTAATGTTTAAATAAAAAGCTTATTGCCATTGATTTGTTTGCTGTCTTTTTTGTGGGCGGGGGGGGGGGGATTGTGCTACTGTGAATTTACATTGCGAATGTTATGTTTGTTGGTACTAGTATTTATTGATTTGTCATCTAGTGTAGCTTAGCTCTGAACATGCCAGGCACACCCAGCCTGTCTGAAATCACCCACTACAGTGTCCCTTTTATTTATCCTGCAGAGTTGAGCTCCAACCCTAATCAAACACACCTAAAGAAGATAATCGGTTTCTTCAGGATTACTAGGCTGCGTTTAACTCCACTTTTAGACATAAACTCGTGAACTTCCCTAAGCACTTCCCCTCTGGGGAATCTCCGCCGCCATTTTGAAGCGTGTTCAACATTGTCAAGAGGACAAGGGAAGTTTATTTGGACCTACCTTCGACCCCTCGATTTTGACATAGGGAGCAAGTCTACTAAATAGCTGCTGCGTCCCAATTCAATGGCTGCATCCTTCGAAGGCCTATTGCGTCTCCGAGGCGTGATAAAGGCTGTCCCAATTTGAAGGCTCCTGCTTCAAACATGGCCTCAAAATACATTCTTCGTTTCGAAGGCAATGAAAGGATGGATCCTTCGCAGTGTAGCCTATCCCAAAATTCATTGTGCGCTGGGGACAACAAAAAAACATTTTTAAAAAAAAAAGAAAAAATCGGATTGCACTTTTAAATCTAAGTATTGGGTTTCAACTCTTTTATATATTTTTTTTTAAAACTCACTTGACGTGTTCCTTTTTGACCATTCCCTCCCCTTTATTTAAATAAATAAATAAATAATGACATGCCACAGTGTGAATGTCCTTACAGATTGTTTGCAACAATCACATTATCGATCATGTTAACATTCGCTAACCTTTCACAATAATGAACAGGTTGGGATAGGTGTAATGTTTGCTCACTGGCTAAATCATATTTTACATATAATAACTGGACCAGACACGGACCACTCGAACTGTGCGCTTTTATTATTATCCCACCAACCTCGACACAGTCTCGCGAGACTTGCCCGAGGGCTCCGTTGTCCCTTTTTGGAAATACAGTCAGGATGTTACATCTCCCTTCTTAAGAAACAAATGGCATTACCTAAACACACGCAACATTAATTCCGTGAACATAACAATTGTGCTTAATGCATATATAAGCAGTCTGACAAGTACAGTCTGTGGTCATCGTTAGTGTCATTGCTGTAATGTAAACAAGTACGGGCAGCATTTAAATGACATAAGACGTGGATGTAGATAAGACATTCGTTTCCTAGTCAGAAACAATGTTTTGATTTTTGTATGATTTAAGTAACCTGAAGGTGAACTAGTTGTGAAAAGACAGAACAGTCAGTCAAACTGATTTCACAGTGATTCCGAGGTATCGGGTAAGTAACAGGTTTGTAAACACATTTTCTCTTTTTTTTTTTTTAGGGCAGCGATCCGCCTACACCCTTTACATTATAAGTCAAGGACTTGTCTTGGCCTGGAGATGCGGTCAAACCTTGTTGTGTAATTGGGCTTTTGTTGGTTGCGGGTGGCCCGCAGGTTCAGGTTTTGGTGGCTGTGTGTTATTGGTGTGTGTTTCTGCATGCTGTGTGTCTTTAGTGTCTGGAGCATCTCTGCTTTCGCGGAGGTGCCAACGGTTGCGTCGTAGAGTTTGTCCATCTTCTGTCTGGATGTGGTAGCTCCTATGTGTGTGTGCATGTTGTGTTACCATTGCAGGTCTCCAGGAACCATCCTCCTGACGGAAGCGAATAGGTGTGCCAGTAGGTAGGTGAGACAATGGCTTGGTGCCTCTGTTGAAGTATGCTTGTTGGCGGTGTTGGCACGCCTTCCGTCTGTCTTGGATAGCTTTCTGAGGTGCTACCTGTGGCTGCAGATGCCTACTGGTCCCTGGGAGTATGAAACGTAGTCGTCGGCTCATCAGATGCTGGGCCGGTGACTGGAGGTTGTCCACCGGAGTGTTCCTGTACTCCAGCAGAGCGAGGTAGGGGTCTGTGTTTCCGGCTTTTGCCTTGTCCAGGATGCGCTTTGCTGTCAGGACAGTCTTTTCAGCAAGGCCGTTGCTCTGTGGGTAGCGTGGACTTGTGGTGTGGGTGAAGTTCCACGCGTTTGCGAAGCAGTGGAACTCCTCAGAGCTGTAGCATGGTCCGTTGTCGCTGATGACTGTCTCTGCGATGCCGTGACGGGCGAACGCGGACTTGAGTTTGGTGATTACTGCAAGTGAGGTGCAGCTCGTGAGTTGCTCCATTTCAAAGAATCTACTGTAGTAGTCTACAATGACGATGAAGTTTTGAGTGTTCCATGTGAAGAGGTCTGTGCCTACCACTTGCCATGGTCTCTCGGGTATGTCATGTGACCACTGGGGTTCTTTGTGGTTAGCATCACGTCGTTCTTGGCATATACAGCACTGTTCTACTATTGCTTCTATTTGTTTTCCCATTCCGGGCCAAAACAGGAGGTCTCGTGCTCTATGCTTGCTTTTCTCCACACCCATGTGTCCTGCGTGTATGCGCTGGAGCATGTCTCTTCTGAGGCTCTGGGGAACTATGATTTTCTCACCTTTGAAAAGTATTCCTTCCATCTCAGAAATCTCATCTCGGTGGTTCCAATATTCCTGGATGCCGAGCGGGCATTTCCTCCTTTCATCAGGCCATCCGTTCTGCGCGGCTTTTCTGAGTGTAGTAAGCTGTGCATCTTGTGCTGTTGCGTCCTTGATCTCCAGTAGCTTGCTGTCACTCACTGGAACAGTACTTATTAGTGTATGTACCTGTGCTTCCATGCTTTCCATGAGGCTGCTGTCTTGGTGCTCAATGGATTTCCGGGACAGGGTGTCGGCCACTGGGATGTCCTTTCCGGGCCGGTGGATGATGTGAATGTTATATTTCTGAAGCTGTAGTATCATCCTCTGTAGCCGCGGTGGTGCTGTGGCCAGCGGTTTTCGGAGGATTGCTTCCAGAGGTTTGTGGTCAGATTCTACAATCACACTCCGGCCATACATGTATTCATGGAAACGCTTCCAGCCGAATAAAACTGCATACAGTTCCTTTTCTATTTGGGCGTAGTTCACTTCGGTGCTGTTGAGTGACTTCGAAGCATAGGCGATGGGTTTTCCGTCTTGGAGCATGACAGCGCCGAGGCTGCATTTTGAGGCATCTACTTGGAGTCTGAGTTCTTTTTGTGGGTCAAAGTACGCGAGCACAGGCTGATCTGTTATCAATTTTTTCGTCTGTGTGAATGCTTTGTCGTGGTTTTTGTCCCATAAAAATTCACTGTCCTGCTTCAGCAGTTGGCGTAGTGGTGCGTTTATCTCGGAGAGGTGTGGTGCGAATCTGGCCAAATAGTTAATCATCCCGAGGATGGTTTCCAACTCCCCTCTGCTTGTGGGTGGCTGCATTTCTCGTATCGCTTTCACCTTCGCCGGGTCTGGCTTGACGCCTTCTCGCGAGAGCGTGTGACCGAAGTAGCTGACCTCTGATACACTTATTTGGCATTTGTCGGGATTTAGCTTTACCCCTCTTTCTCTTGTGCGCTTCAGCATGGCCCTGAGGTTGTTATCGTGTTCAAGCTTTGTCTTACCGAAGACGAGTATGTCGTCGACAATGGCAGCTACACCTGTGAGGCCTTCATATGTCTCGTCGACGCGCCTTTGGAATTCGTCTTGGGCTGAGTTGATTCCAAACCTGTATCTGCCGAAGGGGGTATTAAATGTCGTTAACAGGGAAGACGTTGTACTCAGCTTTATGGCCCAATAGCCTGATCTGGCGTCGAGGACGCTGAAGTACTGCGCTCCGGCGAGCTTTGTGGTGAAATCTTCTAGAGTCGGCAAGGGGTAGTGGGGCCTTTTTATTGCCTTGTTGAGGTCTCTGGGGTCCAGGCAGACTCTCAGCTTGCCAGTCTGGGGTTTTTCGACGACTACGAGGGCGTTAACCCATTCTGTGGGCTCTGTCACTTTGCAAATTACGTTGTTCTCCTCCATCTTGTCGAGCTCTTTTTTCAGTCTGTCTCGCAGAGCGATCGGTACTCTTCGTGGTGGGTATACTACTGGTGTGGCGAGTGGGTCGACATGGAGGTTGCACTCCCCTGGAAACTCTCCTATGCCCTGGAAGACGTCTGTGTATTCTTTAAGGAGGCTGTCTGTGTCTGTACATGGTTTTGCTTCTTCCTCGGCCACAGCCAGTATCAGTTTGATTAACTTGAGGTCTAGACTAGCTCTCATCCCTAGGATGGGAGGTGCTTTGGTGTCTACTATGTAGAATTCGAGCACGATGGAGGTGTTTTATACTTGCACTTTAGACGACAGGTGCCCTTCACTTTCAGGAAATCACCACCATAGCCGGAGATCTTTTGGGTGGTTGGTTTTACGGCAGTATCTCTAAACAGTCTTTCAAATGTGTGTACGGGAATTGCATTGGTCTGTGCGCCAGTGTCAATTTTGAATTTAACTTTCTGGGTCCCAGTGGTGTAGTCTACGTGATACGCAGGTATACGCCGTATACCCACTAGAAAATGTCAAGGATTTCCATATACCCACTAGGAAAGGCCAAGGATCTCCGTATACCCACTTAAAAAAGCGCGAGTATTCGTAACAACATCGTTTTGTGACAGAACTTTCATTCATAAATTCACCCCGCCGTCTGTGTTTGCGCAGCGGATCGAATCGCGGAATCCAGTCACAAATGTAACTTAGCCTACTGTAAAGCGGAACGTCACGCAATTTGGCCATTTTTGAAAGAATAAATCAAAAGTAGGGATGTACAACGAATCAAATCTCGATATGTACTAGTGTGTAAACTAGTGTACTAGTGTGTAAAGCTCAAAAAGACTGCTATAGATCTGACTGTGTAAATCACCCCCTTCATTGTTCTTTTGAGGTCCTCCCCTCAGGTCGGAGATTTAGAGTCCCTTGTTTTAAGTCCAATAGGACAAAGAACTCCTTTATACCAAGTGCAATTAGGTTGCTAAATTTGCACAATTCTTTGACCTAGATGAGTAGTAGTGTATAAGTTTTTAATTAGTAGTTTGTGTTGTTTAATTGTATGTGTATGTGGTGTGTACCTGTTGTGTTACCTGTATGTTTACCTGGCTGCAAGACAAGTTTCCCTTAGGGGACAATAAACTGAAACTGAAACTGAACTGATAGAAATAAACTGCATGTTCTGTGTGTTTCTGTGAATGAGCGCTCAATGTGTGCTCTACTAGCTACACACTGAAGCGCGCGTGACACGCGTTGTGTTTTCAGCGTCTATGAGGAGGACATGCACACATTTGAACTTCATCGCAGACCTTTTATGAGAGTCACTTCACAAGAATTTTACCATTTCATTTGATAAAACTATCGTCATTCATTCGTATCCACTCACAAACTTTAAAGTCTTCATGACAACCTGTCAAAATAAAAGTTTTGTATAACGAAGAAAATATAACAGAAATATATTACTATTGCACAGTAGAGTATACTTCAAGTAGGCCTAATAATAATAATAATAGTTTATTAAAACAAACAGAAGCTCAAATGTCTTTAATTTACAACCCACCATAATAAAAGTTTGTAGAGAGAAAGAAAGTAACTCGAAGGAATTATTAAAGAAATTGCATAGTAAGATGTAGCCTCTGGGTTGGGGGGGGGGAGAGTAATATCACAGTATACTCACTACAAAAAACTAGACTACACCACTGCTGGGTCCCGATTTCAATTTCAGCATAAGCTTGTTCATTACATTTTCCTGTGTTTTCACTTGTAAGTCCGTCAATAAAAAGATCTACCTGCTCATCTTCAGTGTCTTCATCCATAGTGTGAATCACTTTTCTTGTGTGTGTGTTTGTGTGTAGTTTTGACTTACAGACTTTTGCAAAGTGATTGAATTTTTTGCACTTCATGCATTGCTTTCCTTTTGCTGGACAGGCGCCTTCTTTGGTGGTATGCAGGCCGCCACATCTATCACATTCTCTATGAGCTGTGGCGGGCTCTCTCGGCCTGGCTTTGTAACTTGTGCGCGTTTGTCTGTGTTCCAGTCTTCGGGCTATGGCGTGTACCGCGTCGTTGTTGGGGTATTTGCTTCCCACCATCTCTTTGAGTTGGACTTGTGCTAGCTCATGTGATCGCGCAATGTTGATGGCTTGATCTAGCGTTAGCTCCGCGCCGTGGCTGAGCAACTTCTCCCGCACTCGCGGTGAATTTGTAGCGAAAACAATGCGGTCTCGCACCATCTCGTCACTGTTGGGGTATCCACAGTCCTTTACTAACAGCTTCAATTCTGTGACAAATTGTTCGAAGGTTTCCCCATCACCTTGCGTTTTCTCGTGGAAACGATATCTTGCATATTACATTTACATTACATTTAGTCATTTAGCAGACGCTTTTATCCAAAGCGACTTACAACTGAGGACTAAACCAAGCGAGTCATCGTGAAGAGGCAAAAACAACGCAAGAAGTGCTCAAAATACAAAGTTCAGACATAGCTCGGAGTAGCATAAGCCAGGCAAGCGAGGATTGAGAGGAAAGTTTTTTTTTTTTTTTTTTTTTTTTTTTTTTTAATGTTATGTTAAGTGCTCCCGGAAGAGATGAGTTTTCAGTTGTCTTTTGAATGCTGTCAGGGATTCTGCATTCCGGATGAGGGTGGGGAGATCATTCCACCAGCATGGAACCGTGAATGAGAATGTTCTGGAGAGTGATTTTGTGCCCCGCTGTGATGGTACCACGAGCCGTCGCTCATTGACCGATCGTAGGCTTCTGGTAGGGATGTAGACTTGTAGTAGTGAGTGGAAGTAGGAGGGAGCTGAACCTGTGGTCAATCTGTAAGCAAGCGTCAAAGCCTTGAACTTGATGCGAGCAGCGAGTGGTAGCCAGTGCAGAGAGATGAACAGAGGAGTGACGTGGGCCCTTTTGGGCTCGTTGAAGACAAGACGAGCTGCAGCATTCTGGATCATTTGTAGAGGTTTAGTTGCACATGATGGAAGTCCAGCCAGAAGAGCATTGCAGTAATCAAGCCTAGAAATGACCAGGGCCTGGACGAGAAGTTGTGTTGCATGCTCAGTTAGGAAAGGCCTGATCTTCCTGATGTTGTGCATAGCAAACCTGCATGATCGAGCTGTCTTTGTAATGTGGTCTGTGAAGGTCAGCTGATCATCAAAGATTACTCCAAGATTTCTGACCGACCTTGATGGGGTGATTGAGGAGGAATCTAGCTGGATAGTGAGGTCGTGGTGTAGAGACTGATTGGCAGGGAGGACGAGAAGCTCAGTCTTTGCCAGGTTGAGCTGCAGGTGATGTTCCTTCATCCATGCCGAGATGTCCGCCAGACAGCTTGAGATCCGTACAGCTACTGTGGGATCATCTGGTTGAAATGAGAGGTAGAGCTGGGTGTCATCAGCATAGCAATGGTAAGAGAAACCATGTGCCTGTATGATGGGTCCCAGTGATGTGGTGTAAATGGAGAAGAGGAGCGGTCCGAGAACTGAACCCTGAGGAACCCCTGTGGTCAGTTGATGTGCTTTGGATACCTCACCTCCCCATGTGACCTTGAAGGACCTACCTGTGAGATAGGACTCAAACCAGTTGAGGGAGGTTCCAGTTATGCCCAGTGATGAGAGGGTGGACAAGAGGATCTGATGATTCACAGTGTCGAAGGCAGCAGACAGGTCCAGTAGAAAGAGAACTGATGATTTGGAAGCAGCTTTTGCGATCCGCAGGGCTTCTGTGACTGACAGCAATGCAGTCTCAGTTGAATGTCCTTTCTTGAAGCCAGATTGGTTGACATCCAGCTGGTTGTTCAGAGACAGGAAGGATGATACTTGGTTAAAAGCAACTCGTTCAAGTGTTTTCGCAATGAATGGTAGGAGAGAGACAGGTCTGTAGTTCTCTAGAAGTGATGTGTTTAATGTTGATTTTTTAAGCAGAGGAGTTACCCGAGCCTGCTTAAATGCTGTAGGGAAAATGCCAGTGTGGAGGGATGAGTTGATAATGTGTGTGAGAGCTGGTAGAAGTGTGGGAGAGATGGCTTGTAGAAGGTGTGAGGGGATGGGGTCTAGAGGGCAGGTGGTAGGATGACTGGAGAGGAGAAGTTTAGATACTTCTTCCTCGGTTAGTGGAGTGAAGGAGGAGAGAAGGTTATTGGCTGTGGGAGAGGTTAGTCTGGGTTCCTGTGTGTGTGAATCTGAGAACTGACTACTGATAGTTGTAAATTTGTTAGTGAAGAAGTTAGCAAAATCATCAGCAGTTAAAGAGGAGGTGGGTGGTGGTGGAGGTGGACAGAGGAGAGAATTGAATGTCTTGAACAGTGAACGTGTGTTAGAGGCGCTGTTGATCTTGTTGTGGAAATATGAAGATTTTGCGGCGTGAACATCAAAAGAGAAGGCAGAGAGCAGAGATTGATACCTACTGAGGTCAGATGTGTCTTTTGATTTGCGCCATTTCCTCTCCGCTGCCCTGAGCTTGGTCCGGTGTTCACGAAGAACCTCAGATAACCAGGGGTTAGAGGGAGTGGTGCGTGCTGGCCTAGAGGAGAGAGGGCAGATATTGTCTAAAGAAGAGGTTAGGATGGAGCATAAAGTATCCGTTGCAGTATTCACATCCAGAGATGAGAAATGTGAGGGTGAGGGAAGAGAAGATGACACAGCAGAGGAAAGATGGGATGGAGAAAGTGAGCGCAGGTTTCGTCTGAAAGTAAATGGTGGGAGGTTGGTGGTGCATGGGTAGTGAGTTGTAATAGATCGGGTTAGTAGTGAGTTGTAATATATCGGGTTAGACTTTGGTGTGAGATACGCGGTGTACTTATCGTAGTATGTTTGTAGTTTCTTCGCGTCTTCATCTGTTAGCGTCCATGTGTTGAAAATGTCGCGCCCTTTTTCCCCGATCCAAAAGAGGAGATAGCTGCATTTGTCCTGTTCACGTTTTTCCCGTAGAGGTCCGGAGAATATTAGCGTGCTGCTTGAAACGTCGCCACGCTTCTGGTAAGTTAGCTGATTCCCAATCCATCTTGGGTGCTGGGACGCCGGAACTGTCCATGTTTCTGTGTCGGACGTGGGTGCTAGCCTCTACTCTGACACCATGTAATGTTTGCTCACTGGCTAAATCATATTTTACATATAATAACTGGACCAGACACGGACCACTCGAACTGTGCACTTTTATTATTATCCCACCAACCTCGACACAGTCTCGCGAGATTCGCGAGACTTGCCCGAGGGCTCCGGTGTCCCTTTTTGGACATACAGTCAGATGTTACAATGGGGTGGGTGATATGACCAAAATCATTTCATATGAGTAATTTTATTTTATTTTTTAAATGTAATTTTTAGAGGTGGGCATAGATTAATTTTTTTAATCTAGATTAATCTAGATTAATATTGAAATTAATCTAGATTAATCTAGATTAAAATGGCTCATTTGAATTCTCCCGAAGGCATTCAGAATATGTGTGCTACCCAAATAATGACTAAAAGTAAGTCTTTGAGAATAGTTTGCCTCGCGTAGGGATGTGCATTTCTGCCAAAAATGCCATTCGACAATCGAGGAGCAAAAGTCGAATATCGTTTAAAAAAAAAAAAAAAAAAAAACGCAATGACAGAAAGGGAGGCCAATTTCATCTTTAGCGATTTGTCATCAAACAAACTGTTTATTAATTGAACAAGTAACATGTTTTCGTCCCTTTTTTTAACATAGTAGGCTAATTGGAAGAAGAAGAAAAAAACAATATAGCCTACGCACGACAGTCCGTTTTTGCATCGCCAATGCTCGTTAGATCAAAAAATAATGTCATCATATGTCATAAGAATTTTATGTGAACCTGCCTTGTTACTGCAATAGCCTCATTTTTAAACAAATTAGTTTCAATCAATGTAAACTATTCGTGTGATTATGCCACTGCGCAATACACGCGCAATACACACACATTGTATTACCTGAATGAAATGAAATCGAATGTGTCGTCCTGTGGAATCATTCATTCACAGACAGCTTACGAAGATGTTCAACTAATAAAGATCTTCATCGCTGGCAAAAATATGATGCATTTGCAGATTTGCATTCACTAGACTAGACTGTAGATCGGCCACTTCATCCAACGCTCTGATGCTCTTAAATCTTCCTGTTTCGACTCCGAGTGTGAATTGAAAGCGCTTCAGACGATTCAGTGCGCGAGGAACTGAACAGATCAACTGATTCGCGAACCGATTTAGACAGATCATCTGACAACTTGTTTGATGAAGTCTTTGAACAGAATCGACTCAAAAGAGTGATTCATTTGTAAATGAGCATCGCTCATGCCCATACAAAGGACACAGCGCGCTTGGAATAAACCATAGACAGTGGAATAAACTCATTTAACAACGTATTGCATTAAAATAAAGTAACGAGAGGAACGTCGCCCAACGTAACAAAGTAAAAGTACACCTTGTGTCCCTGACAGGAAAATACCCTACTGCGCGATCTGTGACAGTAGGCGCGGCGTCATACTACACATTAGAATTGCGCGAAAATATAACGATATTCGAAAAAGCTATTTATGATCCCAACCCAACTTTGATTAACGGCGATATTTTTTTTTATCGCCCGATAAGAGTCTCACGTTAACGCCGATAACGGCCCAGCACTAGTAATTTTATTAAAAACTATTAAATTGCAATAAAAAAATCTAATT
This sequence comes from Rhinichthys klamathensis goyatoka, assembly GCF_029890125.1. Lineage (NCBI taxonomy): Eukaryota > Metazoa > Chordata > Actinopteri > Cypriniformes > Leuciscidae > Rhinichthys > Rhinichthys klamathensis. The sequence goes on along the minus strand of NW_026606787.1, from coordinate 248,017 downwards.
TGATTTCATGGTGACTTTAACCCATAGACAGTAAAAGAAAGCTTTAACCAAAGTGTCATTTCAATCCGCGGCCATCTTTGAAACGCCTCTCGTGCAGCTATTGGCTATTTCAGTCATGCAAACACAGCTCCTACCTTTGAATGGGGAAACATAAAATTCTCCACAGCTGTTCACCAAGCTTACTATTACATTTCATATTTAAAATCACCAATTAAATCTGACAACAGTTGTCTCATACATGTGGTTTCTTATGTTAAAATAGTGTTTAAAAAAAGCTTGTTTTTCAGGCTGGACCAGCCAATGCGCATGTGCATCCACATCAATGCACAATATGATCAATGCACATTGATCATAGGCTGCTGCATCCGAAATGACATACTTTTCTACTATATAGTTGGCGAAAAACATAACAAAAGAACTATGTCCGAATTTACAGTACTCCTAAAAGAGTAGGCTGCTTCTTCCGACGAGATTCTGAAGTGTAGCCTACATACGATGGACACTTTACTAGTTCTAGTTATTTTAATTACTTGATTCCGCAAACGAATATTTATCATATTTTAAATAACTATCGTAATCATAAACACAATTACCCATTGGCTCTCGAAAAATAAGGTAGATATATTCATTCAAAGGATGTGTGCTTGGCATAGCCTATACTGATTCGAGTCTGATTCTGTAATTTTTTATTTTTATTTTTTTAAATGATTCCATCCATAGGAAAATATCGTGGAAATTCATTGGCCAAAAAGTAGTGTAATTCTGTCCACGTTTAACCTACCAGAAGCACCAGTATACTCTTTAGGGCAAACATGTTTTCTTTCCCGTCTAATCACACGTATTTTGTATCCAACAAGACCAGGGTTGACCACGAGGGGGCGCTGCTCACTTTCATATGACCACAGGTTACAGCTGCAGCTCTTAATTTATGACAAAGGACATTTAATAGACAAGTACAGTTTTATGCTGCTGAAAGAATGAAAAGCAGCTAAAGAGGAATTATTGTCAACATTCCTCAGTTGTAGGACAGTCACATCCCTGGGCACACTGTGAAGCCTCATATTTCTTTAATTGTGTTTAAAGTTTTCTTGCATTATGATGAAGCTCAGTGAAAAGAAAGTAATATAATATGGTCCAGTAAACAACAAATGCATATGTTATACTGCATCGGAAGGGAAATATATCAGCTGTAAGCCTTGTAAACACATCACATTTTGATTGGTTGACTGTTCTTCTCGGCATTAATGGGAAATGTCTGTTTTAGCAGCCTACTAGGTAGGTTTTATGTAACTTACTGTTCACAGAACAGTAAAAACATGAACCATTTTATGCTTAAAAGCAATAATAAAATGGGTAATACATTTAAATGGAAACACTTATTTCAAGAGCAGTCTCTATCATGTAAAGCAAATTCAAAGAATTGGATATCCAAATGCAAAAAAAAAAAAAAAAAATTATAATCAGTTATGCATAGCTGTCAACATTGAACATTGAATATAAGGGAGATTTCCCGGAATCCATCCCCAAAATAAGGGAATTTTTTTACACGATTCTTGCCCACCACAAACTTTAAAAATAAAGCACTAATCATTAAAAGTCTAAAGAGTTTATAACTACAAATGAGTGAGAGAGAAAGAGACAGTGTGTGTGTGTATTAGAGAAAGTGTGTCATTTTTTAAACATTTTTTATCAGAGAATGTTTAAATACTAATATCAGCTTACGAGGGAAACGGTACGTGGTGCTTCGGGGGCTGCTGGAGATGATTAGGGAGAGGTCTGTGCTCCTTTACCGATCAAAGCGCGCGCTGACACGGAGTATAATTGTTTATACTTGACGCGTCCGCACGAGCGCGGCAAAGATTACGCGTTGGGTGCGCAAGACCGGCAAGACCCCATTTCGCTTGGCTGTGTGCACAGCTTTTTTTGTAACAGCGCGCGCGGCGCCGCATCCGAGGATGAACGACTTCAAGCCGAATCTGCCCGAGCATGTACGTCCCACACAATCAGAGCGTAAAAATACGGGATATTTTACGGGAAAATAATAAAACGGGAAGACAGCGGGAAAAGAGCTAAAATACGTGAGAAACCCGGAAAAAACGGGAGGGTTGACAGCTATGGTTATGTCAGGAAAATGTCAGGATTATCAGGGAAATAAAGTAGGCCACATAATCGTATGTTAAACACTTATAAAATATATCACTACAGCTTTTGTGCCTATGTAAAAAAAAAAAAAAAAAAATCATATTCTTGCATTTACTGTAAATGTGTTCAGTGTGAGGTATGTAGCTGTATCATGTACTTACCTTATAATAATGTACTTTATGGTTGCTTTAATGTAAATGTAATCTAGCCTAAAGCAAATTTGAATGTATGGATTACAATGATATGCTCCAAAGAGACTCGATGCCTCTCTCACGGCTGGCAGTTTTATGGAAGAATCATGGAAGGGTTTTTCATCTTAAGCTGGAAAGTATTTGACCTTGTTGGAAACTGCTGTGTTAGTGATAATGTACATGGAAAACAGAGGCTCATTCTTGCATACAGTTTATCACGGCATCAAAAAGAAGACAGACACACAGCCGTTGTAGGGTTTGGGTCTTTTATTTTTTCAGTTTGGATATACATTTTTTTTCTTTTTTTCATTAAAATATTTTCTCATCTGTTGTCCAAAAGAAGACCATTAACTTGGGAATTTATACAAAAATATAAAGAGAATTACGAGTGCTGTACGCCACATATACAACAGGAAAATATATTTACCAGACACACGAATCATTGTGTTAGCAAATCCAAAGAAAATCCATCCTTTAGCAGAGAGCATTTGAACACCAAACAAATGTATTCTTAAAAAAAAATTCATACACATGAAAATAGAAAACGTCCCCCATCAGATCTGCTTTTAACACATTGTTAAAATTCCTCTATTATCAAGTTATCAAATGTCCATCTTGGGTGAACCATCTTAACACACAGGAAGTGACTGGTTATTAGCCTACTATTTTACTGTATTACACTTAGTTGAACTAAACTTTGGTTCTTTTGGTTTGAACTGTCAAGCATTTCCTCTCAAAACACATCCACATACCATTACAGACGAAAACATACTTAGTCATTGTTTAAAAAACAACAACAACAAAAAACGCATTTTCAGTCCCAAGAGGATCCCGCCAAAAATGTAATGAGACAAGAAATGTAAAACTTTCAACATCCATTTGAGCTTGTACAGAACTAAAACTGGATAGTCCAAACATAAGACGGACATAAAGTACTTACACCTTCATAATGCTCCCTCGCTCTCAATATATTGCTGTTATATATCTCATATCCTCCCAAAAGAACAACAACAGCTGAATGTTTCCTTTGCTCCACATGAAATGCAGGTGACAGGAGCTCACTTGGGTAATCTAGATTTTGGCTGAGACTAACAGGCACCAACAATGTCAGAAAAAACTCAATACCTTTGAAACCAAAGTTATCCAACCGTACAATCTGAAAGCCAGAAACCGCACAGTCTTCAGACCATGATTATGTCAGGAGGTCACTGAACTTTGTCTCTATTCACACTTTCACAGATAAAACCTGTCTCACAAATACAACATTTGGCCTTTCAAATCAAAACATGCTGAACTCTCTCATATAACACATGCCCAGTCCAGTTATTTCAATACAACGTTCCTCACACGCTCTTCTGTTTCCTGTCTTTCTGAGTGCAGCTCTTTTTTGGCCACTGAATTATCAGCATGTCGGCCGGCTTCTTAAACGTTTGTGCAAGAAATGATTCCACGTTTTTTTGAGGTACTAAAACTGAATCTTACAGAATCTTTGGTCCAACCTTTCAAGTGCTCCTCCCTTAGTCATACCAACACATTTACAGCCAACAGAAAAGAAAAGAAAAAGAAAAAACAACTTTCCATAAGTGCAACTTAAATACAGTTTCTATTTTCTCCGCCAGTTCTCTGATAGTCAGTGCTGACTCTCTCATCCACATATAATGTGCTTATAGTCTTTGCATTTTGTTTTAATAGTATTTACATGTGTTGTGAACTGTTTCCTGTTTGAGCATTTGTAAGAATCAGCCATATTGAGTAAGACGATAAAGTCGGCCCACACGGACTCTTCATGTTCTTTACATTTTTTTGGGAGGGAATATCCTCATCATTTTAAGTAATTATTAAAATGATCCAATAGATGAAAGTCCTACAGTTTTATTAATAATTCAATAAGGTTCTATATAGAACCCTAAGGTTCTTGACTCAATTTTAAAGAACACTTTATGGCAAAAAGGTATTATATGCCTATAAGGAGAAATTTTGTGTTTATTTAGTTCAGAAAATGTAATGAAAATGAAAACAAAAGGATTAAATTAAAACTTGCATAAAATGATCTCATCAAAAGGTTCTATATATGAGGCGCCTGATAGAACCCATTAAGATTGTATATAGAACCTTTTCTTTTATGAGTGTAGCATAAAACCTTATCAAAAAAATATATAAAAATGTTACTATGCAAAAACACCATGTGAGGCACTAAAATGGAACCAAGCGAAATTCTAGTACCAGACACACATTGACAAATAAAAGAGATTTCGATTTGATTTTTAAATAACATTCTTTTGCGTTCCGTGTAAATCTGCCGATCTTTCATTGGAATTCTGCGGGCACGGATTCCATGGGAGCCAATGAATCAGCAAACGAGAGAAACCGTTTTGACCCAAATGCTTTCCCTCCACCTGACGGGTACAATCGGATATGAATCAGTTAAAAAAGATGTACATAAATACATCACTGACATGCGACCCATGTAAAGAATGCACACACACACACACACACATCCCCACTATCAAGTACCAATGTCACCGGAAGCAAAACAACAAAATGGCCCTCACTGACTTTTCGTTTCCTTTCTTTAAAGTCTCTTGCCATTCGTTTTGAATCAGGGTTTTAGTAACCGAGTCCACGTCCTCTCACTCTCTAGGGAGTTTTTTTGTTTTTTGACATGTTGGGAACGATAACAAACCTCTCATGTGTCTCTCAGAGGTCTTCTGTGTAAATGATGCATGGACTGGCGTCCTCGGTGGACTCGAGCCTGACTGTGGACACAAACCACCGTCGCCCGGCTGTGTTTCTGCTGCTGTTGTAGTTGAGCGTGGTGCGGTATGTGTTGCGGGCGTGCTTGGGGAACACGATGGCCGTGCTTTGGAAGTGTAGCGGCCTGTGCCGGGGCTGGAAGTGAACCTCTGATTTGTAGCTGCGCCACGTGCAGTTCTGGACGGCCACCACCGTCTCGCTGAAGGATGTGGCGGTCTGGACCTGGGCGCAGTACACCTGGTCACGAAAGTGTCTGTCTGAAGCGTACTTCACTGCAGAGTTGAACCTGGCGAGGATCAGCAGACATCAATCCAGCTGTCAAACATTTCTCCACTAATCGCTCAAAGTCTGAGACCAGCGTGAAAATTATGGAGTAAAGAAATTTCAAGATTTTGCACTATTTCTAGGTCACTAGTAAGAAAATGTGTGATGTTGATCATGTGACTGTACAATTGCTCAGATGTTCTTCTATTGAAGCTGAGAAAAACTAGAAACTGAAGTTTGGAACCACACACCCAAAAAAACAACAACACATTTCTAAAACACTAGTAGGTAATGGTGATTTAACATTACTCACTTGATTTCTTTTTCTGGTTTGGGGTTGACCTCAATGCTCTCTCCATAGACCACAGGGTACATGCGTGACCTCGCATCTGGACCTTGAGAGTTCAGGAGCAAGTATGGCAGCTACACAGAAGAAAAAAAGAAATTAGCCATGTAGCTACCCCCCATTACAACCCATAATAATAGATGTTAAATCCTGGCTAAATATTTGCGCATTTTACATTGAAATGCTTGAATTTGATTGATCAATTTCAGCATGTAATGTATGATGACAGCTAAACTGTATAATTGACCGTTGGCCATGGCAACTGATTTCTTGAATATCTGTAGTTTCATGTGTATCATATCATTACTGCATAATTGTAATCTCAAATCAATTTATTTGCATGTATTTATTTTTAAGTATCCATTATCATCACAAAATAAACACTGTACTATCAAATAGGCTTCATCTGAAATCGCACACTTCCCTACTATATAGTAGGCGAAAAACAGTATGTGACTAAAGAAGTATGTCTGAATTCACAGTACTCATTAAAGAGTAGGAAAAAAGTACCCGGATGACCTACTTCTACTGGTGAGATTCTGAAGTGCATATGATGGACACTTTACTATCCCATGAGGCCAGGGAGAGGATTTGTGAATGGCAGTGCTAGGTCACATGATAATGACAATATGGCGAATGTAGTACTGTATGTCCGAATTACATACTATACACACTCATAACATACAGTATAACATACTTTTTTAGCAGTGGTGCTCGTGAAGTAATTACTTATTCAAAATAAGTATAGCTCAAAAGAGTATGTGATTTCGGACGCAGCCATGGTTTGTCTTCTGAATCAGAACACTGTTTAGCATTTAGCAAAACAACATGTCAGAAATATCAACTGTGCAACAATGTTGTTTTGTTGTTTGTTTGAATATCAGCGGTTTGAGCAGTCAGTACAGTTTGGTGAGGATAGTTTGGATCTGTAGTGTGGCTTTCCAACACGCATGCCTCCGGTAGTAAACACAAATAGACTTTAATGAACAAGGAGAATACTCAGGAGATTCGTAGGAGAATAACAAATCAGAGACACTATAACCAAAAGACAAGAACCGACAAACACATCTGAAAGCACAGGGCTAAATATATAAGATTAAAATAAAGGAAACAAAAAACTAGACACAGGTGCAACTAAGCAATATGTTACTATAGAAACAAACTAACCAAGTAAACTGAAACTAAACAGAGCAGAGGAAAGGAACTAAAGGAAACAAAACAGAATATCAAAATGAGTGTCCAAAGAACAGGATATAAACATGACAAAACAGAACATAAACCTGACATAAACCAAGTTTAGTTTATATTGAAAATTAAATCATTATTTTATGTCTGGTAAGTTTTGAAGCTCTGCTATTTTAGTATTTTTAATATACTATTATAGTATTGTTAAAACTTTAAATTAATTTCTAAGGTATATTTGCAGGTTTTCTTAGTTTAAGTCATTTTGTTGTGTTTTTGACATTTTAATTAGTTTCTATTTTTTTGTAATATTTCTGTAGGTTTTAGTCATTTTAGTAGGCCTACTTCAAGTTTTTTGAACTAATAATTATATTTGATTTCAGGTAATGAAAATGTTTTGAATTGTTTTAGTTTGTGTTGCTCTGTCTGCGTACTGATATATATATATATATATATGTGTGGTGGTCAGACAAACAGAGACAGTGTGTGGAGCCGCAGTGGTCTGTGCCTCCACCTGCTCCAGCCATCAACACACACACACACACACACACCATGTGCACGCTCAGCACCTTCCTCGGCGTCCACCACGTACAAGCTCTCCTCACTCTCTGTCTCTGACACCTCATAAAACCGAATTCCTCAGCAGCGTATCATCAACCGAACTATCATCTGACGTGACATGGGAAGCATGGGCTCTTCCTGAGCTCAAGTCGATCATTTTTTAACTTGCACATCCAAAAAAATCAAGGACACGTTTATAGTGTGACACTTTATAGTGTTTTTGCTTTAGTTCATTTTAGAAATTTAGTTCTGACTGACTGAAGAACTAGTGAAGAACCAGTTTCAAAAAGAATTGTGATGGTCCACATGAGAGGGTATCAAAGCAAAATAATCTAGCGCTGTGAAGATGCAATCATATATATTCTTTCTCTAATAATATTGCATCAATCAGTTGAAGACGTGCACATTCACAGTTTAACAAAATGGGCATTTCTCAATAGATAAGTATCCATCCACCTATTTTTATGCACATTTTGGGATATCGCATAAAAAACGCTGGATGGAAACGACAAAATGCGCATAAATTCTTAAAATGTGCATAAAAAAATGTATGCGCTCAATTGAGGTGGATACATTTTTTATCAGACGTGCATAAACTACGATGGAAACACGTTTACTGAATAAATCCCTCGATGAGCAACAAAAAAAACTCAACAGTGGATGTGATTGGATGACTGGACTAGCGGACCAATTTCTTTGCACAACATCTCAAATGTTGGTTTAATCATTCTGACTGCCTGAGCCAAAGCTTGTTTTAATTCCCTCTCAGAAGTGTCTCTCATGATTGTGTTCCCAAACACCAGGCATCCGAACACACAATAACATGACAGCCTTTATTGCGTTTCGCCCGCACGCTCTGAGACACAAGTCATTTATGATGTAGGGAAAAAGAGTCACAGTGGCTTGCCCGATTGCAGCAACTTCATTTTTATTACAGATATTCTGTGCCAATTTCCCATGAAGTGACAATTTTCTTCTCTTGGGATGGAAACTGCGCTTTATTCTGAGGCCAGAGACACGCAATGCCATACCGGAAAAAAGTGAAGCGTGCTCCTGGGTTCTTGGTCTCATTCAGTCGCAATCCATTTATGATACTGTGATCCATTGCATTTTTAAGTATATTTTTAAATTTGACAGCGGGTGGTCTGGTCAGTTTAAGCCAATAAAGTGAACACATAATGAGCACTAAAATTAAAAACAATCCTTTTTCTAACATGCTGTTTATGAGAGGTTTCTGGCATCATGCTGTTGTCTCGTGGATGCAGGCCAGTGAAAGAGCATGTGCGTCTGTGTCCATATGAGTACAAGAGAGAACGTGTGTTAAATCCAGGACGGATACGGTGTCCACTGTGGTGTTACACAATGTGCCGCCACCCCACACACAGTCACATGAGAGACAGATCTCGGCAGGGACAGAGCAGTTAAAGGTCTGGTGGCGGATCAACCGTACAGTATCAGATCACTTCTCAATCAAAGCTTGAAGGCTGAAGAGAGTTTGTCATTAGTGGCATCGCTATTTAGACTGATTGTGTCAGGTGGTCTGACAATTTATCCAAGGACGTCTAGAACACATGTAGAAACCCAGGTATCATACCTTCTATATTATATCAGGTATACAAGCCCTATAAAGAACTATAACTGTAACGTCAAATGCAAAAAAGTCAATTTGATGCTGTACAGAGCCCTCCAAAAACAGACCCTGGCAAAATAACTAATATAATATAATAAAAAACAATTGTAATTGACAGGTTGCATGCAAAAAAATGGCAACGTGGAGAAAATATGCCTTTTTCCCCCACAGATACTGCACTTACAGCTTCTACCAGCAGGGATAAACAGGACCATAATAACTAGTCAAAGCTTCACTTGTATCAGTAAACATCACTCTCCTGCAGTTTGAGGGGCACTCATCCCTGTTGTTCTGAACTCTATCCTGGCATAAAGTGGCATGAACGGATTGAATGTTTGCATTCACTGCTGCCACTTCACACTGGAGCTGACTGATTGATCTTTTGGTGTCGTGTGTTTTTAGTGTTAAGTGTTTCGGTTCTACTGCTTGTCTTTGCCATGGCTCTGTTTGTTTCACTGATCTATACCTTCACCCTGGACTATGCTCCTGATGTATATTGACCTGTATAAGTATATTGTTGTATTATACTTTTGTAGTGCTGACTGAAAGTGCTACATTAACTGTATTCATCTTATTGATTGTAATATAAGTAGTTGAGATAGTAACTCTCTATGAATAAAACAGATAACCATTAAATGGCCAATGTTAAAATGATGTACTATTTTGTCTAATTAAATTAAAGCAATTTAAGCTAAACTCTGACATTTCAGCTGCTACAAGTGGATTTAGATATCAAAACATTATAATGTACAGTATAAAAAATGATAATTTTGAGGTTTGCTAAAGATTACATTTAACAGTGTTATTAAATTATTAGTATTGTTATTAAATTGATAACTTTCAGTGAGTGTTAGATGATGGCAAGGGTAATTTAAATGTAAAAATAGAGGAAATTACCATGCACACTTAAATATCCAATATTGATTGGTATCAATCACTGAAAAAAAAAACTCTAATTTCAGCGGATGTGTTACTCATATATCACGCATCCGTACTGTGCTCTAATAAAGCATGAGACTGTTTCAGAGGTGCCAATGCACCCTTCACTTTCAGCAAACAGAGGTCATCAGTTTCTTATGTAACTGACTGCAACAACTCCGCTGTTAGGCCCGCCACACTAAAATAGATTAGAGAGATTTTTTTTTTACGTCATACAAACACAACTCTTAAAATAGACCCACAGCCACAAAACGAGATGCAAGCATGCGTACTGCATATAGCATACTGTATATTCATGCTGGGATAGACACCGCCACAAAGCAAGGTTGCAATGAATGGAAAATGCAAAGTGTGGCAAACAATGAATGCTTTGTATGCCTCCGTTTTCTTTTCTACTCTGCGAGAGCATTTGGTCTTCATATAATGCATGTTGCCTGCAGGCTTGACCACATTTGTATACATTATGATTTAAGTAATAGGATTTTGGAAACGGCATATTCAAAAGAACTTCCACAGAGGGATGTTTTGTTGACGCTGGCATGAGAGCTTTCCAAAGTGTAAAAAAAAAGTTATGCTGCTCCTTTCTATTTTACTGAGCGAGACGCTGTATTGGAGCGGTCTTCCAACAAGTGCAAGCACGTTTCTCAAAGAGGAGTGTCAGTGATCATTTATACTTTCCAAAATGCCTTTTGCTCTTAGCGGCGTGCTCGGGCAAAGCATTTATGCAGACAAATGCAGCTCAATCGCATTAACAGGCATCAGTTCAGGCCTCTCGTGCTGGTATCTGTTTAATAAAAGTTGTTGTTTTGTTAGTGCTTCAACACACAGTTGGCTTGTGAGCTGTGTTTCCTCAGGGAAAGCTTCATTTCCTGCCCTAGAAGACGCATCCACTATGAAATGTTGGAAGAGGTTTTTTTTCTACGCTAATCTTAATCTTCTAGTTGTGTGGTTACTCTGAAATACTTAGACACTAGGAGGTTTTCATTAGGGTAAAGTAGCCTTAGTTCAGTATGAAAGGGCACTTACATTTGAATGGATGGCCGTGTCAAATGTGGACACTGTTAGTTTAACCTTTCAGAGGCAGAAATAAGACTCTGGGTTATGCCGAGGCACTTGTGCAGCGGTATACTGTAACGTGAATATGCGCTGTCGAGTAATACTGTACCAGTATGATATATATATGTGTGTGTGTGTGTGTGTGTGTGTGTGTGTCGGCATTGCTTGTTTGTTAGCACATGCTGTGTAAAAGGGTTGCTATGAGGAAGGAGGGACAGATAGAGATCAGTTACAGTTACCATATTCACAAAACACAAGGTCAACTTGTTTACAGAAACTCTCTCTCTCTCTCCTTGTCATCCTCTCTTCATTAGAGTGTGTCTCCAGAGGCATGAGCACCTGAACCCCTTTCTATTTCAGGATTCTTCTCTATCACTTCTCATTATTTGTTCCTGGCCTCCACATTGTCAACAGCATCTGTTTGTGTTTATGACAAACTGCATATATATGCTTCTATATTCTAACATGTTGTTTTGGATTGAATGGTTGCTCACATGTGACTTTCGTATTGTCCTGTATACAGAATCAGCTTGAATATTGTCAGCACGAATGAGTAACTGAAGTTAAACCCCTTTACAATTTGTAAATATAATCTGTATCCATAGTGACAATGACTTTGGCAAATATAAAAAATGGCAACTCCCATAACAACAGAAAGTCCTGCCACAACCGATATGACTATTTAAAGTTGGCATGCAATTAAAATTCACCCTATCTATTTTCTTATTGTGAATGATTCATCCATGCATATGTTGTTGTTTTTTAACCTTGTAATTTTTTATTCAAATCTCATAACTGGATCTTCCAGGAAAATTACAGACTTCTCTGGTTACGTATGCCACTTCTTCAATTGTTTAGCCCACTTGAACACTGTCGCTTTCTTACAATCAAACTCAAGCTTGAATTTCTGATCTGCTGCCATCCAATCAACAACTGATGCATAGAACCATGTCATTTTCTCTTTTTTGATAATCTGTTTCACTTGGTATCTGCCGCTACTTCTGTAACATCGCAATTTAAATAAATGAGTGCGTTTGAGGTGCAAGTTTATCCGTCAAAGCAGAAAACTGATGGAAGTGCAGTAACTGGATCTAAAACCTCAAATCTCCAGAACCACACATGAAATCTATAAAGGTAAAAATGACTATAATGTCAGTTCACTTATAAAATGCAGAAGTCACGATTATAACAGAAGTGTGTATGTGTGTGTGAACTATACTGAACAATGCACTCAACCATATTCTGCTGTGGTGTGAAATTGAACGTAGTCAATGAAAAGTTCTTGCAGCAGAAACATGGTCGATTATAGGGCTTTTCACACTGTGCTTAACCCTGGGTTATTGTCATTCTAAACCTCACTTTTAACCACGGGTTATGGAACATTTCACACTTTAGAAGCAGGGTTAAGACAGCTTTTGCTGTGCCAAACTTGTGCAGTGTGAAATGATGTGGTGTTAGAATGTTAAAACTAGACTCAGCAACAGCCAGCCGATCACGTGCCACATATTCACGTGCTTTGGACAGTCACGGAAACACACGGTGCGTCCGAAATCGCGTCCTGAACTTCACGATCGTTAAAAAAGTATGTTCTATATAATATGAGTGTGTGTAGTATGAATGGAATCTTGAAGTACTACATCCGCCATGTTGTCATTATCATGTGACCTACCAGCGTCAGTTACGTCGCTTCACCTCCATTCATAAATCCTCTCCTGTGGCCTCATGGGATAGTAAAGTGTCCATCGAATACACTTCAGAATCTCGCCGGAAGTAGTAGGTCATCCGGGGACTTTTGGCCTACTGTTTTTCGAATACTATGTATTTTGACATTCTACTCTTTTGGCATACTGTTTTTTACATGCTATTTAGTAGGGAAGTATTCGTTTTTGGACGCATCAACAGTGGGTTGTATAAGCAGTCGTTTCAGCGTTTGATGGAAAACCGAAAGTATTAAAAAAAGGCAAAATATAATACAAGGATACACAATGTTATAGCTTTTGCATTCGTCCAATCAGTGACACTGACACCACAAATATGTATAGAGCGAAATGTAGGAATAGCCAAGATTAATTGTTAACCCTGGGTAAAGTATGAGCAGTGTGAAACGTGAACCAAGATAACCCAGGATTCTGCTTACCCGGGGTTTAGAGCAGGCCCGGCGGCAGGACACACGACTTGGGGGGGCATTAATATTTCTCATGGGGGACAGCGACAGAAATGAAATCGTGTTCGGGGTGGGGTTGACTGCAGGTGGAGTTTGGCTCAGTCCGGAGGGGGGCAAAGGGATGTCCACCCTCTGGTGCCTGGTTTAGATTGACCCAGGGTTAACTTTTTCTAGTGTGAAAAAAGCCCTTATGTGTTTATCCATTTCATTATTTTACCCCCTTTTAGATCTGACCTGTCTGTTTGAAACTGGCATCCACTCTACAGTCCTCATGCACGTGTCTGAATACTGCACAATTTGACTGACCTAAGTAGGGCATGTTCCTTCATCAACATGTTTTTCCTGGACAACAAATACCCTAACCCTACCCCTAAAATCAGTGCACTGATTGGTTGATAGGGAAATTGTTCCACTGCCAACAAAGGATGTTGGGTCTCCTTTAAAGGGATAGTTCACCCAAAAATGAAAATTCTGTCATCATTTACTCACCCTGTTTGGTTACCCATATTCTTCAAAATATCTTCTTTTGCGTTCAGCAGACGAAATTCATACAGGTTTGGAACAACTTGAGGGTAAGAAAATGATGACAGAATTTTCATATTTGGGTGAACTATCCCTTTAAGCTCTGAGGCTTCATTATATGAATGCATACCAGTTTGCCTTCCCGGCTCTCCTTTCTGCTGTATCCCTGCAGCTCAGTCGGGGTTGAACAGCTGCCGGTGCGCGACTCAAGGATCCCTGGCGACAGAGAGTAGAAGGGCGGACTGGGGCTTGGAGGGAGTCCTGAATCCGGACTATCGAGCAGTCCCTCCCGGTTCTTTCCTTTCAAACTCTCATCCATAGCTTGTAAATGTAAATGCCCCACCATTTCTGGAAGAGCGCAATTTTTTTTTAAATCAGCCGAATTCACTCCAGGAAAGATGGCACAAGAGGTATATAACCTAAAGTCCCATATCAGAACCACAGAGGGAGTCGTGGTGTTCCAATAGATGCCTAAAACAAAAGTATTACAATATACATTAATGAGAGAATGGGGCTAGTTGTCAAAATTTTTACTCCAGTGATTTTTTCTCAGTGTATGAGGTTACATTAAAACATTGGCATATGTGCATATATATATATATATATATATATATATATATATATATATATATATATATATGTGTGTGTGTCACATTATATGGGATAAGATCTCACAGTAGATTTTGTGATTAAACAGTCTATTATAGGCTTTTCAGCTAAATGTATACAGTAACAATTATGAAACAAAATTCATGAAACAAAAATGTAACTATTAAACAAACTGTTGTTTTGGCTTTTTAGAATATTAGTATAATCTATTTATACCAACATAATGTGACAACTTGCCCTGAGCTTTAATAAAAACCAAACTCATAAACCAAACACAAAACCTTGTTTACTGCGATATATCCAGTGTGACAAGTGTGACAACTAGCCCCGGTATACCTGTTTTACAAAACATTGCTGAAATTCAAAACAAAACAATAACTATAATACATAATGATTGTCTAAAAACCTAGTGTGCAGCCCACCTACAAAGCATTTTTGGGCATAAAATTCTCGACTAGAACGTTCAAACGCGAACAAGATGCCCAAAATGTCGCCTAGGTGGGCAGGTCACTAGGTTTCGAAACGCTGTCGCATAACGTACGTTTCCAAACCAGCGCGTTAGTAATACATTGACCAGTTATGGGTATTTTTTATTTAATTAATTAAAAGGCCAACAAAAGACACTCTTAATGTAGGCTACTCCATTACAGATTTAGACTATATGAAGAAGGAAATATGCCTTAAAGAGTTTTTATTACCTTTGAAGAAATCCCGCCGGTTAAAAAAAATTCCGTGAATGAAGTGTTAAGCGCATAACACTTTAGTTCATGATCTTAAAAGTAAAATCCACAACACACGCGATGACTGCCTCGCAAAAAGTGTGAAAATAATACCACAAATCTCTAAAGTCTCACAATAGTCCCTCAGCTCATTAGTGCCGGTGTCTTCTATCCGTCTCTTGCTCTTCTGAAAGCGCAGAAGTAAATCTGGCAGCACCGGTGCGCCAATATGTGAACGAGCAGGGAGCGCGCACTCTTATGCGCCTGGAGCCAATCCAGTTGTGTGTCATTACCAACGCGGGCCAGTAGAGGGAGCAACGCTCAGCGCCACTGCTGCATTTGACAGATCTGACCTACATTTTAGCACAAAGTTTAGCGTTTAGAATTTTTTTAGAGCAAACCGCGATTAAATGTGTAAAACATTTGTGTAAATCAATGTACATATTTCAAAATTATTTCAAATTGATTTCTGCTGCTAAATTAAAGAGTGAAATGTACCTCTGTGATTTCTGAAGGACATTTGTGTGCTTAATTGGGTTACTGTGTGGGATTAGTGTGTGTCACACTTTTGAAAAATGGGGTGACCAGGATTTTGGCTGAGACACAGCTTTCCTTCTCTGTAATGTAATTCTGTCAGGAACCCACGAGCTGGTAGCTAGAAAGACATTGAGGACACTTCATTTTAAGTCAGTTAGCCTATAACAGCTGCAGGGACACACCTCATGAAACAGGGAGTGTCCCGGGGAAACCGCAACTTCAGAAGAGGATGCCTGCCATTTCTTTATACCACATATGCCATTTGATAATTGATAATTAGTGATTGAAAATAACTGCTGCACAGTTACAGTGCATCTCATGCTACATCCTTTAACCAGTCACTACTTGACTTAATTAAGTGCTAAAATGCATTTTTGTTTATGACTAAAAGTAATTACATTTTAATTTCTAAAGTGTTTCACACACAACAACACGCATTTATGTAACTCATACCTAGGCAAACTATAAAACTTGAGAATTGTGACTTTTAATTGCTCATTCATTAACTTTTAATTGCTTTGAATTTTAAGTAGTAACATATGCAATATCTAAGTGTTCTGTATTTTTATAAACATAGCAATAAATCCAGTAAAAAAAAAAAGTGCACCAAAGAAATACATGTGAAACATGTGTCACACAACGTGTTCTTACAGTAAATAGTGTAATATTCTGTGTTGTCTGGGCACCCTGATGAAAATATGTACATGGTCAGAAGCTATATGCAAAAGTCTCGTCTGATCCATCTTGCATAAGCTGTGTGTGAGAGTGAAGTAGCATGTCTCAAAGCTCTGGCCATGCAGTGTGTAGTTGTATTTTAGGCCTGGGTGGAGTAAGGGTGGGCACTCCAATCTTCTGCAAGAAAAAAAAAAACACACACATATCTGACAGAGAAACAAAGAAAAAAGAGAGCAGTGCTGCCAGTAAGACTGTCTGAAAGCAAGGGGAGAATTTGGCAGTAATTTGCAGACATGCTGTTTGTTTGAACCTGAAGAAGAGTTATTCGCAGACATCTGTTGATTCTGGGGAAAGAAAGATGCATAACTGGTTAAAGCACAAATACACGTACGTACATGTACACAACCATGAAACACATCCAGAGAACTGATTGAGGTTTTGATGGTTCAGCAGTTTTCTGACTTTAACTCGGCAAATTGCCAGGAATCACAGTAAAGCATTTATTGTTTGAATGGGATTTTGCCAAACAAAGGTGCCTTCATGGCACATAAGTGTTGAGTGTTAGAATACACTCCCCAGAGCCCCAGAACTCTTTCTGTCATTCACACACGCGCCTGCATGAATTTAAATTTCATAGCCGGAAATGGCATTTATAGGGGTCCAAGGAAATTGGAAAAATCTGGCACAACAGAATACAAATGTCATATAATGTTGGTGAATTTCAACATTTTTAATTAAACCTGCAAAGTTTTGAGGATGTTAGTTATAGCACCCCTTAAATTTGGTCTGTGTCTTTAAAATGTCACCATGTAAGAGAGACAATACAGGTCATAATCGGAGATATATATAATCGGAGTAATATCAGCCAAACAATTTGATGAATCAAAATTCTTTAAACAAGTTTTTGCCAGAAGGGAGTCTAGATTATACAAACAGAAAACCACATGAAGACCTTTACATTTGTGCGAACTTTGAAGAAAAAAAAAAAAATTCTAATCAATACAGATCTGTTATTAGCGGAAATGTAATTTTCTTATTATAGAGCAACCAGAGTTGGATGGGTGTATGTGTGCTTGAGATATGAGATCATTATAACAAATTTGGTATACTTCTGCTCTTTACTGTTTCTGATGTCCATACACTTTAGGGAAGAAATATCATAAAAATCAATCTGAAAAGAGCTGATGTTTGGATCCATAAATATGTTCTCACAAATCCTCACTCACTTTGACTGTGTTTTTCTCCAGTACACAAAGAGTCTACTGTATGAGAAGGGATCTCTCTCTCTCTCTCTTCCTTCACACACACACAAACTTATGCATTTGTCATACGTTATACTGACTCACTGTAGTGATTCATATTCCCTGTCTGAAATGGTGTGTTTGTAAATAGTTTTAAGTGATTACCCTTTCAGACATTGTGTGGTTTTACTCCCTTCCTCTCAAAACCAGACAGACACTCAATGTGTAGTGTGTGTATGTGCCGGAAAGAAAAAAAAAGTTTACTGTATAGACGTGAGTGTGCACGCATACACGCACACACACACACACAGTTTTTTTTAATGTTTTATGGGGACTTTCCACAGACATAATGAATTTTTATACTATACAAACTGTATATTCTATACTCTAACCCTAACCATACCCCTAAACCAATCTAAAAAACATATGATTTATAAGCTGTTTTCATCATAAGGACCTCAGAAAGTGAAGGATTTCGGATATTACCATCTTTGAGCCCATAATGTAGGCAGGGTATTAGCCTACATGAACCACACACACACACACACACACACACACACACACACACACACACACACACACACACACACACACACACACACACACACACACACGTGTCAGTGTACAAAGCAAGCACACACATCCTTGTCCAGTCTTCACACCTGTTGGCACTGATAATACTGCAGTGAAACCTGGCAACCTAATGTGTGCACACACACTCACACACATGCACACTGCCAAACCAGCTGTGAAGAAGACGGCCCAAGTCCAGGTGTGTGTGTGTGTGTGTGTGTGTGTATGCTTTTAACTGAAGGAGCTTGTGCATGTACACTGCATCTTTCTAAACTTTGGTTTTGTGTTTGGTTTACATTCTCAGAGGAAAAACCACTCACCTGAGTTTCACCTTCAGTCAATCATACACACAAATAAACCTCAGTTTTCTGGAATAGCTCCCTACATAAACAAGTCTTAATTAGGCCAGGGTTTCTCGCTCACAGAAAAATACTATTTTTAACACACACACACACACACACACACACACACACACACACACACACACACACACACACACACACACACACACACACACACACACACACACACACACACACACACACACACACACACACACACACACACACACACACACACACACACACAGGCAAGGATTTTGACACTGTGAGGCAACAACACTCCCATTCTAGTGCACTGCAACCAAACAACCTGTTACAATGGCACATGTGTTCTTTTAAGTGACTGTTTTTGTCATAAATTATTTTTTACCAGCTTCTTTGATAAAAAAAATGGTTGATTATAATTGATTGATCATAATTAACACCAGATTTCATCAAATTTGTTTCTGCCTGCTACACATATGCACTGTTTGGTGGTATATTTTATTGCATTGTAAGACCAGGGGTAAAATGAGCCACAGGATAAGATGAGCCACCATTTACAAAAATGAATGGGGCAGCAGTTAAATGTTTTGAATAAGTTGTTAAGTTAATGAATAACTAGTAGCTAATGAATAATCAGTATTACTGTTAGGTAAAGAAACAAAAAGTGATGACTAACTTGTAATACTCTAAGCACTAGTCCTGGGGCAAGTTGCATAAACATAGCCGCTAAGACTGTGTCTTGAAAACTAGTCTGATCAACTAGCAATTAGTTAGGGGTAATCAGTATTACTTTTCGGATTCTAATGAGACCAATCTACCTTTTTATGTAACTGAATTAAAAAAGTCTTGAAGAAAAAAATGAGATTAATTTGTAAGACTAGCAGTTTATGCAACCGGCCACAGGAGTAAGTTGCGCTAAAATGCAAAAGACTTTTTCTAACAAAAAGTTTGTTGTCAATAAGATTTTTTATTTTTAATGAAATGAATATTTATTCAGTAATGATGCATTAAATTTGATCAAAAGTGAAAGTAAAGACTTTTACATTGTTACAAAAATTCTATTGCAAAAAAAAAAATGGTGTTCTTTTGAACTTTCTATTCATCAAAAAATCCTGAAAAACACGTAGCACCAAAATATGAACACAACTGTTTTCAACATTGATAATAATACTTTTTTTTTCTTGTGCAGCAAATCGGCATATGATTTCTGAAGGATCATGTGACACTGAAGACTGGAGTAATGATGCTGAAAATTCAGCTTTGCATCATAGGAATAAATTAATATATTAAAATATAAAACAGATATTTTTAAATTTGAGTAATATTTCACAATATTACTGTTTTCACTGTATTTTTGATCAGATAAATGCAGTCTTGGTGACTTTTTCAAAAACAAAGCAAAAAACTCACCAACCCCAAACTTTTGAACAGTTTGTAATTTAAAAAGTGTTTATTACCAACATAACCACAACGTTTCAGCTGAAATGAAAACTTGCAAAAACATATTTGACTATGAGTGGCTCATCTTGCCCCCATCACCCCATTGTTTTTTGTCACTATCACAAAGAAAAACCATCATCGTTTTGCTTCACGTTGGGGTCCTACTGTACATGCTATTGGGGTTTATTATGCCATAGTGTTATTTTATAACAGAGACACTGTTATAGTTTTTATTCATATTTTGAGTTTTTATTTTTATATGTTCTGTTTTCATTTTAATTTCAGTTAAGTTTTAATACTTTTGTTGCGTTTTTGTCATTATAGTACTTTTTTAATAAATAGTTTTCATTCATTTTCATTTCAGTTTTAGATTTAGTTAACTACAATAACACTTGCAGGGAAAATAGGAAAAAGAGAAAAACAGATCAAGATCAAGGGGGACAAGTTGAAGAGAGAGAGTGTGTGTTTTGATGTGAGAGGAGCGGTGGAGACCCATATCACTGCAGAGGGTCTACAGACATTGAAACCAGATGCAGTTCTGAATGTGTGCGCACTCAAAGGGGTCGCCGGAGATATATTTAGAACCTCCAAACCCCATCCATCACACAGACAGCTTCAGATTAAGCTCTTGATGTAACTTTACATTGGGGCCTGCTCCAACTTTCCCCTCTTTCTCTTCCTCTCATTCTGTCTATCTCGGTTTCGTTCTCCCTACCACACACAGTCACAGTGAGCTGAGAAAACTCCCCCTGTCTGGGACGAGATCTGGACTGCACTGTCAGTACACTGTCGGCTCGAAATAGCCTTTATGAGAAAAACAAACACCTAAAAGATCAGCTATGTCCACCTTACACTGCCTCTGATGTGATCATCAAAATCAGAATTTGGGCTTTACTGGCTAGATTTTAAACACTTTTTAAATCTGGCTTGGATGCGTAAACATGCGCAAACAGAAAAAGCTTTCTGTGATATAACATTACAAACAACATGTACATGCATTATACAATAGAGCCAAGAGATAATGTACAATTCCCTGCTCACAAATGAAGAGGTCTTTTATTAGGTTTTTGCTCATTTTTAACATAACATTGACATAAACAACTTCATTTATTAAAATATATAATATATCATATAATAATATATAAAGTATTTGAATTCATCCGTTTTCTTTGCACTACACACTGTGACATTACAGAGTAGCTCTTTATCCGGCATTATCCCCAATTATATAATATATATATATAGGCTATATATATATATATATATATATATATATATATATATATATATATATATATATATATATATTTAGAGGTGGGCATAGATTAATTTTTTTAATCTAGATTAATCTAGATTAATATTGAAATTAATCTAGATTAATCTAGATTAAAATGGCTCATTTGAATTCTCCCGAAGGAATTCAGAATATGTGTGCTACCCAAATAATGACTAAAAGTAAGTCTTTGAGAATAGTTTGCCTCGCGTAGGGATGTGCATTTCTGCCAATGCAAATGCCATTCGACAATCGAGGAGCAAAAGTCGAATATCGTAAAAAAAAAAACAAAAAAAAAAACGCAACGACAGAAAGGGAGACCAATTTCATCTTTAGCGATTTGTCATCAAACAAACTGTTTATTAATTGAACAAGTAACATGTTTTCGTCCTTTTTTTAACATAGTAGGCTAATTGGAAGAAGAAGAAAAACAATACGCACGACAGTCCGTTTTTGCATCGCCATTCGCGTTAGATCAAAAAATAATGTCATCATATGTCATAAGAATTTTATGTGAACCTGCCTTGTTACTGCAATAGCCTCATTTTTAAACAAATTAGTTTCAATCAATGTAAACTATTCGTGTGATTATGCCACTGCGCAATACACACACAATGTAGGCTATTACCTGAATGAAATGAAATCGAATGTATCGTCCTGTGGAATCATTCATTCACAGACAGCTTACGAAGATGTTCAACTAATAAAGATCTTCATCGCTGGCAAAAATATGATGCATTTGCAGATTTGCATTCACTAGACTAGACTGTAGATCGGCCACTTCATCCAACGCTCTGATGCTCTTAAATCTTCCTGTTTCGACTCCGAGTGTGAATTGAAAGCGCTTCAGACGATTCAGTGCGCGAGGAACTGAACAGATCAACTGATTCGCGAAACTATTTAGACAGATCATCTGACAACTTGTTTGATGAAGTCTTTGAACAGAATCGACTCAAAAGAGTGATTCATTTGTAAATGAGCATCGCTCATGCCCATACAAAGGACACAGCGCGCTTGGAATAAACTCATTTAACAACGTATTGCATTAAAATAAAGTAACGAGAGGAACGTCGCCCAACGTAACAAAGTAAAAGTACACCTTGTGTCCCTGACAGGAAAATACCCTACTGCGCGATCTGTGACAGTAGGCGCGGCGTCATACTATTAGAATTGCGCGAAAATATAACGATATTCGAAAAAGCTATTTATGATCCCAACCCAACTTTGATTAACGGCGATATTTTTTTTATCGCCCGATAAGAGTCTCACGTTAACGGCCCAGCACTAATATATATATTTTAAAGATGTCAAATTCATACAGATTTCATACAGGATTTTGTAATATTGTTACTGAATCAGGACCATATAAAAAAAACTAACATGTGATGGACAGATTACTGATTTTAAATGTATAAATGGTTCATGATTTGTTGTATTTAATTTATTATAAATAATTATGAGCCCAGTTTCAAAGATTACTCAATCAAGCTAAGTTTTTTGCTTCATTTATATAGCCTATCCACAATGAGCGCATTGTACATTAACATATTATTGATGTTACTACTTTGCTCTGCCTACAGTTTAATTATAATTGAAAATCATCCAACTTTAAGAACAAACATTATAGTAAAGCTGGGATTTCAGTGAACACACATAGCCTTAGGTGTCACAGCTGTGTGTGTGTGTGTGTGTGTGTGTGTGCGTGCATGAGAGTGAGGATTGCATGCTACCAAGTCATCTACACAGATCTGTAATCAGCTATAGCTCACCTGTTGTCCTCTTCTAATGAGTAGGCCTACTTCCTGTGGCATTCACACAACGTGCACGGGTTGTGTCTCACACTCAGGGCCGTAGCTGGAGTATCCGGGGCCCCGTTGAAATCACGCTCCGGGGTGGGACGGGGTTTGTCGTACGTCCTGCTTTTGCGTTAGACGAGTTCCTGGGTCAACATATTTTGTTGATCCTGGAACAACATTCCTGTCCGAAATTTTAGTCATAACCATATCCCTAAACCTAACCCTACCAATAAGTTATCCCTAAAACCAGAGAGAAATGATAGCTAAATCACACTGATGACGCACTAAACATTGGATGTCAGCCTAAACTTGACATAAAGTGTAAACTTGTCCCTCAAATCTGATTGGTTGATTGGAATGTTGTTCCAGAATCCACAAAGATCATGGTTCTGCGAGTCTATCCCCCACCCCCTCGGTTGATATCGCGTTCTGGGGGTTTGTCCCCCTCGGATGAAATCACAGGGCCCTACTAGGGCCGGGGGCCTCTAGAATAGTCACCACCTTTTGCCTCACTAGCCCTGCTCACACTCCTCTACATTGTCTGCATGTGTGCATGTGCAACTGATTGATCGTGTTTGCACCGGTTACTGGAAAATTCATTTAATGCTTTCTCCTCCTTTGCTCCGGTTCACATCCGCTAATCGATTGATCTGTATTCAGTACGCTATCATACACGCAGGTTTGAGCTAGTCCTTTTAATAATTAAATAAATTGAATAATAAAATAGCATGTCACAACATAAAACACATGCACCCATCTCTCCTTAAATAAGATTTTGCTAACTAAGCCAAATATTTTTTTTAGTAAGTTGAAAGGAGAGGGAAAGGAACAAGGTTGGTATTATTGATAAGGTGGGATGTGCGTCAGTGGCCCGAGTGACGTTTAAATATGGGAGGATGGTTTGGGGAAAGGAACAAATAAACTGTGGGAGTGTAGGCGAAAAGAGAGACCAAAGCCTTTTGTGTACAGGCGTAGCGAGAGGGAGATAAGAGCAGCCTGGCTTGTTTGAGTTTCCCTCTTCAAACCCTTTTT
This sequence comes from Rhinichthys klamathensis goyatoka, assembly GCF_029890125.1. Lineage (NCBI taxonomy): Eukaryota > Metazoa > Chordata > Actinopteri > Cypriniformes > Leuciscidae > Rhinichthys > Rhinichthys klamathensis. The sequence goes on along the minus strand of NW_026606787.1, from coordinate 224,045 downwards.
CACTCACATCATTTCACTTACTCCCTCACACACATGTTATCATAAAACAATAAGGACAGGGCTGTTGTAAAGGTTGTGTGAGGAGTCTTATCTGTTCGAAATGTGCTGTTGTTCCAGCTCCACATCCAAATATCTACCATTCAAAGTCACTGTTTGCATGTGAACAGTTAACATGCTCATTCATTTTATGCAATGCACTTTCTGTCTCCATCATAAATATATCTTAACATATTCAAATATGACACAATCTAGTATCTTCAATATAATATTCAATAATCAATAATAACTGGTTTATTTGATCATAACCCAATTAAATGGACATACACTGTAAAAAATAAAATGCCATTTTTAACGGTAAAATACCGGCAGCTGTGGTTGCCAGAACTTTATCATCAAAAATATGGTACAGACGTTATTGGTTTTACAGACTTAACTTAAACTTTACAGTAATAAACCGTATTTCATTATCTGATATAATGTTAATTTACCATCCTATTTATGTATTAATATCTATTTTGTACCATTGTAATACATTAACAACCAACAATCATCACAGCAGTGATGATAGTCACATGATAAATCAACGCTCATCACAAGCAGCTCTTCCACGAGAAAGTTAGTTCTATATACAGTATATAGATTATATAGAAGCTGCACAGTGTCATTCGCACAAACACTAAACAGCATCATGGTAACACATGATATTTTAAAAATGCAATAAACATTAATTTAACAACATTAAATGTAACATAAAACTCTAATGTACATAACTGATAAGAAAAGAACTAAGAAAACTAAGAAGAAACATAGTTATTTCAACAAAAATACATCAAATGTGAAGTGTCACGCAGGGAATTGTGGGAATGTCAATTTACGGTTTTTCACTGTAAATTATACAATGAGTTGTTCTTTTTCACTTTCAAAAACGGTCAATTTAACGGTATTTTACAGTAAAATTACATTAAATGTACCGTTAGATCTATCACAGTTATTTACCTTATATAGTAAGGAAACTTTCTGTTAACCAATTAACAGTTTTCACTGTAGCATTTTTACAGTCTTTTACTGTTAAAATTACGATCATTTTTTACAATGTATTTTAAAGGGGCTCTATACAGAATTTAGAAACTCATGTTAATAGCGTATAAGTAAACTGTAAACTTGTCCTTCAAATCTGATTGGTTGATTGGAATGTTGTTCCAGGATCAACAATATAATCTTGAGTAATCAATATAAACTGGTTTCTTTGATCATAACAATATTTAAAGGGGTTCTATGAGTCAGAAACCCATGTTAATAGCAACACCGGTGGCAGTTAAGTGAACTGTAGCCATTAACTATTGCTCGTGCTCACAGCCTCGCATTTGTGCACACACACGTAACGAGACTGAAAGGGATTCAATGCCCCCATTTACGCAGGGTGAAGTTCTTTTTCTTTCTTTTTCTTAGAAGTAAAAAGAAGTTGGAAATACCTTTGCAGCAATAGGCCTATATTGTTAACGAACATCCTGATGCCGTCCACACTGCTGAGAGGGACGGTGGATATGTAAATATGTGTTGCTGCATGCTTTCCTCTCAATGACAAAACAAAATAATACCAGTGAGAAAACAGCTAAGAAAGCATCTGATCATATCGATGTGGATATGTCTGCATGAGCTCTGCAATTCACCGGCATCATGTCGACAGATGAGATATGCTATTAGGCTACACTGTTACTCAGTTTTATAATAAATAGGCTATTTGAGACTATTTGAATTAATCAGTTCTCTTACGAGAGGTTCTCTCGTATTGCGTAAGCTAGCTTACGCTACGGGAAAGATTCATCTTTTCTGAGAAATTGAAGCCAAAAAATTATCCTATAATTTTGTATCCATTGTCAACGCAGTTCAGCTGTAGCAGACCATGAGCGGGCTAGCTAGCAGCTCATTGGTTCGCTCACAGAGAACTGCTTAAGCCTATGAGGAGACGCGAATGAACTCTCGGCCAATGAGAGTCTGACATGCTCTCATTGCGTCAGAGCCCGCCGAAACGGGCGTGGTCAGAGAGTATAAATTCGCCTCCCAGGCTGTAAACTCTGATTTTCATCTCTTCAGCGAGGCTACACACGCATCTGCTGATCCTGAGAGAAGCCGCCGTCGTCGAAAAGGCAACTCTAGCGAGCATCTGGGAGACTGAGGAAGCCGGCCGTCTTCGCCACCTTCAGCCGTCCTGCGAGCTAGCGCCATCCGACGGATTTGTATCCTTTTTTACGAAAAAGCTTCCTGTATTATTGAATTGTATCTAAAAGAGCCGAGCGTCTTTGTAAAGATGTCTCGTAAATCCTCCTGCGGTTCTTGCCGCGCTCCCCTCGAGACTGGAGACCGCCACGTCATCTGCGCTCTCTGCCTCGGATTGGAGCACGCCGAGCTCGCCTTCGCTGATGGCGGCTGCGATCTCTGCGAGGAGATGCCGTTGTCGACCCTGCGGGCTCGACTTCAGGCCACTAAAGTTGCTTCCGCGCCGCCTCTGACTTCACCGCGGAAGAAGACTTCATCGAGTTTCAGAGTGCATAAGCGCGCCCACGAGCCCGTGTGCGCGTCCCACCTCTGCTCACTCTGTTACACGGCTCTTAAACTCCTCTCTGAGTGTAAGTCCCGCTGTCATAAACACTATGAGCGCGCCCGCGCAGCCCGCTATGTGCAGCGACGGGGACCATGTAGCCATTCACCCCTTAGCGTTACGCTTCAAAGCGTGGGAAGCTATTCCGGGAATTTCCCAGTGGGTGCTAAACACAATAAGGCTAGGCTATCGCTTACAGTTTCACCGCCGCCCTCCACGTTTCCGAGCGCGGCTAGAAACTATTGTGAACCCAGAAGCAGTGACTCTGCTCCGTTCAGAGATAGCAAAACTATTGTGCAAAAGGGCTATAGAGAGAATTCCTCTATCTATGAGCGGGTCGGGGTTTTACGGCCGTTATTGTCTGGTTCCAAAGAAAGACGGCGGCCTCAGACCAATCTTAGACCTCAGATTTCTGAACAAAGTTCTCATGAAGAGACCGTTCAAAATGCTCACTATCAGAAAACTCCTCGCGCATGTGCGCCAGGGGGACTGGTTCATTTCACTAGATCTGAAAGATGCTTACTTTCAGATTCAGATAAATCCCCTTCACAGGCCATTCTTACGTTTCGCCTTCGAAGGCCAGGTTTATCAATACACCGTCCTTCCGTTCGGCCTATCCCTAGCACCCCGCACGTTCACGAAGTGCATGGATGCGGCGCTCGCCCCCCTGCGGAGTCAGGGGCTGCGAATACTGAACTATTTGGACGACTGGCTGATTTTGGCACAATCACAGAGAGAGCTACTGTCTCATCGTACAGTTCTCCTCGACCATCTGAAAGCTTTGGGCCTCTCTGTCAACTGGACAAAGAGCGCACTACAACCCAGTCAGACTATCTCCTTCTTGGGTATAGAGCTAGACTCGGTCACGATGACGGCTCGTCTGTCAACACAGCGCGCGCGCCGTGTTCAGCGTCTCGCCGCATTTTTTTTAGATGAACAGACTCACACCTTTGAAAACTTCAAACCTCCGCGGTGCTCCAGCTGGGGTTACTGCGCATGCGCCCGCTTCAGCTCTGGTTGAAGAGCCGTGTGTCTCACCGCGCGTGGACCACGGGCCGCCAGCTGATAAAGGTAACGCAGACCTGTATCACAGCTCTGCAGCCATGGACCGTGGCAGAATGGTTTCAGCGGGCGTTTCCATGGGGACCTTTTCTCGCCGAAAAGTCATTTCGACAGACGCATCCAACACGGGTTGGGGTGCGGTCTGCGAGGGCTCACCGGCCTTCGGCCCCTGGTCAGCTCAGGAGAGTCTCCTCCACATAAACTGATTGGAGATGCTGGCGATCGAGAACGCGCTCACGCGCTTTCTTCCGCGCATTCACGGTCACCACGTGCTGATCCGTTCGGACAATATAGCCGTGGTCTCCTATCTAAACCGTCAGGGCAGAGTCAGATCCAGGAATCTCTTCCAGCTGACAGAAGGCATCTTAGTTTGGTCTCAGTGTCACCTGCTCTCGCTCAGAGCGACGCACGTGCCGGGTCATCTGAACGACGGTCCAGACAGTCTGTCCAGGAACCCCATTCCCCCCGGGGAATGGTCCCTGCACACTCTTACAGTCCAAAAGCTGTGGCGAATATTCGGCAGAGCAGAGGTGGATCTCTTCGCCTCAGAAGAGAACACCCACTGCCCAATATTTTTCTCAAAGAGCGAGGACGCGCTAGCCCAGACCTGGCCCAGCCGCCCGCTTTATACATTCCCTCCGGTTTCTCTGCTACCACAGGTGCTTAAGAGAGCACAGACAGCCCCGTGGCCCATTCCAGTCAGAGCAGATCTCCTCTCCCAAGCTCGCGGCACGATCTGGCATCCCCACCCAGAGCGCTGGGCGCTACATGCGTGGGTGATCAACGACTACCCGTTGCTTTGCCAGAGGGAGTGTTAAACACGATCATGCAGGCTAGAGCGGCTTCTACTAGAAGGCTCTATGCGTCTAAATGGTCTGTGTTCTCTAAATGGTGCACCGACAGAAATTTGGACCCACGGTCATGCGAGGTCCCTTCCTTGCTGGTTTTTCTCCAAGAGATGTTGGACAAGGGCAGGTCCCCGTCCACTCTCAAGGTGTATGTGGCAGCCGTCGCAGCGTTCGTTGAACCCCGGCGCGGCCAGTCACTGGGCAAAGTTGGCTTGGTCATCCGCTTCCTCAGGGGAGCTAGAAGGATGAACCCCCCGCGCCCCCCTTCGGTGCCGATTTGGGACCTTTCCATAGTTCTCGAAGCTATGAAAGCCCCCCCATTCGAACCGCTAAACACCGTGGACCTCAAATACCTTTCGCTCAAAACCGTTTTTCTGCTCGCGCTCGCGTCAGTAAAACGTGTGGGAGACCTTCACGCGCTGTCCAGTAGCGCTTCCTGTCTCGAGTTTGGGCCCAATGACTCCTTAGTCGTTCTCAAACCTAGACATGGTTATGTCCCAAAAGCGATTGGTACCCCGTTCAGGGCACAAGTTATTTCCCTATCGGCTCTGCCTGCATCCGATAGCGAATCTGACTCTAATCTCCTGTGTCCGGTCAGGGCCCTGAGATTATACATTACTCGCACTGCTCCGGTCAGACGATCTGAGCAGCTTTTTGTTTCGTTCGGTGGGCGCACCAAAGGATATCCAGATGGATAGTTGGATAGTTGATGCCGTTGCAGCCGCATACGCATCAAAAGACCTGCCATGCCCTCTGGGCATTAGGGCTCATTCCACTAGAGGCATGGCCTCATCGTGGGCATGGTCCAGCGGAATTTCCATTCATGACAGTTGTGTGGCAGCGGGATGGGCTTCCCCCTCCACCTTTGTCAGATTTTACAATCTGGAAGTTCCCGCCTTGCAGGCTAAACTACTAGCAGTCTAGTATGTTACAGCTCTTCTGGTTGAGCTGCACTATAGGGAGTTATTCACTCAGACCGGTTTTGCTCTGTCCCTCTCTATCATGTGCTTATGTACTACACAATCTCCGGCCCGCTCTGCTGGCCTTTTTCACATGTACATATATTTATTCCCACTCATAAGGGTTCCCTGGGGTCTCCCCTGGGACTCATAGTGGATGCTTAGCACGCACGGCGTTGACCAGGTGTTCCCGTAGCGTAAGCTAGCTTACGCAATACGAGAGAACCTCTCGTAAGAGAACGAATCGGTTACCTAACGTAACCTCGGTTCTCTCTAGATGAGAGAACGAGTATTGCGTTCCTGGCCGTGCTTGTGCTACTAGCGTTCTCGCTTCATTCTATGAAAACCAGTGTTTACAGCCTGGGAGGCGAATTTATACTCTCTGACCACGCCCGTTTCGGCGGGCTCTGACGCAATGAGAGCATGTCAGACTCTCATTGGCCGAGAGTTCATTCGCGTCTCCTCATAGGCTTAAGCAGTTCTCTGTGAGCGAACCAATGAGCTGCTAGCTAGCCCGCTCATGGTCTGCTGCAGCTGAACTGCGTTGACAATGGATACAAAATTATAGGATAATTTTTTGGCTTCAATTTCTCAGAAAAGATGAATCTTTCCCGTAGCGTAAGCTAGCTTACGCAATACTCGTTCCCTCATCTAGAGAGAACCGAGGTTACGTTAGGTAACCGATTCGTTTTCTTTGCATGACACATTGACATTACAGGCTAGAGTTGCTCCTTTTCCGTCATTATCCCCATTGTAAGCATTTGTTTCATGTGTGATGATAGAATGGAAGAGAGGCTCTCGGGAGCACGCAAACGCATACAATCTACAGACAAACTAATGTTTGGGAATGTCTCGTTTTTTAAGTTTTATTAAGCTGTTCACACATTGACAATAAAAAAAAAAACGATTTATACATAATTCTGTCACAAAATCCCATCTCAGCACTTTTGATGAATGGCTACGCTATTTTTAATTTTGCAATTTCATATGAATATACCGGTAAACATTTATGAGATTTAGTCTGTCAAAACAGTTTTGAGGTTAATTGATCTAATTTTATGTCTCTGTAAAATAGTTATGAAAATGTCTATTTGTTAATGAGGAATTGTGGACAAAGTTTTTGGATTTGTGAAGTAAAAGTTAGTTTTTATTTTGAAGTAAAAAGATAAGGGACCAAGAGGCATGTTGTTACTTGTTAGTGTTATTATTTTTTAAATGTAATAATTATTGAAATAATGGTGTTATTATTCAGTATTTAGCCAGCCTACATAAATTAGATAAACATTACAGACATCTTTGCTTTCATTAAAACCTATAGGTTAGTTGTGTGAAATCATTCAATTTGCATAGTGTTGCTAATAGTGCTGCTAATATGACATATCTTCAATTAAAATATTGGCAGTTAAATAAGTAAATATTCATATGCCTGTATATAAGTCATATAATAATTTGACCTTTTACATGAATCTCTTTTGCATGGTATTCTGTTTTGTCTGTCATCGGTTATTCAATTATTAACTAAATTATGAAAATAAAATTTTGAACAATATTTGATTTAGTAGGCCTATTTTACATTAACGACACTACAAATATATAAATTTTTAACAAGAATGATATCAAAAGTCATTTATACATTCTGTAAAAGTGTATCCAGGGAGACTTCTTACCCCAGGTAGTGGGCCAAATACCCATCTTTTAATATAACAACTATAACAAAAAATTACCAAATGTTTCTATTTATTTCCTATAATAATAATACATTGGCTGATACATCATCCTGCACATGCTAAACACTTGTATCATGTTACAGTTTAAAAATAAATCCACATTGTTCTTAAGAGGGGACATCTTCCCCCATCCTACCCTACAACTTGTTTGGAACAGTCATTTAACAGTTAGTGCATTTTTTTTCTTACACATTTACTATTGTAGCTCATGCAGACACTACAATGTTGAATCTGACATTTGATATTGACACTTTGCTTAGTCACAAAAGTAATTTAGATAGATATATAGATATTTAATTTCATTGAAAATATACATTCATATAAATGCATTTTAAAAAATGTGCTAAAAAATTTAATGTCCATGTTGTTTGTGTCTATGGTGGATCTTCTGTGTGAATGTGCTTGTGTGTCTGGATTCGGTGTTGATGGACATGTTTCTCCTTTATTTAGAGCCTCTTTCTCTCTAAATCAATGTAATAGCCTGAAGGAACAGAGTGACAAGTGCAGGCCACCCATGTTTACAGCGGACTCTGCTTTATCTCCATCCATGGGAGGAATTCCCCTGTGTGTGTATAAGTGAGTGGGTGTGTGTGTGTGTGTGTGGAGTGGGGGCGAGGTGAAGGTCAGGTGAAGCACATTCCTCTGAGAGAGTAAACGAGGAAGAAGACGATGAAAGGAGGGAAGTAAACAGAACGTTTGAGAGACAGGACTGTTTATGTGCAGAGAGAAAAAGCAGAAGCTCGCTCGTTCACTCTAGTTTCAACTCTTAACCTGCAACGAGGTGATAAAGCAATGTGTGCTGTGTGTTAATAACAGGATGTTATTGCGGCATTGTCATCTTGTAACCTGAAACACGCAACCTGATGTTCGGATTCTTTGTTCTTCTTTTTTTCTAAAACAAATGATGGTAGTATTTGCAGTGTTTAACTTTTTAGTGCGTTTGCATTTAGATAAGCCTTGTAAACAGTTCATGAATTCCCCTTTCAGTGGACTGTGTGGCAGTGATCTGCAGGTTAATACAGTATTGGAGAGGTTGTTCCTCTGGTCGAGTTTCTCTGGATAATTTGCCATGTTCTAACATGAAACTACAGTGCATTCCCCACATATTCTCCCATCTCTCAGAGGATGAATGTTACACCAGGCTGTTCAATTAACACTTTCTTTGGGTTCATCTCCATTAACATTTCAATTTCCATTTGGGTATTTGGAGGACAGGACACACCCCCCTCAGTCTCTGACTGGATGCCCCAATCCTTCATGGTGTTTAGAGTCAATTATACTATGGTTAAATATGCCTATCTAGAGCAATTACTACACTACACATGTAAGCTGTAGATCCGGTGCATTTACACACACTTTAATTACGCTGTTGAAGTCTCTTATAGGCTGCATTTATAAAAAATAAAAATAAAAATACAGTAAAAATATTGTGAAATATTATTATTATTTAAAATAACTTTTCTATTTGAATATATTTTAAAATGTAATTTATTATTTTAATTTTCTGCATCATTACTCCAGTCTTCAGCCAGCGTCACATGATCCTTCAATCATTCGAATGTACTGATACTGATTTGGTGCTCAAGAAACATTTCTTATTATCAAAGTAAAAAAAAACAGTATGCTGCTTAATATTTTTGTGAAAGCTGTGATACTTTTTTTTTTCAGGATTATTTGATGAATTGAAAGTTCAAAAGAACAGCATTTATTACGAATAGAAATCTTCTGTAACATTTGAAATGTCTTTGCTGCCACTATTCACAATTTTAATGCATTCCTGCTGAATAAAAGTATTGATTAATTTAAAAAAAGTCCCCAAACTTTCAAACTGTATGCATGATCAGAAGTCATTGTAAACATTTCATGGGGTTTGAAAAATTTGAATAATTCTTCAACAGAAATAGTTTAACGTGAACTTTAACTTTAGTTTTATGCTAAGCTACAATGCTATTTCTAGCCCTTACATGCATCTGTTACTAAGTCAGGTGCAGATCAGATCATAAAACTGTTTTTCTTCAAATCTCAAATATTATGTGGTAGCATCAGTTTAAGGGGCCTGAAGTGAGGGCAGACGATTTGAGGCGACATGAGCAACAATGCCGATGCAAAAAACTCGACATTAACTACATGTACAGTAAATGAGAAGCAATGTAATGCAGTGACTACAAATGAACCGACAGCTTCTAGTGAGAGTAAAAAGTTGTTAATGTTGTTCAAATTGGAAGAAACCTCCTTATTCCATAAACCCTTAAATATGGTTAGATTCTTGATTTCTAGTACTCTGTTTTCTGTCAATCCGCAGTGTCTGAAGCAGGGACGTGCACAGGGGGGTTGCTCAGGTTGCCCGGGCAACTGCCCATATGCCCTTCTCACTCAAGTTGCCCTTCTCACTCAAGTTGCCCTTCCGAGAAAAAAATTAAATCGTACAATGGATGCAGAATTTCACGTAGGCCTAGATAAAAAAAAAAAAAATAAAAAAATCGCAAAGCCTCATTCACTTCCATTCGGGCACCGAAAGTGAAAGTCAGTATGAAGGGCAAACGCTGCACGCGACCATAGACTGCACGCGACCGGCGTAGGGCCACGCAAATTACTTAAGGCCACGCCTCCATCTCGTGTCATAGTCATAGCGCGCCGTCAAATGAAATGTGTAGCTACAACATCTACGACAAAATGAAGCGAAACTATCCTTCTGGTCACGAAAAGAGGAAGAAGAAAAAAACCATGAGAGTGAATTGCGGGAACAACAATCAGGTAAACTTGTGTTCTCTCCTCTCTAAGTTTGATGTCAGCAAAGTTTGATGTTTTTCGGTCTTGCTAACCTAGCTGGGCAGGCAGTGCATCTCTTGCATCACTTTGTGGCTGACAAAAGTGAGAGTAAAATACAATTATTTATTACGTTTGATTTTGATAAACGACAAAGTGCAACGGTGTTTTTTACTGCAGCTCGGAAAACATAACCGCGTCGCGTGTGTTATCATGCGTTCATATGCGCGTTGCCGAAATGAAACTCGCATTTTTCAAGCAGAAATATGTGGAGACCAGACATACTGTACAATACATGCACGTGAATGATGCCACTCCCAATCAAAGTACACATTATACTTTTAAAACAAGACACTGATTATCAAGTCTCAGTGTAGTTACAAACTCTAAACAACTGCACTAATTATGCAAGATAGAAAGCAATGTATTGACAATTTGACATTGATTGACTATTGATTTATAGGCTATATTGAATTAAAAATGTTGATTAGCTGGACATACTGGTCAAAATGGATGCACATCCCTCAGTAAATAATAACCATAAATCAAGAATTGCTTCAACATGCATAATAAAAAAAAAAAAAAAAAATCATACTGATGCCGAAAATGCCCAGGCTGTAGAAAGAACCAAAGTTAATCCCAAAAGCCAAAGCTCAGGGTTATTATTTATTATTTTCTTCTTATTTATGTTTACGTTAATATTCACTTACTTAATAATATTCACTTATTATCTTAACATTCTATAGAAAATACTCTATTCAATAAATATTGTGTGTTTGAACCTCATTCTGTTCTATATTGTTGTACTTATTATTTGACTGTTTTGTTTAAAGGGGGGAGGATGGGAGTGCTGAAGTGTCAGGTGTGACTGTGGCAATGGCAAATGGTTTACATAGCTCACGACATCAGAGGGCCCCTTAGCAGAATTTTGCTTAGGGCCCTAGGGGGAGGTCAGGATCGGCACTGGGTGTAGCAGTCGATTCTGTTCCTTACCGGAATTCCTGTTCCCTTTACGCAATCATACTACAAATCATGCGTAGTTGCCCAGATTAGCAAAAAGCACAATTGAATGTACGGGAAGCCAAAAGGTTAAAAAAGGATTGTATTTTTTCCGAAATCTAAGCGTTTTATTTTATTTTATTAGAAGCGAGTTTTTCCCCATCTGTCAATTCAATCCAGATTATTTATTTAAAAAAAATAAATAATAATAATAATAATTAAAAAACAATAAACAATAATATGAGGAACTCTTTTTCTCATGTGTATTTTGGTGACATTTAACATATTGTTAATACATTTTGTATACTGTTTACAAAGTTGTATATCATAAACCTGTCATCTTTGACGTGTGCAATCTTTATAAATAATAATAAGACCATAATATGAGGCATTGCGTTTGGAAATAAACACGATCAGATAAGGCAATTTGTATGGGCAAAATTCAACTGAATATATTCCTTCATATAGCCCGTGAGTTTTGGGGGTAGTGCCCTTTTTTCAGGTCAGAGCAACTGCCCCACAAAATTCCTGTGCACGTCCCTGGTCTGAAGAGTCGATATTTCATAGTTGTACAAGTTAAAGTTACTAGATGTTATCTGAGAGATGAGCTGGCTTTCTGTTTGCTGTGGAAAAGGTTGTTCTTTAACTGGAAAGGCTAATCCATGATTCGCTCTTTTCCCCCTGATTGGATGAAGGGTACGGGAAGTGTTTATGTCAGTCTTCACCCGCAGGCCAAGGAAAAGACAGACACAGACACAGAGAGAAGCTAGAAAAACAAAAATAAAAAATAAAAAAACCCTTGTGAATGTGGAGGCATGCTATTGCTTAACACCAGCAACATACACGCAAACACTAACAGACTGGTTAGATGGTGCTTCACGCTGCAGGCGGATGCAGGCTTGCACAAACCTGCTATAGGATCCATTCTGTTAACACACACGTTCACAAAGAAGAAAATTAACACTTGGACACACACCCTAACAGGGAACCTTTTCATAACGTTCTATGAACAAACAAGTTCTCTGAACAAACATTATTCCAGTAACTTTAACAGGACGTTCGTTCAAAGTTACCTGATCTTTAATAATGTTCACACACATTTTGAAGTTTCTGAGAACATTCAGAGATAATGTGTTCATAACTTAATGGGCACATTGACTCCTTCAAATATATTCACATAGTCTTCATTTTATCATTTGAAAAGTGTGTGTTTCTGATCAAAAGTGCAGAGTTGCAGTTTCACTGAGGCCGGTGTTAATTAAAGGCTGTGTAACTAAATCAAGTGTGTTCTGCTCACCCAGGGACAGACTGTAGGGGACTTTCAGACAACTCCATAAACAATGTGTGCTTGCTGAGAGATCTCGCTCCTAATTTTAGCATGGAGCGGTTCGGTGGTGTTTTGTTTGTGTCGGGTGAGTCAGACGAGACTTTAATGCTTCAGTAAGTCAGCACAGTTAGCCTCGCACTGTTTTCCTGTTCTCTCTTTCATGTAAAGCTGGTCACTAGATTAGGATGTAAAAAACAAAACAAAAACAAAAAAAAAAACAAGTTGGCCAATCGTAAATGCAATTTACAGAGATCCTCCAATACTTATTCAAAAAAAGACACTTTTCTTTCTGTTCCAATAATTAAAAAAAAAATTAAATTTAATGAGAAGCAAAATAGTATACGATAAGACTTAATTTCTAAGTTAAGACTTAAGACGATAAGTTTAGAATTTTCTTACCCCAATGGCCACTTCTTTTAAGCTTTAACCTGTCTGAAAACAATTCTTATTATTTTACATAATTTTGCATCTCAAAGCAAAGCAAGTTTTCTTGTTTTAGGATGTTAGATACTTTTACTGGAAAATAAGTAAAAAATAGTAGTATATAGAAGCTATAGTAGTGCACTATAGCATTCCCAATTACCAGCATGCACAGTTTGAAATTAACACTGTCCATTTTGACAATGAGAGGTAAAATGGTAAAAAAAAAACTTCATATTTTCAATTACGCATGATGTTTCTTGACTTAATTTTAAGGCAACAGGCTTCCTCATTTTTTAAAGTTAATCAACTGATCACTTTTTACATTGTGTGTCCAAACCAATGGATAGACCACTTTGGGATCAAGCCTAAGCTTTCAAGAATAGTTGATGTGAGAATGAGCTGGAAAAGCAAATTTGCAGTTTCTGTATTATTTACTAACCAGAAAAATGGATTAACTCTTTTTATGTTAGCAGTATTTATATATTGTCCATTGACATGTCTGTAAAAGTTATCTAATGACCAGTAGTTGGTCTTCTACTGGAAGTTTCTTTCATATTGTTTGATGAAAGAAAGCTTCCTGTGCATTTTACTGGACACTGGTGTGTGTAGAATTGCTGTGGTAAGTTCTTGCCACAAGTTGACCACACTGTCCGGCACTGAGGGACTCGAGGAAGAGCCAGTAGCCACTTTTTTTGAGCTGAGAGTATATAAAACATCAGCCAATAAGATGTAACAATCACGTGCTGTATAGCTGAACAGGTCTTCATTTTATCTGTCAGTAACTGGTAGGATTTTGAAAAGTGGTTGTATTTTATTTTTTATTTTTGGGAATAATGTGCACCAATAAATCGAAGTATTTGCGAAGATTTTACAAAAATGACAAACATTTTAATCTCTTGCAAAACTGCAATGACACTGAAAGTGATTTCCTGAATGTGTTTTCCTGAACACCAGAATACTTGTCTGCGGTTACTGGAATGTTCAAACAGATGGAGAAGACAGATTTTTGATGTCTCTTCCCCCGTTGGACCAGTTCCGATCATTCTGCACTTCTGTGATAATATTTTTTTTTTACACAATTAAATATATACGGGCCTCCGGGTAACCAGTCGAGGAAGGGCATAATAGCAGCACGACATATGCTAGCAATAAAGTTTGCCAGCATATATAGCAACATGTATGCTCTCTTTGCCTTTGAACTTCTGCCCTGTTTGAGTTGGAGAGTAGTTTTTAATTTATTTTCCTATTCTTTTACCCTCTGTTCTCTGCCAGTCACTCCATTTTCAAGATTCATTTTCATAGCTATTTATTATCCCTCACAAAAAGAAAGAAAGAAAGAAAGGGAGGGTGGAAAGAGAAGAAAAGAGAGTTGAAATGCCATCAGAAAAAGGAGGTGGGGAGGAGATTTTGTACCGCTTCCCAAGTTTTATGTTCAACAGAATTAAAGTTGACTGTTTAAATGCAGCTAGCCGCGAGCGTCTCCTCTCGAAGTCTTTGTGTTAATGAATTTAGCATGCTAGTTTTGGCAGCACACTGCATTATATACTGTATGAGCTTTTGGTTCTTTTTGGCTGATAAAGGTCTGAGACTTGGGTTTTAACAGTCATCCTTCTAATCCATCTCTCTTTCACTCTCTCGCCCAACAAGACTAGTTTTCACTGGAAAATCATTTAATACAAAAAAAAAAAAACTCCACATTTCATCCACAAGTGAATGAGTTACCAAACAAGATAAATATTCCCCTGAATCATTTAGAATTTTTCTTTGGATTGGTCTGATAATTACCTCAATGCTTTCCATTACTTTTGAAATTCAATCTTTGAATTTAGCCTAATCTTGGCCAAACTGTTTATATTTGATACCTTAATCTGACAGATGCCCATGTAAACACTTTAAAACAGACCAGTAAAAGAGTGTGTGAGAGAGAGAGGTAGAGAAAGAGAAACCAGACTGATTTGAAAGTGTCATCTGTTCTCAAACAGACATGTGCGTCATTAAACTTATCATCAATATTTATGACACATCTGTATCTCTCATCCATAGTCACTTTTCCGCTGTCGTGACATCAATCGGAACTTACACACACTGTTAGTCACAGCACTGTTTGTGTGTATTGAGATAGTTTGGGTGACAGATTTACTCTCTGCAGTGTCAGCAGTCTTGGTTAACCATTAATTATCAAGAGAACATTATCATTATCTTTGCCCTGCTTATGGAGTTCAGCGTTAACCAATAGTCTTTCTCAAATACAAAGCCCCCTGTATTGTACCCTGTCTCTAATCGCTAAACCGCATGCCGATAATTTTCATTATACATGTCAGAGCTGTATTTGTGTTTGATTGAGGTCTCGATTTTGCCCCAAAAACATGTGGATTCATCTGAGGTCTTGAGTTGCAACATCTGCTTTTTTCAATGACTGTCAAGCATTAATTATGATAGTTAAGCTGTTAATTATCGGTTTAGCAGAGACATTAGTTATGCAGGCGTCGATTTATCCACAAATAAACGTTACCCAGAAACGTTTTATTTCTCAGAGGTTGCTCTTTCATAACTCAGGAGACTTAATTGAGGCCTCAGTTATGTTTTAAATGGTTTGTCCCAGATGTTTCTCCTTAAGAGACATAAAATAGACCCAGATGAGATAATTGTTGACATACAGAGTATGACTATAGAGCTATAAAATTATTATGGATAGTATACTCTAGCTTAGATAATTTGGTCTGTGGCAGATTTTGATGAGAGATGTTTGAGCATATATGTATCAATATATATATTGATATCTCTCTTTTGTTTGCAGTCTGAGTTTGGGTCATTGTTCAGATTTCCTTGTGAAAAAGAAGTACACTTTAGCATACAAAAAGAAAAAGAAAAAAAAAGAAGTAGTAATTACTATGTAAATAATATACTTAAATGCAAATTGAATGAAAGGTTTTCGGACACTGTTATCTGCAATTAACTGAAAATCTATTATAGTTTAAATTTATGTTAAAGGGATAGTTCACTTTGAAATTAATTTTTGGTATGTTTTAGCTTACCTCAAGGGCATCCAAGATGTAGGTGTCTTTGTTTCCGCAGTAGTTTCACAGTAGTGCACCCTTATGAGTAGTACACATAGTTTTTGTTTGACTACATTATCTCTCTCATGTAAAAACATTCTTACCAAATATATGGTGCCCAAATAAAAAAGTAGTAGTTATAGAAATGCTCTTTGAGGTGGTGACCATAGACCTGCATTATATGACTGACAGACAAGAACGGTTTGACCTAAAAATATCAAAATTGAAACTACTGCGGAAACAAAGACACCTACATCTTGGATGCCCTTGAGGTAAGCTAAAACATACCAAAAATTAATTTCAAAGTGAACTATCCCTTTAAATCCAATGAGTTGAACCTAAGAACGTTTTTATTTGGGTGAAAATGGAACACTATGGCAACAGCTTTCTTACCTATAGGGCCTAAGCTCTTCGTAGTTGTCACGGTCGCTGGTTACAGCACAACGGAAAGTTGGCAGGAACCTGATGCAGCAGCTACTTTTATTTGACTTATTAAACAAACTCAAATGTTCACCAAACAACCAACAGGAAAATCAGAAACATGAACAGAACAACCAACATCGAACATCAACAGTGAACTGAAGGAAACACAGGGCTTCAATACACAGCAAAAAGAGGAACTAATGAGACTAATAAACGAGTCACACCTGAACAGAACTAACTCAATCAGTAACCAAGGAGACAAACAGAATCCCTTTAAATGGCCTTTTATTTCATTAATATTATATTATATGCAGTTTAAAAAATATATACTTTTAAGATATGTAGGACACTACAAGCCACATTCAATACAATTGTGTGCTCTTTTTTTTCACAGGTCATGGGTGGGGGGAAAAATTTGAGAAGCAGGAGACTCCGGAGGTCTCAATGCTGTCAAGGAGGGGGGAAAAAACGAGATATGGGATTTCTTCTTTCAAATAGGAAAGGTTGATTTTAGGCCTCTTGGCTTTGACAAAGACAGCACAAACAATAGCGATTTGCTATAGAGATATGCTATAGAGATGTCTTTACCTTCAATCACCTCAGTGCTTGTATTCACATTCTGATGTTTGATAGTAGAGTTTCATTTGCCTAAGACAACACATTTGCACTGGATTCCAGTATTTATGAAATACACACATGCTGGGTGGGTATTTGTGAGGCCCTCCTTAAAGGTGGCCTCTGCTGTTCTCTTAATGTAGGATCAACTTTGTCTGCCCTGGAGATGTTTTCTCTTGAAGCCTGAGACCGTCTGCTTTTCTCCTTTAGCCATTCTCTACTCTGTCATCTGGATCCAGAGTAGGCATTTTTGTGGACGGTGGCATGAGATCCGCTGGTTTTACCCAAAGCGCTCCAAACTCTGAGTGGGAGCATTTATCTCCTGAGGTGGTCCGGCTCTGGTGCGCTCCAGAGTTTTGTGGCCTTCTTAACCATGATGGAGGTGTTTTATTGAAACCTTCATGGATGTGCATGAAATCGAAAAGCATGTCAATAGTTTGTATTTTCCATCCCTTCTCCATGAAATGTGTATTAAGCAAACAACATTCGTATGTTTCTCACTCTGAATGTTTCCAGCCTGAATGTGCATGTGGGTGTGCTGTGTGTGTTGACTTGGGTTAATTTCACAAGGTGGATCAGATGAAATTACCACCACACAAGTTTAGACATGGTGAAGCGTGTAGGAATACGATAACTACAAAACTGGAAAGTGGCTCAGAAATGAAAATACAAGCGAAATACTTTCCAGTCCCAGTTGAGGCTGTTTATAATATGAAATCTTTAGGAAATAGATCCACGTGTTGTATTTCAGAGTTTGCTGATGGATATATCCGCAGCCATTGAGATCCTACTGGTCGAGTGTTTCTGGATGAGCAGTCTCCCTGATTTACACAACATTAAATCACCACTTGATGACTGATAAATATCACAACAGAATGAGAGAAAGGTACACTTTCAAAAGGAAATCCAGAGGCTGAGTGTGTGTTTTCTGTTCCCTTTAAAGTGTTATATCAGCAAGGACCTTTCAGGCAGTTTATCTGATTGGATACACTACAGAACATCTTCAGAATAACCTCAGGCTGAGGTGTGTATATCTCAAGTTTTATTTATAGGAGAAGAACAAAGTTACATATCTTTGACTATATGCATGTCACAGCCCTGGTGATTTACTGATCTGACTACTGTAGACTACAACAGCATAATATTACAATGCATATCACGGTCCATTGCAACTGAACTTTTCTTCACACTCCTGATCAAATACAAAACCTGAATGGTCGGTTTTAATTGCCCAATGGTGCTTTAACCCAAAATACAATCTCATTCACCATGACCAACCTGTTTTTTTCGGTGTATTATGTTTTAAACAAATCACATTCTGTCTAAGGCAAATCATAATTCAAAGTAAGCCAACATTTCCTCTGGCCACCGTCTGTTCATCTATAAGCACAGAAAGAATTGTGAGCGCTCATAAATCCTCACTCTGCAGTCAATAAATCAAAGTTTGGAAAAATGGACATTTAGCCGACTAAGTCCAAATAAAGCAATCTGAAATGAAACTAATCTTTTCAATCCCTCAAAGATAAACAGTATGCAGGCTGTATGTTAGTGTACACTATGTGTTTGGTGGATGGGTAGAGACTGGGCCGCTCGCCTAAGAAAATCTCTTGTCAGGGAAGATTGAACTGTGGCTCATGTGTGTGGAACGGCAGAGCGTTAGTTTAAGGTTGGGGTGTCGACGTGAGGCCAAGTACTACTCGGGACAGACATTAGACAGAGACATATGTCATGCTTCTATATGTACAGATGCTTGGATTTCAGTAACTTACAATATAGCAAAAACAGCTCCACTGAAATAATTACCTGCGATCATTGAAATCTCTCATTTGGCGTATTCATTGGGGATTGTACTGCTCTGTGATCTGGTCAACACTGTATTCTTGCTGTTTCTCAGTTCATTAAAGGGGTCATAATATGCTATTTTATAACACCCTATTACACCCTATGCTGCAACGCATTCTCATCCCAAGGCGTCACTAAAATGACAATTTTGACCATGCTTCAATATTCAAAGCTTTAGGCACCCTTTAGCGTCAGTTACATGACGCGATCCTAGGGCGTCATCTTACTGACGCTTTACCTAAGCGTCAGTTAGATGACGCGGGTAGGTTTAGGTCTGGGGTAGGGTTAGGATTAGATAGCGTCATCTAACTGACGTTAAAGGTAAAGCGTCAGTAAGATGACGCCCTAGGATCGCGTCATGTAACTGACGCTAAAGGGTGCCTAAAGCGTCGAATATTGAAGCATGGTCAAAATGATTCCCAAGGCGTCAGTTTTATGACGAATGGGCTGTATATATGTATAGAATAGGTTAACATGCTTTTCACATGTTTTTTTTTTCACATAATGTACATTTATTGCAGCACCTCTCTTCCAAATCTGTCTGAAATGCTCTGACTGAGTTCTGGTTTCTACAAAGCCCCGCCTTCTGAAAAGCTCAGAGTTCTCTGATTGGACAGCTGACTCAGTGTGTTGTGATTGGCCAAACACCTCAAGCATGTGTCGGAAATGCAACGCCCCCTACCATAATAGCTTCAGCTTCCAAGGCTTATAAAACAATTGTAAACACAGTTAATAATGCCGGCAGTTTAACCATATTAGTTCAAGCCAACGTCAGATTCTGAAAATGTGGATGATCAAGCAGATCGATCGAAAACAACTTGGCAAGCATGGCTTGTGTATAGCCGACATTGTCCTCTTGCAGGTTCAGGAAGCTGTCCTCCGTAAAATGCACTGTACACAAGTTAACTTTTGGGTTGTACAGCTTAGAAACAGTGTTATAAATAAATGTTTCATACTTTCATCCATTTTCAGAAGGCCAAACAAAGGGCAAAGGTGTTTTGCTTTCTCACCTAAACACAGCGTCTCCATGACATGGCAACAACACTACAATTCAATGAAGCCTCGCCATCTTCTTATATGCCTTTGGGCGGGCATTATGCTAATATTTCACATTGTGAATATCTGGACCTGCATTTTAGGCAGGTCTGGATCAGTGTTCTGTTATATACAATATATGCCTTTTGTGGGCGACTATGTGTTTTGTAACTTTGCAGATATTATACATGCACAACAGTTACATTACACACTAAAGGAAAAGGAAAACATTAAAAAGCTTCATATGACCCCCTTTATGGCAATAAACCACATGCAAAACATGTAATACAGATCAATCAAGCAGGGAAGTATGGGAATATCTATTAGTTCAAATTTGTACCCTATTCACTTGGGGTTTTGACTTAAGTAATCAGAAGATTGTTGTTGTTTTTAATGTTGGCTTTGGCTTTTAATCGTCTTCCTATACGACAGCATTAAGTGATTCTCAACCTTTTTGACCTCATTGTTCAAGATAATATTCATCAGTTTACATCCACGTCTCTTACAAGGCAAAGTCAGTTCACTCGCCTGCATCTTGCCAAAGCAGCTACAGTATTTCCAGCCATACAAGTACAGTTCCCATCTACTTGAATGTGGGAAAATGTCATTGTCATCATGATTATTAATTTGGTGATGTAACATTTGCTGAAAGCGTAAGTGAGCATAAAATATAGTAAGATGTATGCTCAGTGTCAGATTTTTTTCTTTTTTTTCTTGTTATTAAGGAGCAATATTTGTCCTCTTGTTTTTAAGGGCTTTTTATAATGCAACTGATTCATTAAATTAGTTATCAAAACATGCCGGTTACTTTCCAAATCAAGTTTATATAGCAACAGTCTCTGGAAAACGTCAGAGTTTATTTTTGAATAATCAAATAAATATTTTTCTAGGGCACCAATTGACCATAGTCTCATGTGAGTGTCCATCATTTTAAACATACAGTATTTATCAAAAGTACTTTCTGCCCTTTTTTTTAGTAGCTGGTTGTATTCCTTGTACAGTATTTCCTGGTTTCCTTCAGCTTCCATCAGGCCTGTTTTTTTTTTTTTTTTTTTTTTTTTTTGCAGGGGTTATGGGAGAGCATTGTTGTTGACATTTTGAAAAATGTGTTTTGGAAAACTGGCTAAAATGATCCTGGCAACTATTGTTGACTTTGTCGTAATGGACATGTAGGTGTACGACAAGTCAGCACAGGTATGCAGTGTGTGTGTTTGTGTATGAGGGTGTGCGTTCACATATTTGGGTGTGAATGTGTGTGTGTTGGCAGTACAGCCTGCGTTAATGGTTTTATAGAGGGAGACATACAGTCGTATGGGTGGGGAAGGTGCCTACAGAACAGGTTTATTAATGACTAATGACTTTAATGTTCGTTTTTGCTATGTCGCCATACCTTAACTCTACCAGACGTTCTTCCTCATATGTGTCATGAACTCACAATGCAGATCAATCACTCACTGTGACTCATTCAAGTTATGAACAAATTATTCATTAGATGTATGTCTTTAACCACAGACATTGGAAAGTCTGTCATTTGTCTGTCACATACTAGCTGAAACTTTGAGCATGCTCACACAAGCCGTCATGATTTTGAGGTTTCTAAATCCACGTGCCTGGCTACACCTGCTCAGAATGCACATGGAGGCCTTTGACAATCCAATTTCCTGTTTATCAGGGTCTGTGAACTGATCTCAAAATCTGACAAAGTGTACACTCCATGCAAACACGAGTCAGTGTGAAGGCCTGACATGGATTCTGATAAATAATCTGGACAGACTACCGTCAAATATCATTACGGAACAGTTTGCATTTGTTTTGTAGTCAGGGCCGTATAGCTAGAGGATTCGGGGCCCCCTGAAAAAATATTGATGTGGGCCCCCACCACCCTCCACCAATATCATATACTGTACAATAGATGAACATGGAGGCCCACATATAACAGAAGATGGTGATGTTGTTGTAAAACCTTTATTTTAAAAGTTAAATGTTTATATAAAAATTACAACTAATAAAAAAGCAAGAAATTGTTAAATAATAATAAAAACCAATTTTTAAAAAGTAATAAATTTTTTCCCCATCAGTCTGTTATAATTCATAAATCAAAAAGTAAACATTTAAAAAATTGACAAGAATGCAGTCTAATTCAAAAAATAAAAGCATTCATTGTCTTATTTTTTAATAAAGATAATATGGAACTGGTAATATTATTAAATAAAGCGAATACATTTATTCATCCAAGTGCAGTGTGTTTTATTCGTGTTTTCTCGATGTTTTAAATATCATCAGCCGGCAGGTCAGATCAGATGCATAATGCAATGCGTCGTGACTCTTGTAATTTTTTTAAAACTCTATTTACAATACTGTAAAAAGACAGGAATTTAGACCACGTAATCATTCGGTCGATTGCGGCGCGCACCGATAATAAAAAATGACTGTACACGGCAGACTGTAGACGGAAGTTTTCTAAGGCCCCGTTTACACGAGAACGATTCCGGGTGAAAACGTAAAAATATTTTATCGGATGTGCCTTTCGTTTACACGGCAACGGCGTTTTGGGGGCTTAAAGTCCCCATGAAATCAAAATTGACCATACTTACTTTGTTTGCCTAAATTGATCGTTTTGTGGTGAACAATTCATCCATGCAAGTCAATCCACACGTAATTTTTAATCAAAATCTGAAATTTCCCCTCCCCTCTGCGTTGGAGGACCTTGCCTGATGACGTAGGTTTCACGGTTTGGGCGTCTTCTTAACATCTAATCACGCCCCTCCAACTGACAGTAGACAGGCTGAATGAAAACACCTACTTTTCTAGATCCAATCAGGTGCTAGTTGGGAAAAAAGCCACGCCCACCATTTTGCCTCATTTAGTATTCCGTTTCTCTCGGAAATACGTCACAACACTGGAGAAAAGTCGTTTGCAACTTCCGGTTCACGGGGACTTTAAAAACGCAAAAAAGTGAAACCACCCTCCAGAGTGGAAATCTTAAAAACGCTCCACCATCGCGTTCCCGTCTAAACGGTAAAAACGCAAATCTGCTCACGGTGGCTCACATGCATGCGCCAGTACAGGAAAATAACAACCAACATGTCAGATTATTTCCATACGTCGGACCTTCAAGTTGCCCTAGCAGCTCTGAAACATACAAGAGTCTTTTCAGCAGTTGTACAACATATTCTAAGATATTGGTGTTGTTGTGTGGCAGTGCTTCACATTGCCACCTAGCCGCCTGGAGTGCATACTACATCGAATTTCACACACTTTTGCGTCACCATATGCACGCGGATTTCCCAACCATAACGCTCGTCTAAACGCAGAATAAAAGCTGATAACGCAACGCCACTTTTGCGTTTTCTCTTCAGATCGTTTCCGTGTAAACATAGCCTAATTCCCAGCGAAATAACAATATATAACCGGTCTTTAAGAACGTCTTGATCGACTGGGATACAACCACTCTCCTTGCCTCCCTCTCCGTCTTTTCCTGGCATTTCTGGTTCCCTGATTTGTTTTCTTTTCCCCGACATTTTTCAGTCAGTCAGTCTCCTGCTCTTCCACCAAGTTCATCGTTAACTTCAGGCTGCCGCCTCAACTCTGATTGGTTCTGTTCACGAGCTGGGGTGGGACTTACAATTTTATTGGGTCCATCTGATGCTTGTCACTGACTCTGACTGAATAATTAATACATACTTTAGGTCGGACTAAACCATTTTTATGGAGGTAAGAGAAGCAGATATTTGGAAAAATATTTACCCAAATTGCACGTTTTTGTGGTTTTCATTTAAATCTCAGGCATACAACTAATATAAATATTAGAATTATTCATACTACAGGGGCCTAAATAGTATAACTGCTGGATTTTGTGGGGCCCCCTGGGCAGCGGGGGCCCCTATAATTTTCACCACCTTTTACCCCACAAGCGACGGCCCTGTTTGTAGTACTAAGATCAAACAAATTGTTTGTACATTACAAGGAAGAGGTTATGGACACTTTCCATGTAACTACATTCAGATTATTGCAATTAATGTAATGATATCAGTGACCAAAAATATAACAAACATTTTTCAAAAAGAAACATGAGAAAAAAAGAAAAGAAAAAAAGCTAACAATGCCGTTTATATTTATTAAAAATATATTTATTTTACATATTTTCCACCATTTATTTATTGTAGGTCATTTATTATTTATTTATTGTCTGATATTTATTTATTTATTTATTGTTGTTTATTTATTTATTTTTGTTTATTGTCTGGCATTTATTTATTTATTGTAGGTTGCTTATATTTTATTTTATTTATATTATTTAATTTTTTTATTGTTTTTGTTGCTTATTTATTTATTTTCTTCCTTGTTCGTATATTTGTTTTCAGATCTTCTCTTTACTAAACCTCTTCATTGAGGGCTTTTGCATGGCTTTATTTTTAGAAAACGTATAAACATACAAAGCTACCACATAGTCTTATTAGTTGCTCTCACACAGACACACATTCATGCAGTCATAATGGCTGAGGTCTCAGTTTGACAAACACAAATAGCGCTCTATTCATAACACTAATGATGTAGCCATGACCAAAATACATAAACTCTTCTCTCTCTCCTTTCTTCTCATTTCTTCTCTTCTATCACCAAAACTCTGTAATATCAAACTTATGTGATTCAAAAGAACTAACCTGCAGGAACTCAAAACAGGCTTAATTCATCTATCAGCATTGTCTGCATTTATTTGACTTTTTTTCTGCATCGAGTTGGTGAAAAGTTGCGCTTTGAAACCGCTGGTCTTTGAAGTGCTAGAGGGGGTATGAACCTTTGGGGCAGCGCTGAAAGCCTGTGAGAGGGTAGAAAAGGTTTTCAGAGAGGCAGATGACGGTGCTTTGATGTGGTGAACTGACGATTGGCTGTTTAATGTGACCTGTCCAAACTTTAGGATGAACTTTTCCTGACATGTCAAAAAAGAGCTAAGGGGGCACCTCTGTGAAGAGCCCACCGGCACACAAACCTGTCCTAGCCTGGTCTAGCTTGAAAAGCTCTGACTTTCCATTGAGGATCAAATAGCTTTGAAGTGTATCTCCTCAGATAACAAAAATATATTTTAAGAACGTTTTTGCTAACGTCCCCATTAAGTTATGACAACATTATTTCTTAATGTCCCCCTTTGTTAAAAAAAAAGTTTTTAAACGTTTTTTATTGGTTATACTAACTTTAAGGATATATTCCATTTGATAATTTTGCAAACATTATTGGAACGTTACTTTTGAATGTTCTCTGAATGTTCTGAAAGTAGTAACATTTAAAAGAACGTTAGACTAACGTCCAATTAAAATGTTTCAGAAAAATATGGGTCCCACTTTATTTTAGGTGTCTTTAACTACTATGTACTAACATATAAATTAATAATTTGATACAATGCACTTATTGTGTACACGTTTTTACATTGTACTTATATTAAAAATACCTGCATATGATTACAGCTGTAATAATTTTCTGTAATTACATCTATAATTACTTTTACTCCTAAATTCTTGTCATGTTATGGACAAGAAACATGTCAGACTACACGTTGCTTCCAGACCAATCATCGCTTGCCGTCTTGTGCGTAATGTTATCGAGAAGGCGGAACTAGCGACTGACCTCCGGAAACATGAGCGTAAACAAACAAAAAAACTTGTACTAGCTGGTAACACTTTATTTTACAGTGTCCTTGTTACATATGTTACATATGTTACATGTACTTACTATAGTAATAACAGTAAATTATGCACAATTACATGCAACTAACCCTAACCCTAATTATATGTTGTTCATCATTTATATTATTCAGTACTTAAATGTATACATACACTGTAACAAGAGCACCTTAAAATAAAGTGTAACTTACTAGAATGATGCTAATTCCAGTACTCACCGGGTTGCTTACCGCCTCTGCCATCGTTCGGCTGCATTTATCTTTTTTCAGGATAAAAAGCCTCACCCTTTGCACTGCCTGTCCATGGAGGCTGTCCCCGAGACGCTCAGCCCTGAAGGGCCTGGTCCCCTGAGCTACCATCTCCGCCATGGCCGCCTGAAGGGCCGTCTCCGCCCTGGTCCCCTGAGCTGCCGGGGCCGCCCTGGTGGCTGCCTATTCACCCTAAACCGCCCATTGTCAGCCTCCAGGGTGCCCACCCTCCCACCCCTTGGGTTTTCTTTTGCTCCCTGCCCTCCCTCCCTCCCTCCCCGCTCAGTTGGACTGTCTGTGAGGAAGGGGTGTACTGTCAGGGTTATGTTTGTTTTTGAACTGTTTTCCTGTTTTGTTCATGTCTGAGTTTCACATGTTCATTTGTTCAGTTTCCCGCCTTTGTTCAGTTCCCGTGGTTACTGTCATTATTAGTTCATTGGTTTCAGCTGTGTGTCATTTCAGTTAGCTCGTTTCAGTTTGTAATTTGAGCCTCACCCTTGCCTTCACTCTTCGTCCAGTCTCTGTTATGTTGAGATGTGTTTGCACTGCCTGTTTGCTGTAGCCTGGTTAAAACTAGACCATTCTCAGTTGTAACTGAGTTATGGTCTGGCAAAGCGTCATAGACAAATCATTTCCAGAGGGGCGCCACCAACGGACGTCGCGGATAGACCTAAACCCAATCAGAGTGATGGAGGAGATGACGTATGCAGAGCGGCGGAGAAACATCTCCGAGTGTTGTTCTTTGCTCGGTTTTTAACAAAAAGGAAACGTTCAAATCGCTTAAAACAGACGCGATAGCTGATTCGAACGAGTGATGTTCGATGGCGGCATCCATCTTTGTAATGTAGGCTACAAAGTCTGCTTCAAAATCCCAGCGCTGTCGTCATCGTGTAAAGCCCGCCCCAACGTTTCTGATTGGTGCCTCGATTTCGACCGATTGGAAATGGGCTTGAATGAGCTCTTTGCCAGACTAACTTTCAGAGCAAATCTAAATTTGCCGGAAGTTGTCTGGGTTTTCTCAGGCTATGTTTGCTGGCTTTTTTGTCTTCTGTCTTCAGCTTCCCTGCATGCATCGTTACAACCATGACACCCTACCTCAAGCAGATTGTGCCAATATCATGAAGTCTGAACCCGGCATAACCTTACCAGTACCCCACCTCAATAGCAGCAAAAGTGTTTTGCAATACAATAAGAACACAATAAGTAGCCTACATTGTACATATTTTTGAAGTGTAAGTAAGGACCCATAATATAAAGTGTGACCAAAAAATGTTCCATGAACGATGTATAAATAATGTTTTTGTGCTAACGTTTTGAGAACATTAATAAAGACCAGATAACTTTGAACAACCGCTCTATTAATGTTACTGGAAGAACGTTTGTTCATAACTTTGAGAGAACCTTGCCGGAACGTTCCCTGTTAGCTGGGTCCATGCAAGACCAAAATATGAACCATCACCAGTCACCACTTTGTGAGTTTACAAACTGTCAAAATAAACACTTTAGATTTCATCCAGCTGCAATTTATTCCTTTTGCTCCAGTTACAGGACTGCATTCCCGTTTTCAGGTGCTGGTAAGTAAGTTTACATAAGTTGCTTCCGCAGGTTTAGAGAGGCTAAATAAAACCCAGTGCCTCAATCACTACAGGAAACAAGTGTGGTGACATTTTTCTACAAGACAGCTGAGGACTGGGTGAAAGATAAAACCAAACACTGAGACGGCACGGTAATGAATTCGGGGTCTCATCAAGGGTCCCAAACTCAGCATCTCCCAGTCAGCTGCAGGCTGGGGTCTTATCGCACTGATTGCTGCAAACTTGACTGGGAGACGCCTGTAATAACTACCACATTGTTTGGCTACGCTGACAGAGAGGGACATACAGAGAAAAAGTGGTGAAAAACTGAAGGAAACAAACTCAAGCACCAGCAGATCTGAAGATCTTGTCTGTTGCTGTGTTGCACAAAGCCAAATTGTAAACTGAGCCTGGAACTGCTGTGTACAGTGTGCACAGACTGAATGTCGGGTGTTAAAGTATAAAAGTCCTTTTATAGAAAACATTTGATGACTAATGAAGCATTTGATGACTAAATCAACATGAATTAGGCCTTATTTGCTTTCCTAATGCACGTTCAATGGTTTTACTGGGAACTGGCATTTTATTCCAAAGGGAAAAAAAAAAAAACTGTAAAGCTGTTTGTCTTTGTAATCTCTCAGCATAATGTAAATAACTTGCTCTTCCGCTGAAACAGCTGTGCAGACTATTGCACAATGTTGCAATATCCAAATGGCTGTTTTAGCAAACCCATCATGCACTTCATTCTGTATGTAATGTACACTTTTTATAATCCAATCAAAGGATGAATGTCCTGGCACATTTTTTCCTTGTTCAATATTCTGTTTCACTCAGAAATGTCACATTATGAAAGGGGTTGGATTGGCAATTAATGTTGACTTTAAAGTGTCTCAGATAATGCAAGCAGAAAACGCAATACAGCATTCCAAGCAAATAGTCTTCTATACATGTAAAATCAGATTTAAGATTGACACCGACAATATATAAAATATAGAAACATACTAAAACAATACGGTTCTCAAACCAAAATGTCTCATGGAGTTTTGAAGTGCTCTCATTCATGACACATATTTTTCAGTCTTTTTTTTTTGACCACACACTCTGACTGTTGAACAATGTTTGGATTGTGGCTCTTCACTTCTCCCTGCCCTCTGGACGTGGCATTTGAGGCTCACTAACAGATTTGTTTGAATGTTTCTTTCACATTTATTTATATCGTCTTTTTATGGGGGTTTTTCTCCAAGGGTGTTTATTTTGTGGTTGGAAAATCTCATTTTGTCCCTGGAAAGCTGTAGCTATTGTGATGCTAATTTTTGCCTTAAACCCTGAGGCTTGTCAGAAAGCCATTGCCATTGTCCCTGCATAAGTATTATTACATTGAAAAATGCCACACTTCACCTTTAACTATAATGATAGATTATATGAATTATATGACCCTATCATCAAACAAAACATGTTAAAAGTTGGAATGAGAACCAGAAAATACCGGGAATTAATAAATCAAGCAAGTATTGTTGTACACTTTGAATACGTGGACAGTTAGCCAGTATATTTTGGCTGGCAGGACCAGCAAATAGTCCCTTCATGTCTTATCTGTCTCACTAATAGCTCTTGTTCATTGTAAGGCTGGAAGGATTTGGCACAAGAGCCCTTTTCAACACCTTTACACTCTCGGTCGTGTCCCAGATGCACCTCAGGCTTGCTCAAAAAGTAAACTCTTATAAATAAATGGTTCAATGGGGTTCTACGTAGAATTTTCTCGTGTGTTCTTGACTCAATTTTAAAGAACCTTTTATGCCAAATCGGTTCTATATAAAGTAAAAATGTCCTAAGTGATTGCATAATACTTTCACGTTTTAAACTTTTCCTAGTGATAATAAAGTATGTTTACTAGCAGTTTAATTCTTAAAATTGAATAAAAACAAAAATAAAAGGAATTGATTAAAAATAAATCCATGAAATGATCTCATGATGGGAACCCCAAAGGTTGTATGAATTGCCTGACAGAACCCTCTAAGGTATATAGAACATTTTATTACAAAAGTGTACACGGTCCTTCAAAAAAGAAAAAGTTTTAGATTCTTTAAACAATTACATTTCGACCAGGTGTCTTCAACCTCTATGGAATCCTAAATTCAACCAAAACTAAAGTTAAGAAACTAAAATTCAAGCAAAATTAAAACGTAAAGGACAAATCAAATTTAAGACACTGTACAACAATAAAGATTAAATATATTTGCTTAGAAGTGTGAGCATTTCCCGTACTACCCAGGACTGTAATCAAGTGAACAAATAATCGTTGCATGCACTCCTCACAGTATGACCCCTCTCGTTCTTCTAGAACATTGAACTATTCATTGGCAGCACATTCAGGAAGTCTTTTTCAGTGGGAGAACTTTAGCAAGGTACAAGAAAAAGTTACAAATATCACGGCAGGTTAGTCAGTCATAGATTCTGAAAACAAAAATAGGTCCCCAGTGAACAGAAAAGCCAAAGGTTGCCAAAAAATGTCATGATCAGTGGTGGGTGGGAACCTCTTGCTGTGTTCATAACTCATTCTGAATCTGCTTTCCATGGTCATGAGTTGTTCTGCTATAATGTGCTACTGGTGTGGATGGACAACAGTGAAGACTTATGGCATGTTTTGGAGTGGAAAGAGAGTACATTGCCAGCTGGCTCAAGCTACTTGACGGTGTGTGTGTGTGAGAGAGATCGCTGTCCGACTTCAATGGACATGGGTATCTCTGACTGCTTAGAGTCTGACAATCAAGCCGTCGTGATAGTCGGCATGACACGGAAATCGCGATGTAGGACGTGGCTTGATTTTGTCCATTGGAAATTGATTGGATCATTGTCATTTGTTAATTGCTGTGATCTCATGAGTGACAGGTTGCTGGCGGGGAGGGATTATTCTCTCGCCCTCGCGCCGGGAAACATGTCAACATAGAAGTTAATGTTTTTGATTAAAGATTAAGAGGGAACACTTTTTTTTCTGTAAAGTAACAATATAGACATTTATAATGATGCAAAATATATATATATATATTTAAAAAAAACATTGTTCTCTTGAACTTTGTTTATGAATGAATCCTGTAAAATAATGTTTTCACAAAAATATTAAGCAGTACAACCGTTTTTTAGAAGACCAAAAACTGTAACATTATTTTTGTATTCATTT
Source organism: Rhinichthys klamathensis goyatoka (assembly GCF_029890125.1). Classification (NCBI taxonomy): domain Eukaryota; kingdom Metazoa; phylum Chordata; class Actinopteri; order Cypriniformes; family Leuciscidae; genus Rhinichthys; species Rhinichthys klamathensis. The sequence goes on along the minus strand of NW_026606787.1, from coordinate 193,686 downwards.
TGAACAACAATATATTTTATCAGTTGCTGCTTCATTTAAAGCACTTACAAACTTATTTTATTGAAATATTTTGCTTGAAAAGTGCGATTAAGTCAGTTTGATAGTTTATATGATGCATTTAAAAAAACGTTAAGTGGTTGAAGTGTCCTAACACTTTTTGTGTGCTGTAAGCAGGTGTGTGGTGAAGCTTCATGTGTGGTCTGAGTGTGTATGGTTGTGTGTGTGTAGTCAGGTTCACTGCTTCTGTCTTCTGCATGGTCAGCAAACCTTGTATGCAACGAACACTTGGCGACTCTTGAAGAGATAATCTCTTTTTTCTCCCTCTTTATTTTCTCCCTCTATTTTGCTAGCAACCTCATAATGAGATCATTTACACTTTACAGTATTTTATGCAGGTGTGTTCATTTAAAGCTGAAGTGTGCAAATGTTTCAATTGAGTCAGTAACCCTGTTCTGAATAGCATTTACTTCATATGCACTTATGGTTTTGCTGACTTACAATGGCCACCGCGTGTGTGAAGTCCACGAGGCCCTAGGGTGTCCCATTTGTCATTTCAGGTTTCAGAAGGGTGCACGCGAGCGCCCCCTTTGCAGTTGATATGCACTCTCGATGTGCACTTTTGCCGAGCCAGCACTGGTCTGAGCTCCGCAGCAGACTTCAACCCAACAGTCAAAGCGGCATTACGTTGTGAAAGTGTGCACTCGTAGGAGTGTTTGTGAGTGTTTCGGGTGCCATTTGTGACAAGGCCAATCTGGTTGTGTCGGGAGGTATTTTGATTGCACAACAGAACAGTGACACTGTGTTTTCGGGGAATCAACCTCGACTTTTTATTGTCTCTGCATGGCAAGCTGGGATAGGAGAAAGTATTTTACCATCCAAAAAGGTCGGACTTCAGCTTTAAGGTCTACTTTGATTCCCACAGGTGTAGTTTTCACAGCATACCCTGCTAACAGGGAACATTCTCAGAACTCTTCTAACGTTCTTTCAAAGTTACGAACACACTTTCATAATAACAAACTTCCAGCAATAGAACGTTCATTCAATATTATCTTGTCTTTAATGTTCTCAAAACAAAGGTTTTTAAAACATTTTTAAAAACAGGACATTTTAAACATTCAGAAATAACGTTTTCATAACCTGATTGCAACATTGGTTAAATGTTCTTAGAACATATTTTTGTTATCTGGATATGCATCATATTACAATTCTTCTTTTTACCTACTACTTGCTCTGTCCTTGTTTTTCACTTCCTTACACAAACTCAGTTCCTTTCTTCCTTTTCTTCTTCTTTCACATTTTCTCTCTCTCTCTCTTTACTTCTGTGTCCACCTCATGGATCTCTGGGAATGAAAACCTCAGAACTGGAGAGTGCTGACAGGAGCAACCAGGGGCCTCATTTATGAAACGAGCATATCCAAAGATTTGAACATAGAGTGTGCGTACGCTAAAATCAACGTCAACGTTCATATGTATAAAAACGGTCTTTGAAGTAGAAAAGTGCTTAGTGCCACGTCAGGTTCGAAGCAGACGTACGCACTTTTTCTTGTGGCAGAAAGTCAGAGTAGCCTATTGCTTAAATCTAAGCAATTCTTGCCGCTCGCCATTATTAAGTAAAGGATTTTTGCACATTAACTGGTGCTCTTTTAGATGTTAATGCCATTCATTAGGGGGCGTTTACAAGGTGGAGATCCGAAACCATTCAGCTGCGCACAATTTCAGGATAATTAATTTGTGATTTATAGATTTCACATATGGAAGAGAGGCGTAAGCACGTTTTTCGCTCGTACGGTAGTTCTCTAAATCACACATATGCACATTGGAGCAATGATCGTAAGATCAACTATTTGCAGGTCCTGCCAGCCAAAATACAGCTACTGGCCAACTGTCCACATATTCAAAGCGTACAACAATACTTGCTTGATTTATGAATCAAGATCAAACATTTTATAAATGAGGCCCCAGGTTTGGACTGTGTGTGTAACTGTAACATGCCAAAGGCACACTTGGAATATGTGGCATAGCAAGGCATGGATCACGTTCCACCAATGGCCACCCAATACTGCTGTCTTTGACCCAGAGTGGGTTTATGCAGAAGGAGGGGGTGTAGGTAATCGACTAGACATATATTCAGAAAGTATGCTTGAAAACACACAGAGAAGTTAATTCTTATCATTGAGGCCTTGACGGGTACTGACATGACTGTGATTGTGTGTTGTGTTGAATTTCAGCTCATGAGATCCACATGCATGTCCATGTATTTACTGCCAGCTGCCACCATAACACACATTCCAGCTGCCTGTTCTTAAATACTGAAGCCTGAGGAACTCTAGAGGTGGACACATAAAAAACTGATAGCTCTTTTAATCACGGCTATTTAACATTTTATCTTATTTTTTAATAATAAACACATAAAACAATTTTTTTTATCAATTCAGTTCAAGATCTCCTAACGTTTACATACTCTTTTCAGAATCTGATACTTTTTTTTTTTTTAATAAGAGAAATCATAAAAAAAATACACAGAGAGTACTTCAAATAATGCATGTCTAAGCCTCAAAGAGTTCAAAGAATGAAGAGTTACCTAAATTTTCCAAACATTGTTCCACATAACTTTAACAAGTTTTAATTTTGGCCCTTGGTTAACCTCAATCACTCAATCTACAGTTATGAGAAATAGGAGTAAAACATTTACAATTACTAAATGTCTGCATATTGTTTGCGTGGAATGTGAGACGTCATTGGGGGAGAATACGAGAAAGATGTATTTAAGATAAGACATAAGAGCATAAAGTCTTTTAAATTGTAACATGGGAAGAGAGACATGATAGGTCTGGACACAATATGGGGGTTTATTCAACAAAGATACTCAGATAAGACACAAGTATTTCATCATAATAAACTCAAATATACTCAGATCACCAAGTCAGGCAATGTAGTGCTTGCATCAAAGTCTCTGTGGAGTGTACTGAAATCAGAAGCAATAATGTGAAGAGGTACTGGAATGTCGTAAATGTAAGTACACATTGATGGCCTAAGACACGAAACGAGCGGTTTGTGTGCGAAAACGAACAGTATTTATATAGTTTTTACCTCTTGTAACCACAGCCACAGCTTGTAACTTGTTTTCTTTTACGACGGTTTAAACATCCCGGATAAGTGCAAATTAGTACCATTTTAATTAGCCGTCTTACCTACAATCTCTGTTCTGTGTAAACAATGAGTGATGTACACGCGCGAGAGATCACTTCCGGCGCTTGTGCAGACCGAAGCGCCCGCGCCCTCAGATCACTTGGACCTGGCTGTGTTTACAAGAGGTAAAAACGATATAAATACTGTTCGTTTTCTCACACAAACCGCCCGTTTCGTGTCTTAGGCCATCAATGTGTACTTACATTTACGTGTCATTAAATCATGTTTAATTTGGACTTCTCTGTGCATGCTCTTTGAGGTGGTGACCATAGACCTGCATTATATGACTGACAGACAAGAACGGTTTGACCTAAAAATATCAAAATTGAAACTACTGCGGAAACAAAGACACCTACATCTTGGATGCCCTTGAGGTAAGCAAAAACATACCAAAAATTAATTTCAAAGTGAACTATCCCTTTAACCTTGACTCTTCATGAGAAGGTGTACCAATTCTTCACATACACTATAGGCCTATATCACAATATAGTAAAGAAAGAAAGAAATGCTGATTTTCTCAGAAGTAACTTTAACTAATAGATGTTTTGGGTATTTTTGTGGATGTAAAGACTTTAATAATGTTACAAAAGATTACCATTTCAAATAAATGTTATTCTTTTGAACTTTCTATTCATCAAGAACCCTATTCGGACGGGACTAGATATTTTTCCAAGTTTGAGTTAAATTTTCAATGTGATTTCATGTACCGATTCAAATGAGACTAACATCTCTGTGTTTATTACAGAGGTGGGAATTTGTGTTTTCTAGATGTTGGCGTTACAGAAGGTCATCTGCTGTGCTTGCGCACATCATGCAGCTCAGATGGTAGCTCAGGTAGGTCAAAAATGCATGAGGAGAACAGGTATTCACATTCGAACTGGACTAGATTTCTCAGAGGACCTCTAAGTTTGCAGAAAAACAGACATTTGCCCTGGATTTTTTTTTACTGAGGTTGTGTGAGAAAAAGACAGACATGGCAGATTCGGATGGGATTAAAATCGCAAAGTATGTCTTGTGACTGTGAAATACGAATTTCTCTAACATCCTCCATGAAAACTAGTCCTGTCCGAATAGGGCTAAAGAATCCTGAATTTTTTTTTCATGGTTTCCACAAAAATATTAAGCACCAAAAAGAGATGTTTCTTGAGCAGCAAATAAGCATATTAGAATGATTTGAAGCCACATGATGCCCATGTATATGATAATTTGCAATTCCCTTTATGTTTAGATGGAGCCATGATATTAGCATTTCCATAATTCATTGCCTGTATGTGGCAAGGTGATGCTGTCTGGTTTTTCATTTCGCATTTACAGTGCGACCTGTATCTGTGTCTCTGTCTGTGCTGAATGGTGAGATAGCCGCTGTAGAGAGCAGCTGTCCCGTGGAGAGATAGAGCCAGTGTGGACATGTACATCTGTGGGTGTGCTTTGTGCTGAGAAAAAACAAAACGGACAAAACCTCTTCACAGGTCAGAAGGGTCAAGAACATTAGCATGTATGCACATGGCTTTGGATACCTGCCCATATGTGAGAGAGTTCATGTAAGGGCAGAAGGTATGAATGAGCTCTCAAACTGATTTATGCTTTGCATAAATGCAGCTGTTTGAATTCTAATTGAGGTTGAGCGAAGGTCAGTACTTCAGCTTTGAGAGAAAGAGAAAGACACAGCTGGTTAGTTAGAGAATGAGTTTGCATATGTATGATTGTTAGCATGGACGTGGAGTTGAATGAGTGTGAGAATTGTTTTCACGTTAAGTATTAGCTTGTAATGCAGCCAGTGCTTCTCATTCAATGTCACTGCTAAATGAAAAATATATTTAAAAAAATATATAATAACAATAAAACAAAAGACTTAAAATACTTAGAGTGCACTTTTTTGACTGTTTCTTAACACTCTTTCACCCAAAAAGGAAGAATCTGTCATTAATTATTCACCCTGATGTCGTTCCAAACCCGTAACACTTTCTTTCATCTTCGGAACACAAATGGAGATCTTTTTGATGAAATCGGAGACCTTTCTCTCCCTCTGCTGACAGCTATGCAACTATCACTTTGACGCTTCAAAAATCTCATCTTAACCTGGTTGAGAACAAACCTCATTAGTTCTTGCAGAAGCTCAAACGTGCTGCGTAACACACGAGAATGAATTTCATTGGTTTTTGTGGAAGCTCAAACCTGCTGTGTAACACACGAGAACGAACCTCACACGTCAAGCGAACATGCTTAAGCTTCCGTTTATCACATCTTATGTGTTGATGAGTTGATGAATGCTTATGTGAATAAAAGCCTAAATTCAATCTGTGCATCATAAAGCACAAAGTGCACAAATCATAAAGTGTCTCTTCAATTTGCTAATTTGCATATTCATAGAACCTTGTATACTAAATGAGGCAAAGGTGTAGAGTTACATTCAAGCTATTTTAAGGCATGAAGAAACTTTTTTCAAGGAAAAAAAGTTTAAATATGTCATTTTGGTGATCAAAGGTGAGTTTTAAGGGATACAATTATTTACTACAGGGATTATTGAGCCCGATCTCATGAAAGTGCGTATCTATACCACGAATGTCATTTCTCGTGCCATTTATACGCCAAAAATGTTTTTTGCGTCTATATGATACGCAGTTTTCGCGTGCATATGATACGCACTTTATGGCGTGTAATATGCACGCACACCCCACCCCCCTCCCCCCTAAACCTACCCAAGGGGTTTTCAGTGCGTAGCATATGCACGCAAAAACCATTTTTGGCGTATAAATGGCACGAGAAATGACATTCGTGGTATAGATACGCACTTTCATGAGACTGTGTTGGATTATTATATTATTTACTATAATATAACAGTGTCTTACTATTTACTACTTTATTATATAAAATTTTGACTAGTAGTAGAAGTATCCTTTTAAAATCAATTTTAAAAAGCACTTTGTGATAGTGAAATAAGTACATTTTAAATCATCATCATTTAAAGCTGCAGTCCGTAGCTTTTTTGGGTTAAAAATGATCCAAAATACATATTTGAGAAAAAACATAACCAGCCAGTGTTCAAAACTATCTGCTTGCCTTACCTCGATTCAAAGCGGTAAGCTTGTAATAATGTTTTTAATTCCAGTGGTCCTGGTGGATTTCCACGGGAGATTCGAGCATGTCTTTGCGTCATTATGTCACATCTGTACACATAAAGAAGAGTCTCGGCTAGTCGGCTATATTGCCTGTGAGGATGTTGGAGGTGGAGATTTATAGCCTTTTCTCACAGCACTTGATATAATTAAACTCATCAATTTGATGGCGGATACAGAAAGGTTCAAACGACAATCACCAGTGACAACTGGAGATTCACCCGCTGTAAAATGCAAAAGACGTCGTTCGGACTTCGGAGTGGCTACAGAAATAAAGAGACTGCAACCGGACCCATGCGAAAACAAGGATACATATCGGAAGGACATTACATGTAGTCACGCAATGCTGACGTTGTTAACATTAACAATTTGAGAACAAAGTATAATTTGCACGGTTTTGCGTGATATGATAATTTATAAGTGATTGTTAGATTTAATCAGCGCGATTTACTGCAATGTCAGAACCAGAACAAAAGTGGATGTTACCAGCCCATTCTCATCCCTAGGCGTAATGAAACTGACGCCTTGGGAATCATTTTGACCATGCTTCAATATTCGACGCTTTAGGCACCCTTTAGCGTCAGTTACATGACGCGATCCTAGGGCGTCATCTTGCTGATGCTTTACCTTTAACGTCAGTTAGATGACGCTATCTAATCCTAACCCTACCCCAGACCTAAACCTACCCGCGTCATCTAACTGACGCTTAGGTAAAGCGTCAGTAAGATGACGCCCTAGGATCGCGTCATGTAACTGACGCTAAAGGGTGCCTAAAGCGTTGAATATTGAAGCATGGTCAAAATTGTCATTTTAGTGACGCCTTGGGGTGAGAATGCGTTGATGTTACTTACTTGTTCAGATGACATTTTCCAGTGAAAATTCTTATGTTGGTCATACTTCCAAAAAGAATAATCTGTGATTCTGAATGACAGTATCCACACCGGCGCGGTGATTGACAGCCTCACACTCTCCTCAAACATTGTGTTCATCCGCGCTGTGCCGTGTCGGGGGTGTTGAAGTACAACTCCCGTAAAGTTGATAATTCCGCGAATGACTGCAATTGCAGATTTCGAACAGAGAGGAGAAAAAGCTGCGGACTGCAGCTTTAAATGTTTTAATAATCTTATGTTGTACAGTTATTTTGATGCATTGACTAAAGTGCAAGTGCAACAAGTGCACTTGTTCATAATTCTTTACATTTTTTAATATATTGTAAAAGTACTAAATTGCTACTTTATTACAAATCTGTAATTGCAAATATATGTAAACACATGATATACAAGTTTCAATAAAAATGAGAGTAAAGCATTGTAACGAGGTTCAGATATTATGGGAAGAAGGAGGTGGGAACCGGCGAATGTTCAACAATTTTAATAATAAATAAACAAATACAAAAACGAAAGTAAAGACGGCAGTCCCTCACGGTCGACTGCCGCCACACATCATAAAAACACAACATAAAATCAGGCCTGTTCCTCTCTCGATCTCCACTGCCGTCGCTCCTCATTTTATGCTTCCGCTCCTCAGTGATTGATACGTGGGTTAATACGTCGCGCAGGTGTCGCTCATTAGTAATCACGCCACCGGCCTCGCGCCGTCCTCCCACGGCCCTCGACCTCGTCCTGCTCGCCACAAGCATATTTTAGTTTACCTGCTTGTCAGTACATTCTGCCGTACACTTTAACCATACAGTATATGAGTTTTATATATATGTATAATATATGACATCATGATATATGATATCAAGTTTTAGTGAAAGACATCATTAAAGATATGTTTAATGGGGACCATTTAACAGGAACTACCTCCTGAGCAAAAGACAGGAGGCAGTGATTGTTTTCCTCTTCAATGGACATTACTAATGTGTGTCTCTGTTTGTGAAGTGAACATTCTCTTGTAATTGCTTCCACATATTTGAGATCTTTCCTGAGCAGCTCAGTGTGCATGTATCAGTACACCATTCCCTTTGCACCATGTGAACAGTTTTAACCAGCCTTTTTACTCTTTAACACAGCAATAAAGGTTTAGTTTTTGACCCAAAAGCTCAATCTTTGCTAAGACAACACCACTGTGACAGTTTGCCCATATGGCCTGCAGGTGGAATATAATTTTTTTAATTTTTTTATAATATTCAGGTCAGTTACACTCAAAGTCTAGACATTGAGTTTTCTATAAATGCTGATACATTAAAGACATACGTTCACTATCTGCTGAATGTTATGTCATTCATCATGAGACGAATGCTTTCAAATAAGCAGACCAGAGAGTGTTTGAGTCAGGAGCTGCAGAGATTGAAGGCTGAGGCTGTAGACAGAGATGGGATGAAGAGGGCTGGTTGGAGTCTTTCTCTCTAATTAGGCTTGTGTGATAAGGAACAGATGTCTATTAATAAATTGATGGTGTGCTTCGTGTTCACTCAAATGCCTGTGTTCCAGGAGCGGTGCATGAACATAAAAGCATTCTTGCCAATTCCTCCGTGGGACTCAGCACACATATGCATGCACATACTCAGCGATCCTGAGTTCAGCTAGACCTGTGAACAGCTGGTTTTTGCTTACGGTTCTTAAATGTAAACAAGCCCAAACAAAAGACAGAATCATTTTGAATTTCCACTCAATCTCTATGCTTCTTATAGCATATCACGATGAACCTTGTATAAATAATAACGATGTTCTTAAAATCTTAAGAGTAAAGGCCATTGCACACTGAGTCCGAAATTCGCATCCGAAATTTTCGCACGGTAAAAAAAAAATTCGACCTCAAGTTATGTCAATCACGCTTGCACACCGCCTCCGAAACTTTCGTCCGTCATAAAAAAATTCGGATCGGGTTCGATTTTTTGCGTTTTTCGCATCCACAGCCAGCATTTTGAGAGGTTTTTTGACAATTCAGGGCCGGGGGGAGCTCGTTCCGCACATCATTGCATATGCGCAGTCCTTTCAGTTTCGGTTTTCAATTCGATCAAGTGTTTATATGTTCTCTCGATCGGATTAGAAAAGGAATAAACCTCCCCTTTCAATCAGATCGAAATTTCGGATCGATTAAGGTGTGATTGAGCAGCCAATTCGATAACTAATGTATTATTTGGGTACAATATATAGGCATATAACCTCTAGCCTCAACACATTCTCATCCTTTGGCGTCATATAGGTGACGCCATATGACATTTCGTTGAAATACTACGCACATGGCACCCTTTAGCGTGAATATAACACGCACTGTTATGGGTAGGTTTAGGTCTGGGGTAGGGTCTGCGTCTCATATTGACGCTAAAGGATGCCAGTAACGTGTATGACGCCTTGGGTTCTGCGTGTTATATTCACGCTAAAGGGTGCCATGTGCGTAGTATTTCAACGAAATGTCATATGGCGTCACCTATATGACGCCAAAGGATGAGAACGGGCTCCTAGCCTATACAGCTGTTCTGTCTGCTTCCACCGGGCTGCGCGTGTGCCTGTGTGTGTGTGTGTGTGTGTGTGTGTGCGCGCGCGTGTGTGTGTCCATACCTGCTTAGACATACTGCCTGCCAGTCTCTGTTCAGGATCGATTGGTTCACAGAAATTGGTGGTCTTCTTTTTAAAATGTGGCTCCAGAATCGCTAGCAAAGCATCAAACTGTTCCACTGACATTCTGAAGTAAATTTTGAATCGCTCTGGATAAATTCGCAACTCCTTGATAAGGAAGTGGAACTCTCCTTCCTCTCGGCGCAATTTCAGGATTGGATGGACCCAAAATTTTCTCTTTATTCTCATTTCAATAAGAGAGAGGGCAACAAAATCATCCTTCTAGTTGACGGATCCATTTGGTATTTTTGTGCGTTTTTTCCCCGCAAAGGTTTAATAAATACGCATCGGACTCAGTGTGCAAGGTTTCTGTGCGTGACGAATTTTTAGGCTGACGAACACGAAAAAACGCATACGAAAATTTCGGACTCAGTGTGCAATGGCCTTAAGTGGCTGCTTTGAATACACCAGAGACCAGCCCCGAGAGGTTCCCTTAGTAGATTATCTGGCAGAGTGGAGGCTTCTGCCAAACGTATCTCGATGGGTCCTGCAGATTATAAAAAAAGTAGGGCTGGGAAAAAATTAATCGTGATTAATCGCATCCAAAATAAAAGTTTTGTTTACATAAAATATGTGTGTGTAGTGTGTATAATTATTTTGTATATATAAATACACACACATGCATGTATATATTTAAGAAAAATGTGTTATTAATATAAAAATATGTATATTTATATATAATATAAATGATGTATAAATATATATACAGTATATACATGCAAATATTTCTTAAATATATACATGCATATGTGTGTATTTATATATACAAAATAATTATACACACTACACACACATATATTATGTAAACAAAACTTTTATTTTGGATGCGATTAATTACGATTAATTTTTTCCCAGCCCTAAAAAAAAGGTTACAGAATCCAGTTTGGTTCTCATCCACCGCGATTCAATGGGGTTCCACTCATGTTAATACATCCCTAGCAGGCTCTAGTGATGGAACAAGAAGTAAAATCTCTATTTGCAATGGAAGCTTTAGAACAGGGTCCTCCACCCGACAGAAAGTCCGGGTTCTACAGCCGGTAATTCATTGTTCCCAAGAAGGATGTAGGGTTGTGTCCTATATTAGATCTTCGTCATCTAAATCGTTCAGTCAAGAAGCTCAAGTTCAAGATGTTGACTTTGAAGCAGATTGTGACTCAAATCAGATCTGATGACTGGTTTGTCACTTTAGATCTAAAGGATGCATACTTCCATGTCTCCATCCTAGACTGCAAGGAATTCGCATTCTCAACTATATAGATGATTGGCTTATTCTAGGCTGAATGCCAAGAAGAGTGTGCTTTCTCTCCAAAAAGTGGTCCACAGAGGACCACTTTTCTTGGTGTGGTGTGGGAGACTGTTGGGTCTGATGGCAGCTGTGTCCAACGTGAGACCTTTTGGCCTGCTGTACATGAGACCATTGCAGTGGTGGCTCAAGACCAAGGGGTTTTCCACAAGGGGGAACCCACTTCGTATGATCAAAGTCACGCGCATATGTCTCCGCACCTTTTTTATATGTACTGTAGGAAGCCTTGGTTCTTGTCCCAGTGTCCTGTGTTTGGATTGTCATCGGGTCTCTCTCATGACCGATGCTTCTCTCTCAGGCTGGGGAGCGGTGATGGTAGGCCGCTCAGCTCAGGGTCTGTGGAGGAGTCATCATCTTTCGTGGCACATAAATTGCCTGGAGATTATGGCTGTCTTCAAGGCATTGAAGCACTTCCTCCCAGACCTAAGAGACCATCATGTGCTTGTCTGCAGACAACACAACGGTGGTCTCTTACATAAATCACTAGAGGGGTCTGCGTTCGTGTCCACTATGCAAACTGGCGGACCTGATCATCCTGTGGTCCCAAGGGAAGATGCTCTTACTGAGAACAGTGTACATCCCGGGGTACTGAAACGTAGGAGCAGACATCCTTCGAGACAGGGGCTGAGGCCCGGGGAATGGAAACTTCACCCTGAGGTGGTGGAGCATATATGGGAGGTTTACGGCCAAGGGAAGTTGATCTGCATCTCAGGATCCCCTTGGGGCTGGATGCTATGGTACAGACATGGCTGAGGCTACATCTGTACGCTTTTTCCCTAATTGCTCTGCTCCCAGGAGTTCTGGAGAATGTCCGACGGGAATAAGTCTACTAAAAGTAGCGCCGCACTAGCAGAGCTGAATATGGTTCTCGGACCTAGTGTCCCTCCTCGACGGCTCTCCCCTGGAGATTCCGGTCAGGAGGGACCTTCTGTCTCAAGTAGGAGGCATGATCATTCACCCCCGCCCAGAGATATGGAACCTGTCTGTTTGGCCTGTGAGGGGTTTGCCCTCTCCATTTGCCTGAAGAAGACCCAGCAGGGTCGAAAACGTTGCCTTTATTAAATATGGGAGTTTAAAGCAGTGTTGCGGATATTACATTTTTTTCACTTTGGTAAGTTCCTTTTGTCCTGCACCTCCCAGAAGGTGGGATGTGCACACAATTACTTTTATAAATATAGGCCGACTCATAGACATAGAAGGTTGTGGAAACCTTACTTCCCTCCAGAGCTCCATCCACATGGAAACTTTACCCTCTGAATTGGAGAGTCTTCTCTTCTTGGTGCAGAATGAGACAGTGGGATCCAGTTAACTGCCCGGTTGGTTCAGTGCTAGAGTTTCTACAAGATTGTTTTTCTGCAGGGCTATCCCCTTCCACACTAAAGGTGTACGTGGTGGTCATGGCTGCTTACCACTTCCCTTTGGGTGGTGTATCTGTGGGGAGGAACCCTAATTACACATTTCCTTCATGGCACTTTAAGGCTGAGGCCTGCAATTCATACCAGAGTTCCAGCTTGGGACCTGACTATTGTACTTGAAGGTTTATCTGCTGCTCCCTTCAAGCCCCTTGATGTGGTTCCAGATAAGTTATTGACCATAAAAACAGTGTTTCTTCTAGCCATTTCTTCTTTTAAGAGAGTAGGAGATCTCTGTCAGTATCCCCCACGTGCCTTGGGTTCGCACCAGGGATGGTCAATGCATTCTTACCCAAAGCCGGGCTATGTCCCTAAGGTGCCAAACAATGTACCGTGGCCTATTGTTTTGCGAGCCTTCTGCCCTCCTCATTTCAGAGATCAGAACCAGGAAAAGCTGAACCTTGTGTGTCCAGTGACAGTGCTGGATCCTTATGTCCATAGACAGGGGCGTCACTAGGATTTTCATTTTAGGGGGGCTAAGCCCCCAATATGACTTTTTTTAAAAATTATAAAATAAGGTAACACTTTAGTTTAGGACCTAAAGCTCACCATTAACCATTTTCATTACCATGCAAAGGCACGGTTTTATAAAAACTGTGGTCCCAAATGTGAGGTAGGGCAATGATGGGGGTTAGGGGTCTCCCCGAGAAAATTTTGGTTTCTCTGATCTACATATGTGCATTTTAAGATGTTCTGAAGGCCAAAAAACTTGGATAGTGGGCAGCTGATTATTTTTCTCTCCTCATCAGCATCACACTCTTTTTCTCTTTGTTTTTATCTTGCCCAGCTGAGCTTTGACTGATATAGGCTTTTCATTTTTGTCTGTCAGTGAAGAAAGTAAACATAGGGTCAACTAATAGGTTGATTTTGCCTATGAATCATTTTCTCAGACGCAGAGATGCTCACAAGTCTCTGAGCTAGAGTCCAAGTCAAGTCTCAAGTCTCTGAGCTAGAGTCCAAGTCAAGTCTCAAGTCTCTGAGCTAGAGTCCAAGTCAAGTCTCAAGTCTTTGAGCTAGAGTCCAAGTCAAGTCTCAAGTCTCTTGTGGTTATAAGTGTTGCATCACGTACAGCGACCCATCCAGGTTGCTTAGAACACTGCATAACTTTTATATAAGGAATTCAAAGCATGTAATATGTTAGGTTACACTTTATTTCGATAGTCCACTTTAGACATTCTACTAACCATGTACATTTTCAACTACATGTCAACTAACTCTCATTAGAGTATTAGTAGACTGTCAGGTTATGATGTGGGTTCGGGTTTGGAGAACAAGTTGACTTGTAGTTGCCAAGTTACTTATAGTCAGTAGAATATCTGTTGGGGAACCAACAAAATAAGATATTATAATACATAATTAGCAGATATTAAGCCTACTAATACTCTAATGAGAGTTAGTTGACATGCAGCTGCAAAGTTACTTATAGTTAGTCGAATGTATAAAGTGGACTATCAAAATAAAGTGGTACCATATGTTATTATGACTCTTTTATCTATTAGCATACAGTATCAGCTTTGATTTTGGTATATAATCAGTGTAAACAGGCTATTGCAACATGACAAAAACACCAAGAATGCTTTACTTTTAGTTAATTTCTTTATTTTGCCTTGTAACTTGAACATACCAAGACATAAGACCAAATATAGAAAATGATATAACTCACAACACTAAAATTGACACACTCCTATTTAGTGCAAAACATCAGTGTAGCTAAATGCAAATAAACTATTGCGTCCAAATGAAATTAACACTACAGTACACTTCCAAAACATTCAAATGCTCAAAATCTTTAGTGTAAATGTGAAGCAACTGACCAACTTATGGCATGTAACTTGTTAAGAACAAAATGTTTAGAAATAAAAAAAATCCAAAGGGTGAGATCAGACTGGTTAACCTTCTCTTCTCTTAACACACTAGGTATGGGCCACAAAACATTTCTGGCTTTTTCTGGCTGCACTGCCTATGCAACTAATCATAGCTTATATACTGTAAGTCAACACATCCCAGACTCTCAAACCAGTGTAACGTTATAACTAAATGAAACTGTAACGTTACATAAACAACAATAATCCTGTAACCTGTTTGTAGACAACGGGCAGCCAGCGGCACGTAAATGATTAACATTACGTTAATCGACCACCACAAGTTTGGCAATTAAACAAACGCTCATTCATATTTCATAAGGAAGACAATCGGAGTTTACCTCCCGTAACGTTAGGTAGCTAAAGCAATAAGCAAGCTAACGGTAGATGGTCAATGCTGAGCTAAACATGTTTACTCACCTATCAGGGTGCGTTTTCAGATGCCTGATAAAATTAGATGTAGTTGAGCCAGAATCTTTTATCGTGATACTGCATATTTTGCATTGAGCGCTTCTTTTGAGCGCGTCTTGTTTGAAGTTTTTGAACCTAAAGCTAACGATGAATGGCACAGCAGCGGCCGGTGCAGTTGAACTTTTTGTTTGTTATCCTCTCATGTGTGGTCGCGCGCGCGCTGCCAGCAATAGGCCACGTAGTACGTGGTTACGTAGGCAGGTCATAGGTAACGGAGGGAGGGGGATAACAGCGAGCTCATCAGACGTTTCCTAAAAATAAACATTGTTCACGAGTCCCGCAGCTCGAGTCCGAGTCGAGTCTGAAGTCTTTCGAGGACGAGTCTCAAGTCGAGTCTGAAGTCACTGTGTGTGTAGTCTCGCGTAGCCAGACCTTCAGACTGACGGCTGAAGGTCTGGAACTCATAGCAGCTTTCTTTGGCCAAGGCCCGCCCATAAGGCCGTTTGACCGACATGTCAAACAACCAATTACAGTTCGTTTCGTTCAGCGTCACGTGGAAATGCCCCCACAACAACAGACCGGCGTGCAACAAGTCAGTCAGCATAGAAAATCAAAGGAGGAGAAGAAAACCGAACACAATACTGAATCGGCCAGCTGCGATGTCAGCGTCTGTTGTTTCATGTTTGCCCGCAAACGCGGCTGATATCCCCTTCACAGTTAGGTATTTCACTTGATCTTCCATAATAGATCATAGCTGTCAACATTGAACATTGAATATAAGGGAGATTTCCCGGAATCCATCCCCAAAATAAGGGAATTTTTTTACACGATTCTTGCCCACCACAAACTTTTAAAATAAAGCACTAATCATTAAAAGTCTAAAGAGTTTATAACTACAAATGAGTGAGAGAGAAAGAGACAGTGTGTGTGTGTATTAGAGAAAGTGTGTCATTTTTTAAACATTTTTTATCAGAGAATGTTTAAATACTAATATCAGCTTACGAGGGAAACGGTACGTGGTGCTTCGGGGGCTGCTGGAGATGATTAGGGAGAGGTCTGTGCTCCTTTACCGATCAAAGCGCGCGCTGACACGGAGTATAATTGTTTATACTTGACGCGTCCGCACGAGCGCGGCAAAGATTACGCGTTGGGTGCGCAAGACCGGCAAGACCCCATTTCGCTTGGCTGTGTGCACAGCTTTTTTTGTAACAGCGCGCGCGGCGCCGCATCCGAGGATGAACGACTTCAAGCCGAATCTGCCCGAGCATGTACGTCTCACACAATCAGAGCGTAAAAATACGGGATATTTTACGGGAAAATAATAAAACGGGAAGACAGCGGGAAAAGAGCTAAAATACGCGAGAAACCCGGAAAAAACGGGAGGGTTGACAGCTATGTAATAGATAGGAGGGGACACACAACTAGTAAAGTTGGATCTGCTGGGAATCCTTATAAATGCTGACAAAGGGTCGGCCAGGCTTGGAAAATAATACTCTTCCCAAATCCCGTCGGCAAACAGGCTAAAATATCTCTTTTTGTCTCCACTAAGTGCCTCAAACAAAACTCCTGGACATCTCTTAAAGAGTCTACGCCGTGAACCTCATACTTTTGAGAATCCTACGTTTAGCTGATCTTGATAAATGCTCATTGTCACTCATGTAAACACAACAGTTTTTCTTCCGCAATCACACGTCTGCGCTTTGTTTCCCGGCAGACCGAAAATAAACGCGACACTCGCACCCCCCGGAAATCCGATAAAATTCAACCAATCAGATGACGACTTCGACATTCCTGAAGTGTTTCCAGTTAAGTGTGCCATATGCATCAGACGTTTAGCCAAGGTTCCGTGGGCGTGACGTCTGAGGCTGAGACTACTGTGTGTGGGACTTAAGTCGCACTCGAGTCCGAGTCTCAAACTCGAGTCCCCATCTCTGCTCAGACGCGTTTATTTACTGAAAGCTACTAAAGGTAATTAAGTTTATTAAATGCATTCACAATATGTAGGCTACACATTCATTATTAATCTTATGCCTAATACAGGGTCGTAGACAGGGCTTTATAATCACAGAGGTCCTAAATTTGAGGTTGGTAGGGGGTTCAAATTTTTTATTTCTCTGATATGTGCATTTCAAGACGTTTGAAGACCAAAAAAAAGGATAAGAAATAGCTTTAAAACCATGTCAGTGGGCACTGGGCAGTAGATTATTTTTCAATACCTGCTCTCTTCTCATCTCCATCACTCTTTCTTTTTTTCTCAGTCTCTTCATCCCTTTCTCTTCCCCTCCTAAAGCTGAGCTTTTTTAATTTACTAAAGGCTACAATTTGTATTATATTCTCAATATGTACACATTCATTATTAATCTTGTGCCTAACATGATGAAAACGGCTTTTTTTAATGTTTCTTGTTAACTATTACATGAGTCACGTTATATAGGCCTATTTTCAGTTAAAAATGGCGAAATTAGACAAAACTATAT
Organism: Rhinichthys klamathensis goyatoka; assembly: GCF_029890125.1. Taxonomy (NCBI): domain Eukaryota; kingdom Metazoa; phylum Chordata; class Actinopteri; order Cypriniformes; family Leuciscidae; genus Rhinichthys; species Rhinichthys klamathensis. Next base: position 176,353 of record NW_026606787.1, on the reverse strand, counting down.
TAGTTTGCCTGATTATTTTTTGTCATTCGTTTAACATTTATGACCAAAAAAAAAGTAAAATATGAAATGTTAAGTTTAGCTACATCTTATCTCGCACTTGACCGTACACGTCAAGTCGCACTGTTAAAATTCGCGCTCAGCAGCGTCTGTGAACATAAAGCCCGCCTACTTTGATTAGATTGGTCATCTCAAATATTCTGACATTGACGAGCAGTGACAGACCAATGAGGATCAGATGAACACACACAACATGAACACACACACCCTGTCCTCTGTTTCTGACATGCTCTCTGCTCGGCGCCTCTGTGGATTGAAGATGAAGAATGCGCTCAATCTGATTATAACAAGACTGAAGCGAACATGAATTTGTGTAGCCTACATTAATCTCACATTTTTAGGGGGGCTAGGCAGAAGTTTAGGGGGGCTGAAGCCCCCCTAAAAAGGGCCTAGCGACGCCCCTGTCCATAGAGCTGCCCTGTGGAGGAAAACTGATCAGCTATTGGTCTGCTTTGGATCGCCTAAAAAGGTGCCCCCTGCATCCAAACAGACAGTTAGCAAGTGGATAGTCTCTTGCTTATGAGTTTTCCCGTCAGCCGTCACCTTTGGCTGTTAGAGCTTATTCGACTAGGAGTATAGCGGCCTCTAAGGCCTTAATTTTGGGTGTTTCCCTTCAAGACGTTTGTGACGCGGCGGGTTGGTCCTCTCCACTCACATTCGTAAGGTCCTTACGTTGGGTTCACAGGTGCTCATGTCTTAGGTGTGCCCACAGTATTCACACAGACAGGCACTTGTAAGCATGGCGTTTGGGCATTATCGTTCCTAAAGCGTAATTGATGCAGCACGAGTTCCCTTGAAAGGTTCCTCAAGTTACAACTGTAACCATAGTTCGCTGAGAAGGGAATGAGAAGCTGCATCGCTTTGCCATAATTCCTTAATAAAAGTATTGATTCCTAAAAAAAAAAAAAATACTGACCCCAAACTTTTGAACAATTTGAACAACTGATTATAAGGTATATAAGGTATATCACGAATACCTAATAATGCAATAAGAATAGTTTTACATTTACATTATAGATATACATGCATCAAAGAGTTTTGATTTGAGCTGTTAAACTGGCAATGTAATAATAATAATTATAATAATAACCATTTGCATATTGGTAATCTTTGTTCTTTCACAGAGTATTCTGCATTTATGAGTTCAAGAGGTAACAGCAACAATTTTGAAGGTTAAAATTTTTAGTAAACCAGTGTGGAATGCATCATTCCAGGCCTTGGTGCTTCCAGATGTCTCCTGTCTTTTGTTTGGGCTTGTTTACATGTCGAAAGTATTTAGTTTCTTTCCAATCACATCTTATTAAATTGCACTTCCTGTTCCTTCGATCCAGTCAGCTGTGTATAACAGAACAGTCCCTGCCTGAGGCACCCTGGCTGCTTATTGTTATGGTGCCTTTTCTTTCTTCCCTTGGAGAAAAAAGTACATAGACTCCTTCAATCGGTTTTTATGTTTTCTTTCTTTCTTTCTTTCTTTCTTTCTTTCTTTCTTTCTTTCTTTCTTTCTTTCTTTCTTTCACACACTACATATAACCAGCACTCACTCACCAGTACAGCTCAGCTATTTATTTGTGGAATAGAATAATCCATTACTATTTCTACTAGATTAAAGACAGAAAGATTAAGCTCCTCAGGCCTTTCTGGGGTTAAAAGGGCATTTGACACCCTTTACACAATGGGAGGAAGTGAAGTTTGTTTTTGCACCTTCCCTCAGGCCAGAATCAAACTACACAAATATACAAGCAACCCAGACCCTCAGAGCTCTCCCTCTCCCTTTCTTTCTGTGTGTGTATTAGCATCCTCCTGGGCCCCTTGCGGTTCCCCCCTGATGCCCGCTGGCACATTGACAGAGGTCAGAATAATAAACAGCACGTTGATGGACCTTGACCTGAGAAAGACCATGCTTCTCCAGAGAGAGCTGAACACTGGAAAATGTTTTGTCAGGTAAAATAAAATGTGCTTGATGTGGTAATATCTGAATTAACTAAGCCAAATATATTATTTAATTTGATTAAATCAACCTGACTTCTTGTGCTGGATATAAATATAGAATACATTTTCCGATATGATTATTTTATCTTCATTTTGAATCTCTGTAAAGATTCTTAAAATCCCAAGATTGATATTTTACTCTATGCCCAACACAATCTCATGACCATTTGTCACGTTTTGGCTAATTGGCGGCTAATTCGTATGAAAATCAAATCGTTTGTTTTCCTGTGAGATGGGATTGATATGCCAGTGTAATAGAGTTCTGCATTGATGATGTATTTTTATACGCTAAGCCGGAAGTTAGCATCATTCTGGTTCCCTCGACAAAAACCCAATAGGATTAGAAAATAAGCCCTGTGACTAAAAAGTTTAGGCAAAAGTTTTATGAATCTTACACGTTTTGTTCATCCTGATAATCTTCACAAATGAACACAACTTTTATGACTTTTGAAGCCTAAATACAATCGGCAGAAGTAAAAAGCTAAACGTAAGCTATAAATGACCTACACCACGGTTGCATGATTTCAACGTCACCATCACTAAGCTTCCAACAACTCTTTCAGCCCCTATTTAAAAAAATTTTTTTGAGTTATAATAGTTTGCAATATCATGATTATAAACACTCAAGGCTGTGAAAGAAGACTAGTGTGTAGATGAGTTTACCTTTTCGGGTGATGACGTTTAATGTCCTCTGTAATTCCATTTAGCCCCTTGGTTGACAACCACCTTTTTCAAGACAAGTAAAAGCTTTTAAAAAATCACAAGAGTGTATTACTGACAGGGTTCCAGACTGCGACCAAATTGGTCGCATATGCGACAATTTTTTGAGAATGTGCGAGTTAAAATGTTATGTGGTCGCATTTGTGCGAGTGGACGCTTGAGCAACAGAACGCCGTTGTATCAGCTGCTGCAGTCCGTAACTTATGTTCAAAATGAACGAGTAGGCTACATCATGAATCCATTTTCCAAACCGTGTTTTTGACTTATTCTAAATCACTACGGTACGCCTATAATAAGTGTTTATATTCGGACTATTTTATCCTGGGGTCGTCTCGGCTGCGGAGTAGCCCAGTGCCTGCGTGACTCGCCTTAGACATTAACGGAGAGAAGTTCCGTCTACAATGTTCTTCCGCAAGACACGTGCAGTTTATTTATTGACGAACGTAGACGTCACGCGCATTGCACACTTATGGTGAAACGCGCCAATTACGAATTCACAAATTAAGGCATATAAAAATGATAAAAAATGGTCTCACGAAACACAGAGCCCCTTCCTCCTACGTCTTTTCAACGGTTATATTTTCCTCTGTCGAGCGAATAGCCTACTCTCATGATCGCTCGACAGAGGAAAAGGAAATTATTATTAAGGTAAGGAGTGTGAGATTTCTGCTTTTTGTTACAACTATAAACTTTGATAACGAAAAATCTGTATCAGTTTATTATAATACTCTAATCTTTTAAAATGTAATGCATACATTTGAATGTTTAATGATTTTTAAAAGATAGAAAGATGATAATAGACAGATAGATAGAATGTGAATGTGATTCAAATGTAAATAGATAGATTGTATATAATTCAAATGTAAAATGCTTAAAATTACAGATTAAAATTACTGTCCAAAATCCATGAAAATCCTGAAATTTGGCAATGATAATTAATATATTACAGGTATTTCTGCTGCAACCCAGAAAGCCTTTGCTAGCCTTGGTCCATTAAAACCACTATTCATCAGCATGCATTGATTAATCATTAATCCCATGGCATGTAGCAAAAAAAAAGAAAAAAGGTGCGACCAAATCATATGCTGGTGCGACCAACTGAGAAAGTTGGTAGCACCAGTGCAACCAGTGGAAAAGTTAGTCTGGAGTCCTGACTGATGTATTTTTTTTCTAGAATAAACCGGCAAAATATCTTGAGATTGTGTTAACCACATACCTTATTTCAGGTATTTTACCAAAAACCCATTAAAAAAAACCATTGACTTTATGGCGATGGAACTGGAAGTGCTAAAATGCAAACTCGTTTACGGGTTTTGGCCTACAACAATACGTCATCCCTGCAGAACTCTGTAAGAGTATGTGTCATGAAATAAACATACAGCAGAATCAGTGTAGTCCGGTTCACGAGCAAATACTCTTTTAAATCGGTTCTTTTAAGTAAATCACAAAACACAAATCACAAAATGTATTCCCATTCACGACCAAATGAGCCGTTCCTTGTCACAAACTTTCTATTCTTTTTCTATGCTTTTTTTTTATAGAACTGCATATATTGAACAATTTTAATTCATATTTTATAATGTACTAAGGTTCTCTTGCCTTTGTCAAATTAAATCAAAATCAGAATCCAATCGAATCTATAGAGGAAGCAATTTGTAAGGGTTAGATCAGGTAGAAAAACACCAAACCAAACAGAGAAGAGATGGAAAAGTTAGCCTTGTGAGAAAGAGATAAAAGGTGAAAAATAGAATTAAATGTACAGCTGAGGAAGCAAAGGACTGAGGTGGCAAAAATCCATCTAACATCCCACCAGAAAAGCTTGAAAAATGGAGCGAGTGAAAGAAAGAGAATGAAAGGGGGACTCAATTCCAAGCCCACACATAATTGGCCAGCGGAGAGAGGGGTGGAAAGAAAAGAGTGAGTGTGTAAGTGAAGGAAAGAGGCAGGGAATGTCATGCATGAGTTACCTGCCAAGCTTTAGGGGAATGAGCAGTTTAAGTGGCATATGAGTCCAGCCTGACTGACTTATATTGTTGTACGCTTTCATTCTCTAGTACTGCAAGAAGGATTTGAGACAGTCCTGTCAACTTTCCACTGCTTACATTTGGAATAAGACTCTGTTGTTATTTCCTATCACCTCAATGGGGTCCTGCCTAATAAAGGCAAAAAGCCCATAAGATAAATAATCTTATTGTATATAGTATTAAAATATGAATACAAATTACACGTGCTAATAGGTTCTTAGTCTGTGCTGTCAACATGTCTTGCTGTGCTATATTCAAACATTTCTATTCTTCTTTGTTCTGCCTCCAGACTCTAATTTTTGGCAAGAGACCTGTGTCCATTTCATCATTGATGACTGTTTTTGGCTCCGGGTTCAGTTAAAGATTTGTGGCACATATTTAGTATGAAAATAGATTTAGAGAGTCACTCAAAAAACTACAGATTAATCTGACTAGCTGTTATGGACACTTTTGGCTTATGGGAGTCCCTATTAACGGCTGGCTCAACACCCTTCAATCATGCTCGACCAAGACCACGGGCCTGGAGGAAACACTGTCTGGAGCTGTAGAGAACCGCTGAGAGAGTGCTGATAGCTGAACTGAACAGCAGCTACCAGTCAGTCTAGTAGAGAGAGCGAGAGTTGTGGCTCCAGCTGGTGTGTTTTATCTGAGTAATTAGCTGTAATCAGTCCTCTCAGCTCTCTGGGTGTTCCAGAGCCCCATTTTCACACGCAGACACGCACACATACACACAGGCAGCTAACACTACTCTGACATTCAATTTCTTCACAAAATTTCACAATTTTCTTCATTGCACCAGACTTAAGATATTTGTATGAAATATATGGCATGTGACAACCCAACATAGAATATGAACGGGCAGCCTTTTTATATTTAATGATTAAGAATATACTGTACAAGTATGAATAATCTTAAAAGGATTTAAATGAAATCTGAGAGATTTCTATCCCTACAAGTCTATTCTCCCAAAACTTTGACACTTCAAAACGTTCTTAAAAGAAATCCGTACGAATCAAGTGGTTTAATCAAAGTCTTTTGAAGAGACGTGATCCCTTTATATGATGAACACCTTTAATTTAGAGTTTTGTTCACATACAGGTCCTTCTCAAAAAATTAGCATATTGTGATAAAGTTCATTATTTTCCATAATGTAATGATAAAAATTAAACTTTCATATATTTTAGATTCATTGCACACCAACTGAAATATTTCAGGTCTTTTATTGTTTTAATACTGATGATTTTGGCATACAGCTCATGAAAACCCAAAATTCCTGTCTCAAAAAATTAGCATATCATGAAAAGGGTCTCTAAACGAGCTATTAACCTAATCATCTGAATCAACTAATTAACTCTAAACACCTGCAAAACATTCCTGAGGCTTTTAAAAACTCCCAGCCTGTTTCATTACTCAAAACCGCAATCATGGGTAAGACTGCCGACCTGACTGCTGTCCAGAAGGCCATCATTGACACCCTCAAGCAAGAGGGTAAGACAGAAAGAAATTTCTGAACAAATAGGCTGTTCCCAGAGTGCTGTATCAAGGCACCTCAGTTGGAAGTCTGTGGGAAGGAAAAAGTGTGGCAAAAAACGCTGCACAACGAGAAGAGGTGACCGGACCCTGAGGAAGATTGTGGAGAAGGACCGATTCCAGACCTTGGGGGACCTGCGGAAGCAGTGGACTGAGTCTGGAGTAGAAACATCCAGAGCCACCGTGCACAGGCGTGTGCAGGAAATGGGCTACAGGTGCCGCATTCCCCAGGTCAAGCCACTTTTGAACCAGAAACAGCGGCAGAAGTGCCTGACCTGGGCTACAGAGAAGCAGCACTGGACTGTTGCTCAGTTTTGCATGTCATTCGGAAATCAAGGTGCCAGAGTCTGGAGGAAGACTGGGGAGAAGGAAATGCCAAAATGCCTGAAGTCCAGTGTCAAGTACCCACAGTCAGTGATGGTCTGGGGTGCCATGTCAGCTGCTGGTATTGGTGCACTGTGTTTTATCAAGGGCAGGGTCAATGCAGAGAGATTTTGGAGCACTTCATGATTCCATCTGCTGAAAAGCTTTATGGAGATGAAGATTTCATTTTTCAGCACGACCTGGCACCTGCTCACAGTGCCAAACCACTGGTAAATAGTTTACTGACCATGGTATTACTGTGCTCAATTGGCCTGCCAACTCTCCTGACCTGAACCCCATAGAGAATCTGTGGGATATTGTGAAGAGAAAGTTGAGAGACGCAAGACCCAACACTCTGGATGAGCTTAAGGCCGCTATCGAAGCATCCTGGGCCTCCATAACACCTCAGCAGTGCCACAGGCTGATTGCCTCCATGCCACGCCGCATTGAAGCAGTCATTTCTGCAAAATGATTCCCGACCAAGTATTGACTATTGAGTGCATAACTGAACATAATTATTTGAAGGTTGACTCTTTTTCTTAAATTAAAACACTTATTTTATTGGTCGGATGAAATATCCTAATTTTTTGAGACAGGAATTTTGGGTTTTCATGAGCTGTATGCCAAAATCATCAGTATTAAAACAATAAAAGGCCTGAAATATTTCAGTTGGTGTGCAATGAATCTAAAATATATGAAAGTTTAATTTTTATCATTACATTATGGAAAATAATGAACTTTATCACAATATGCTAATTTTTTGAGAAGGACCTGTATAAACAACGAATGTACATAGAGCACTCAATTTTGGTAAATGGAAGCTCAAGCGTTAAAAATATCTTAATTTGTCTTTTGAAGAACATTTTTGGGTGAAAGAATTTATTTTTATTTTTGGGTGAACACCAAAATTGAACCTTAAGTTAATAAATGATAGTTTTCAGGCAATTGCTTGTTACTTTGTGTATTTCTGCTCCACTAATGAAAATTCCAAACAAAGTCAAACAGCAGCAACATACAGTGGTGTATCATTTCTTAATGAATCAGTGTTTTCCGAACGAATTGCCTGACTGAGTGATTTTGAGCAACACACAGTAGTGTATCATTCCTGAATGAATCAGTTTTTCCGAACAAACCGGTTGATTGAATGATTCAATGACTAAAAGAGTCACTTGTTTCATCGCGTGTATCAGCGTTTTTGAACTAATTGGTTGACCGGTTCACTCATTAAAACAGTCGCTTGTCACTATGCCTACTGGTGAAATGATGGCACCTGGAGGAAGAGCTACTGAAACATTCATTAACCAAAATAAAACAAAATTACAGAGCAAACCCTTATTAAAGTTTTTACAATCACTAGGACCCATTTCTAAATACTTGCGTCACTTTTTAAAATTCATTTATTATACGTAAATGATCCACAGGTTATCTCACATAGACTGCTGTTGTGCTCACTGTGAAAAGTTTTGAAAAAGGAACCTGTATTGAGAAATTGGTCATAGTGATTGCTAAAAAAATAAATGACTATGCTCATGTATTCTATGTTATCATAACAAAAATAAAATATATTAATAAATAATAAATAAGAGTTTTTTAGCTAATTTAAAACAACAAAACAGTGTTGAAAGTTCATGAAATGCCTCTGTTAATAAAGCTGACCCATTTTGCTTTCATCATTAACTGATAAATTCCCTCTGACTTGTTTGGATTCCTTTAAAGCTGCAGTAGGGAGTTTTGAGAAAACGTTGACTTAGCCTGAAAATTTGAACAAGCACAACTTACAGGTCCCACCCCCTTTTGCTCTCTGCTGCGCTACAGCCCTCCCTCCACAGCTCGTCCTCCACAGCGGAGCCTGCCGTGAACGCGCAGGCTAGTAAGCAGGGCCACCGATGACTGCAGATAAACAGTTATGGCATATTCATTAGTAGGGACGAAACATCAACAATATGCTTTACCTGCCCATACTTTGACTACAAACTTGGTCCTCAAATCATTACGTATTTTGCAATACATGTAATGTAACTTTATAACATTGCACCCTTTCTATAAGTTATAAATAGCTAGTAAGATAATATAACGGTAACTAACGTAACAGTATGTAAGTAATTATTCTAGCGATATGTAGGCCTAATGCTAGATAAGGTTTGCTAGTACACATTATTTCAGCAACATGACAAGCCAGTGAATTAGCAGGTTTCAATTGTTGCTTTGCACAGTGCGTGACATTTTATCTAACGTTACATGTCACGCGACTAGAGTTTTGCCACCGAGTCAATGGGCTCTGTCTAATTCTTTCTTTTTCGCTTGTTTACTGTCATCAGTCTTTTTCCTTTTACCCGTCTTTGTTTTATGAGCAGGTGCCACTCGAGAAATTGGCAGTTTAGGTTGTTTCTCCGCCATTAGCACAGCTGCAGCACGCCGGCAATCTTGAGTTTGGTTTGAACGACGGTACGCACTGTGCAAGAGAGGGGTGTGATCAGCGCGTACACGAGCGTGATTGACACTGCTAAGACATTCCTCCTGGCTCTGATTGGTTGTTTCTGACAAGGAGCGTGTATTTCTGCAAATGGCAGAACCACTGGGAGGAGCCAGAGGAGCTTGATTTTTTCACAGATTATCGGTCTCATATTCTACTGTCAGGACATAATGACAGTTTTAACAAATATGTAAAAAATATTTTTTTTACAAAAGTTACCTACAGCAGCTTTAAGGAGCCGCTTGTTTGTATGTTCCGGTATTAATATAAAAGTCCTCTCCCCCCTCTCTCTCTCTCTCTCTCTCTCTCTCTCTCTCTCTCTCTCTCTCTCTCTCTCTCTCTCTCTCTCTCTCTCTCTCTCTCTCTCTCTCTCATAAAGGGTTTTGTGTGTGTGTGTGTGTGTGTGTGTGTGTGCGTGCGTGTGTGTGTGTGTGTGTGTGTGTGTGTGTGTGTGTGTGTGTGTATGTGTGTGTGTGGGACTGTTCCCTCATATGTTTGGCACATGTTGGCTCAGTGTTCCTTCTGTCTCTCTGTAATGGCTGGTATCCCTTGCAGCAGTTACTTTGCCTCCCCTACTGACCTACACACACACACACACACACACACACACACACACACACACACACACACACACACACACACACACACACACACACACACACACACACACACACACACACACACACACACACACACACACACACACACACTGATTAGATGGGTTAAACTGCATTAGAGCATAATGAACAGTCTAGCATATTCTGACTCTAACAGCTGTAGTTGAATCACAGCCGTCTGCAGGAACATTTACCCAATTAAACAAATTAAATGAATGTGGTATTTCAAGAATTTAGCAACACCATATTTGATCTAAACAAACAGTCTCACTATTAAGTATTTCCCAACAACTGACTCCACTTTAAATAAACCTGTTGCCCATTTGACGTTCTGTCTTTAGTTTCTCAGAAGCTTGGGTTATGTCAGGTAATGTATGTCCACCTGCTTTAGTGCACATTATAAGCTATAAATCTGAGCTGACTCTCAATACAGAGCTGCATATTTACCTGCCATATGTTATTGAGGTTATATTTAGATTTTATTTCTATGAATGTTACATAATATTCCCAACATTTATGCGACCAACATATACTGTTGCCAGGATAGTTCTAGGTAACAGGATAGGTAATAAGAACAATATTTCGTTAACACATTTGACAGCTTGAATCAGTCATTATTTTTATTTCATTTTATTTGGTACATTCAAATATAAATAAAATAATTATGAAGTGTCACAACATTTTTGCTATTTGAATGTGCATTAATTAATGATTTGTTTTGCATTCTATCATGCAATTATTATCATCAGTGAATGGCTTACTGCATATTATCCTATATTTTAACTAACTCACAACAAAGTTTTAAGTTTTATACAAGTAGTTTTAAAATGGGAGTGAATTATTTGCTGATCAGAAAGCATAGCTACTGTCTGCATGTATTGTGTGTTTAATGAGAATGCATGTATCCCCTCTCTCCCAAACCTCTGTGCACGTGTGTGTGTGTGTGTGTGTGTGTGTGTGTGTGTGTGTGTGTGTGTGTGTGTGCATGCGTGTTTGTGAATCGGCCATGACTCATATGTCAGGGGCCCAGTGTCTGTCTGCTGCCAGCTCTGCATATTTTCAGAGTCAAAATGTGAAAATGTCTGAAACTCAGCCCACCCCTGTGCGTATATATGTGTGTGAGTGATGGGCCTTGCCCAGTTTGGTTTAAATAGACACAGGAGACTAGCCAAAGCAGACAACTGAACAACTGAGAAAAGGAAAGGCACAAGTGACTGAGAGCAGCTTCAAATTTATATAGTAGTGCTGCCGATCTATTATAAAAAACCTAACAATTTCTGTGATTAATCTGAGTTAATCACACCTAACATTAAATTTGCAATATATTTTTATATCTTGATACATAATTTCACACTGAAACACACTCCTAATTAATGTAAAATAATAGTATCTTTTTACTAAGTACTATGAATGGATACAGAATAGTATTTTTGTTTCTACAGTACTAGCCCGGTAGGGCCAGTGCCTCAGATTTTACTTTCCCTGCCAAAATTTTCACTGGCTCTATATACCACAATGTTTTTTTTTTTTTTATCCGTTACCTTGTATTTGAACAAATAAGTCTGTTATGGGACCAACACTTTACATACAGTACTAGTTAAATTTCTCAATTCTCTATTCCAATTTTTAAAGCCTATAACTAATATAAAGTTCAAACATTTTTTAAGACAAGTAAACAGTCAGTAATAAAATAAGAACAAATAAACAAATTACAAGTGATATCCCAAATAAGTACAATATAGGATAAAGATGCAAAACAGTGCTTTAAAGGGGTCATCGGATGCAAAATTCACTTTTATGGTGTTTGCATTTAAATGTGTCTTTGCAGTGTGTGTGGACACAACCATCACAATGAACAAATTCCATTCACTCCTTTTTTTTTAATCCTCAAAAAGCCTAAACACTCTCAATAATCAAGCCGTTTGGATTTTCTGAGCAATATGATGTCATATTGCTCATGCTCGTCCCACGACCACTGACGGACTGTCCCCTATTCGCATATTTCTGCCCTCAGCCATTTGTATACTGTCCAGTGTCCACCAAGGCAGCTTTATGCGTCTTGTGTGACGCCCCATGGAAGAGAGGGGTGGGGTGAGCAGTTGCTCATTATCATTTAAAGAGACATGCACCGAAACGGGTCGCTGCAAGCTGTTTTTGAGGATGTAAAAAGGGTGTTGTTTTACACAACCATTGAGGAATTTTAACCAAAGTATGTTACAAACTTTACATGAAGACCCTAAAGAATCATACCAACTTGTGGAAAATGGGCATCCGATGACCCCTTTAAGATATTCAGTTAGGTCTAACAGTTGTAGCAGGCACTGAATTGGTTTAGTTAAAATAAGTTCCGGTAAAATCACACTGCATAGTCTTCTCTGTATAAACTAAATATAGATTAATCCTTATTAAAGCCACAAAAAATTATTCGGTCAAGAGTAGTCAGTATGAGGATAATATGATGCCATAAAGAATCGCATGCGCAGGATAAGATTTGTGAATTGTACATAAGATTGCAAGCGTAAATTTAGTTTGCATGCGCAAGAGAAGATTTGTAAAGCTGTAAATCGCCTTTCAAGTGTAAGAAACAAATATTTGCAGCATTTTACTGTTATTCCTAAGTATAATTCATGTATTGTGAAGCTGCAGCTTCATGCTAACGCAAAATAAATAGGATCTGTATTCTTCTGACTTACATTTTTCCGCGCTTACACTTTTGGCACCTTTTTTCCGCACGTTTTTTTTCGCACAAAAACGGCCAAAAGCACTGCAAGTCTGTGAACAGCAATTTGCAAGCGAGTCAGGAACTGCAAAACAGATTGATCACGTAAAACAAACCTTTGTGTAAAAAAATAAACTGTTGCAAATGTCTAAATGACTTGTTGTGTGCACGGGGCAAAAAAGTTCCAAAAATAACCCGATTTGTACAGTCTTTTACCTGCGCTTACAGTTTTGGCACGATTCTCTCAATCCTTGAATTTTGCAAGCTCAAAGAGGAGGGCGGGTCCACCTTCATCATGTAGCCAATCAAATGAGCTTCTCGCTGACTCTCGATTTACTCTTATCTGATTGGTTCAATAAACACGCCAGTCGCCAGAACACATCTTTATCTTCTTTTGGCTCAGCATCGTTCTCGTTGCCGAAATGGTACATTTAATGCACACATGTTAAATAAATAAATAAATGTAACACACACACACCAGTGTAAATCATAACCAGTGTAAATTAAATGCAGGTGCAGAATTTGCTCCAGAAGTGCTTCCTGTAAAACAATGGTTCTGTTTTGACAATCTGAGGTAAATTTTCATTTCAGCTCACATCTCAGTGTGCGTATGGTCTGTATGTCTGTTTCCATCCCAGGCACAATTACCTCTCAGATTCTGTTTTGATGGAAAACCGGTGCTCTTTCTTTCTCTTTACCATCAGTTACCACTGATTCAACCTCTTCCTTCTCTTCTTGCCCTCTACCCCTCCTCCCCACTTCCTCTGGTTTGATGTTAGGCGCCCAACATTCCAGCATTCAGACAGGATACCCCACATCCTGCATAAAGAAAAAATAGAGCAACTTAGGATCTGCTTCTATGAGGCGGCTTGTATTAGGCTATAGAAAAGAACATGTTCACAGGTCTGGGTCATTTTGAGTATCATACATTATCAAACATCCATCACAGTAACTTGATCAAGAGAGTGTGTGTGTGTGTGTGTGTGTGTGTGAGTGTGAGAGAGTATGTATACTGTGTGTGTGTGTGTGTGTGTGTGTGTGTGTGTGTGTGTGTGTGTGTGTGTGTGTGTGTGTGTGTGTGTGTGTGTGTGTGTGTGTGTGTGTGTGTGAGAGTATGTATACTGAAACCATCTGGGAAATTTATTTTCACTACTTTTCAAATGCCTTTTATGTGAGATTTTTTTTGTTTTACTCTTGTTTAGTTTTAATCTTAAAATTAATATTTAATTTCTATTGTTTTAATCTTGTTTTAATTTTAATTTCATGTGTGTGTGTGTGCGTGTGTGTGTGTGTGTGTGTGTGTGTGAGAGAGAGAGAGCCTGGTCTAGGTCCAGTCTACAGTATCTCCTCCTCACTGATAAACGGATGCACAGAGAGAATTCAGTCTTTCTTCCAATTCTGTGTGTCTGTATACTCTTCAAGCTCTCTTTACACTTTGATCTACATTACAGCGTGATGAAAATCTGCCTCGTTTCTTTCATCTTGTGCCTTCATCTTTCACATCCTCAATTTATATCAGAGACAGGTTGGGTGGGGTTTTACTTTGTGCATTTGGCAGAAGTGGTTGTTGAAGGAGAGAACGGCCCACTTTTTGCTCCTTTTTATTGTTAGAATGATAATAGAAAAAAAGGGAAATAATTATTAAGGATACTCTCTTCTCTTTCTATATTGATGATTATATACACACACACTACTTTCAAAAGTTTGCAGTCAGCACAATTTAAAAAAAGAAAATGAATCATTTTATTTAGTAAGGACACATTAAGTTGATTGAAAGTGACAGTAAATACATTTTCAATGTTTCCAATTAAGAAATGTGTTGGATTATGTTACTAACTTGAGTTTTTGTCATGCAATTTGGAATAAGTTACCTACTACAATTTGTAAGTTACCCAGCACTAAGGCTGCACAGGCTATTGGATATTGTTAACCACTATAGCCAAATAGCTATTTTGGCATTGTTTAACTAACTCACATTTAGTTCTGGCACCATTCTGATATTTTAGGTTGAATACTTTGATTACCAAAGTTAATCCCATTCATTCAGCAACACTGTCAGGTTATGCTGTGGCGATATTATGTTGCTTTGACATTCAAATTATATGTTTCTGCTAAAACTGCTCCTGTTACATTAAACAGATGTTGTATCTTTTTAGAATAAATCAATAAAACAAAATAAACAGTGGTTCTCTGGGGGTTAATTTCTCTCAGTCTCTCTTTCTCTCCACTTTTTCTGGCCATTTATGTGTCCCGCTCAGTAGATTTTACCCTCTGAAAGTAATTCTCAGCTATAAAACTCTCTATGATGTGCTGGACTGAAAGCTGCCTCACTGTACTGCCAACTGTGCCTGAAACACAGATTAAAATCACTGTTTGACAAATATTTCCATCATAATGTGGCAAAGGAAGCAATAATGGCTTTTCTTTGAAGTCTTGCCATACAGGACTTAGAAAAGGGTTGTTTGGTTGGTACAGAACTGGCTGAATTCACACATCACTCCCTTAAAGTGCAGAGCACATACACACAGCGCTTAAAAGCTGATGCCAACCGCTGGGTGTATAAATGTCTCTCAATACTGTACAAATAGTGAAACAGACAGGCAGTGACTGTAAATTTTCTAGCTTCTGTGCCTTTCAGACAGAAAGGCTCAGCATCATTTCCTCAACCCCATATCCACCAGTCCAGAGGATGGGAAAAATGTCATAACTTACTTTCCTTTCCACAAGAACATAAAAAGATATACAGTGAGGTTGACAAAAATTGTAGTTAGTAACCTAATCCATTACATTACACATTTAAAGTAATATAATCGGACTACTTTTTGATTACTTTTGACATAACTCGTTTATCTCATTGATTTGAATAGGATAATTTTGTACCATATTGATATAAAAATACAAAGAGAAAGAAAATATATCCCATTCTTTATCAACAGCATGAAGTGCATTAAATATTACATTATGCTGAAGGGGCATACCAAAAGTGGTTTGCAGAACTTCGCACACTGGATGAGAAGCGCCACATCTTTAAAATAAGAAAACATTTTAGAATTCTGCATTATAATTGTCCCAAATCCTTGTTTATGTACATAATGACTTAATCCTAGTCTGTAAGATTGTACATTTTATTATTAGAAACAGTGCTAATAGCATTTGATGCTAGATATATTTATGATTCTGGATAATCTGGATTTAACTCCCAAAACATTAGACAACTACACAATACAACTAAACAAAATAACATTTCATATAAATTAGTCTATTTATAAATGTCTAAAATGTTATAAATTAGTCTATTAAAAATATTTATTAACGTAAATTAATTTATTATGTAAAATTAATTTCGATTTTGAACAAATCTCTTGAATAAATGATTCAGTGTTTACAATCGTTATTTAAAGCGTAACTAGTTTCAACAGTCGTTTACTCATTTTGATCGCTGCCGCAACTTCAGTGTGTGTATATCCGGACTATAAACTTACGTTATTATTTGATGTTTGCTACACAGAAATAGCAATATTGTGTAGTTGAAAACACTGTTTGTGTTCCAATCCATGCAAAATTCTGTTTGTGTTCCAATCCATGCAATGTTGGGAAAATACTTCTTAAATGGGAAATGATTTCTGTAAAATCAAACCGGTGCAAATGTTGTGTGGGTCTCAGTTTTTCAGTGATAGGCACATAGTGGCTGGTTTGTGTGTGCAAACATTTTGTGCACACATTGCTTATTCTCCTCACAGAAAGACTTCAGAGAGGAGAAGTGTTCAGTTTGTGACGCCTGGCATCCAGCCATGGGCAGTTATGACTAATGTAATTGAGTGTGTGTGTGCGTCTGTTGGTCCAACTTACCTTCTTGCCAGGCTAAAGAAGTGGGTCGGTGTGCATTCATTCTCTTGCATTCTGTCAAATACACACACTCACCACGTACTGAGAGACCGCATTACTACAACACCTGTACAAACACAGAGGTAAAGCCAAACTGGCATTACCACTGTAGTTAAAGAGAGAGAGAGAGAGAGAGAGAGAGAGAGAGAGAGAGACTCTCAAATACTCAAAACAATCATAATTTCAGACTTTTAATCATTTTATTCAAGGAATAAAATTTTCAGCAATTGCCTTGATCACAATACACATTTTCTATATTTTTGAAACACTTTTGATATATTGGATTCTACAACAGTACAAATACATTTTATAAAAAAATATTTTGAAAAAAATAAGTGTTACAAAGAGGACTATAAACCACAAACCTTTCAAGACTTTTATCTTGCATATATGCTGATTATATAATTAAAATAATACTAAACTGCGAACTGAATGTAATGTTGTCAGATACTTAATTGCATGTTTACAATTAAATGAAAATGTATTATAGTGTAAATATAGTTATTAGTTTTTTGACCCAATTAAGTAGGACTTTTGTGAAAAGTCCATCTTTATATGTAATTTCATAATTACTTATTTCATAATTGTCTATGAAATATGGTTAAAGTGTACTGCTCAATATACTGACAAACATTTATGGCAAACTTTTATGGTAATTTGCATTGAAACTTGTATGTTATGTATTTAAATATATTTGTAATTACACACTTGCAATGATGACAGTGTAATTTAGTACATTTAAAATATATTAAATTTAATATAAAATAACTAACTACATTATAAGTGTAATCGGCCTTACTAAACTCGCTCCGAGTGGGATTCGAACCACTCTACACTACTAGTTTGAGGCATGGGATGTTGCAACTGTAATTCCTCACCATCAGCATTAACAAGTGCATGCCCATCAACAAACCGATTATTTTACTTATGCTTATTTATTTACCGAGTATTTGCCAATTTATTGCGGTCGGTGAACATGTGGAAACTGTATCAATAACAGTGCATACATTAGCTGAGCTCTAGCGTGAATGACTGATGTAACATAAACGTTGGTAAAACAAATCTTGCTCCATGCTTAATCTTTACTCAAAGTAGTGAGAACGACAGACAATCTGCATTAATAGACACAGTTTTAGGTAATGATTAGCATAAGATTTTCAGTAAGACAGTTATAATGTGAGTTAACCAGTTAGCAGGAGACCTACACAATATAAAACTCAAAACTAAGTATTTTGAATACCATCTTTTAAAAGAGCAAGCGGTTTGCGAATCCTGCATTGAACTCCGAAATTTGAGAAGCAGTCATCTGTAAAATAAAGGGAACACAGCAAAAGTTTAGGATTATACTGCTGTGGTATCGTGGTAAAGATGAATTTTACGCGCCATATGCTAATGTTTCGTCTTGACGTCACAACGAAACGGCTTATGACTCGTTTGAAAAACGATTCATTTCATTGACTGACAATAACTTTATATACGGTGAACTTTCAGATGTAAAACTTTGCAGGATGTTTTCATTTACTTCGAGCTATGTTACACACTACATGAAAGGTCATTTTCAAAAATCCATAATAGGGGCCCTTTAAAACAAATAAGCCCTTTAAAACAAATAAGTGTATTTCTCTAAAGCACGGAAAAATATTATAAAACAAATGATTTGAATGAATGATTACAAATGAAACGCATGATTTAAAACATACGTTGAGTAAAACTTTGACATTAATACAAAGTAATTGTGTGTGTTAAAAACAGTAATGAAAGTGTACTCTCTTAATGTACACTTGAGTTGCTTTTTATTTCATTAATAATATTTTAGCTGAGGTAGTTTTTAAAAAAATAAATATACTTTTAAGATTTGAAGTACACTACAAGTGCACATTAAATACAATTAAGCACATTTTTCCCCCACAAGGGTATGCATGTTGTCCTCTGTCAGTTAATGTATGCAAAGTGTGTAAATATTGCTCTCATGTGCATACAGTAAGCAAAGGTGCTGCAGTATGGAAGTAAACAAAGCTGTTATATTTGGGTAAAGATTACCAGCAGTGTAACTGACATTGATTTGGGGGAATCTGTGTCATATGTTATGATTCTGAATGTAAACTCATTTAACAAACTTTTTCATATTGTTTAAACATGTCTGTCATAATGCTAAAATATTACATTGGCCCTTATTTTTCACCCACATACTCGTCACAAGGACTCAATCACAATCTAAGGCGGCCCACAGACCATAAGCTTTGAATAATAGTAAACAAGTTGCTTGGAATTGACTCTGTTCCCAAGTTTCAGTAGACTTGTAAAGTTCAGCAGCTGAAAATGTACTCATTTGCACTCCTCGTGGCCAGTGTTTACAATGGACAGCTTTTCTGATAACCTGTCCTCAGATGATTTTACTTGTTCCCATAAAACTTTAGGCCACGCTCTCCTTTTCTGTCTCGCTCGGTCTGACAGTTTTCCGAAACTGAGTTCAAGGACTTTTTTTTATCGTGGGAAGCTCATAAAACAAACTCCAGTAAAGTTACTGTATTAAAACTTTAACAGCGAGTGGTTTTAATTAAAGGACTTTTATTTCCAAAACAGAGATTATTGTTGCGTATTGACCACCATTGTATGAAGACGTACTGTTTTTAAATGAATAATTTTGCATGGCTGGAGTGAGACTGTTAGTAGGCCTACATTAGATGGGAACTAGTACTTCAAAGTTAAGGTGTTAGATAAATTAGTTTGAAATTCAGATGAATCAGTTTTCTTACTCCTTCTTTTGTGTGTTGCCCTTGTAGTGGACCAAAATACTTGCACACTTTAAAATCATGTAATTTGGATTGCAAAATATGCCATCAAATCAGTTATTGGATATTTACAGTAATATTTAATTTCCCTTATTTTTACATCTAGTACACAAACTTTTGTCATTATCCAATGTTTTTTTTTAAATGAAATCTAACACTATTAGATGTCATCTTTTGCGAATCTCAAAATAAATTTCCACCATACATTATATGTTATGATGACTAAATTCACTTTAGTGTTTAAAATAATTGATTTTAGTTTTAGTTTCATGTTTTAACATTTATTTTGACAAAATAGAATTTTAATAGTATTATTAACATAGTTTATCTGTAGTGGTCTGAATTTTGATATCGGTGCATTCCTAAAGGTCATTGCAATATATAACTAAAACATCTGCAAAGCATCATATAACACACTTAATAAATGTGAGTATCAAATTCAACTGATTTAATGTTCATCTCAATCAACTTTTATGTGAATCGTGTGAAAGACTCACACACTAACATATTCCTCACCTCTGCTCTGCTCTGCTTTAATTTGCTCCCTATCAGATGATGTCACAGCTATAAACACCTAACATGAGGAGATAAAAAAAGTTTTGTGGTCACGTTAATTTGACCAGATGTCCTCTGATTCAGCAAAACTAGGGCCAGAAGCAGGTCTCTCTCACCTGTCCAAACAGTCACACACACACACACACACACACACACACATATAAACAGAGCTGTGCTGATTTAACTGTCTTTGCCAAGCTGTAGAACTAATGTAAAGAAAAAAGAGTGGACCTCCTGACCTCTGAGCTGCACAATCAATAGTCTCTTCCCATACACAGCTGCTGGTCTCTACCCTCTAAAAGAAGAAAAACACGGCTGAATGAAAGGGTAAACTGACATGAAAAGGTGCAGCTGACATGAATTGTGGCTAATTCAGGTGAATTGTGCCCCTTTTGACATTGAGATGACAACCAAAATATGGGCCAATTTACCTGAATTTACCCTACCGTTCAAAAGTTTGGGGGTCGGTACCAAAAGAAGTTTCTTATGCTTATATGTTATGTCTTATTAATACATGTTAAAATATAAAGCATGTGAAAGGATCACGTGAGAGCATGCTGGATCGAACCCCAGGCACGTTTCACTGACAGAGAATGCCTGCAGATCCCCAACCCTCTTGATGGAAGTGAGCATGGTCAGAAGGGCCATCTTCAAAGAAAGGGTACCTAACTCAACTGACTGTAGTGGCTCAAAAGTGGCTCTCTGCATACCCGGCAAGACTACAGAGAAGTCTGTTGGTTTGGTAATTCATCCATATAAACATTAAATAAAATAGGAGACATAATTCCTCCTTGTCGCACTCCATTACGAACATGGAAAGGAGCAGATACAACATTGTCCCATTACACCAGAAACGTTTGATGGGCATACCAAAACACTAAAATTCTAACTAAAAATTTAGGGGCACCTCTATCTAGCAATTTTACAAACAATCGTTCATGATTAATTCTATCAAATGCCTTTGACGCATCAATAAAACATAGGAATATAGATGTATTCAGGCTTGTGAACCTGAACACAATCTCTTTGAGAGCATAGATACACAGGTCAGCTCCATGCTTTCTTTTAACCCAAACTGATTGTCAGTAGTAAGGACATACATTTCTAGCTTTGTTAACAGTATTCTCTCCAGTACTTTAGACAAGATTCTGGCTAATGCAATAGGTCGATAATTGTCAATACTGTTGAGCTTACCAGCCTTGTCTTAAGCACAGGCAGTAACATTACAGACATAATAGCATTTGGCAGGACACCATGAACCAGACAACCATTAAAGCACATGGAAAGCAAAGGGCAGAGCTTATGGCTGGCATATTTTAGATGTTCTGCAGTAATACAGTCCATACCGCAGGCTTTGTTGTTCTCCAACATAATGGCACCATGAATATCTGCTGCCCTAACTATTATATCTGCTGAGAAATCAATATGTTCATGATTGATTCTAACTGGGTTACTTTTACAGTAACACAATTAAACAGGTCACGGTAGTGCTCACGCCAAAGCTCAGCTATTTTTTCTGGCCTACTAACACCTTCAATATCAGCCGGTAAGGATGTTTTATTGGTATTCCTTACTTTGACCTCTTGCCAAAAGTCAGCAAGGTTGTTGTTCTGTAGCTTTCTGGCTAGCGAGTCTGCTCTCATTGTGTTTTGATTTTTCTTAATAAAATGGAGTGCATACTTAATTCTAGCATTTGTCTGTTTTTTCATATCTAGCAATACCCCATGTCTAGGCTTACCTGCCTCTGACCAGAGTCTAAACACCTCTCTTGCCTCAGCATAATGCTCAGGCACAAACTCATTCCACCCAGGTTGGATGTTAAGTACCTTACATTTACTTTTACAAAAGGGTTCACTGGAAGCATTAATACATTTCACACCATACATGGCACAGAGTTTTTAAACATGTTGCACATCCTTACAATTCATATCTGAGCAAATTAGGGCCTCATGAGGCAGATCAATATTATTTTAAAAAAACATTCTGTTCGCAGTATTCAACCACCATCTTGGGACTCAGGTCTGAAGCCAATACTGATGGCCATGGAAGGCAGAGGTGGCCTGTCTAGCACCACTGTAAGTCTTCACCGTCAGGGACAACATGAACCTACAGGCCCTGGACTGAAATCTGAGACGATTATGCCAGATGGCTGGGTTTATTTAGCAGGCATAAATGCATTCCAAATACAACCGCTCGGCTCCGAAGAACAAATCTGAATGATTGGATGCAAGCCATCTCCATTCATGCAAAATTCCACACGCCAAATCTCATTGGACTTTTCTGAAGTATCAGAGGTGTTAAAAGCTCCCAAGTCTCCCAAGCTCCATAGTGTCATTTCATCGACAATGTCAAAGTGAGTGACAGATAGGGAACAAAACAATTATCTTCTGTTATACCAAATTACGGCAAATATGTCAGAGAACAGCCAGTGTATACTGTACAATAAGACTAAACGTGGACCCTTGACAGAAAGAGAGAGAGATTTGGGAGAAATGTCTTTTTATTTTGTGGACTCTCACTTTTTTGAGTATCACGTGTTGGATCAACAGTAGCAGGTTCACTGGACACCGCTGCACAGGGTCAATTACACCTTACAGGATTCCTCAGTGGCTTTAGAAAATATTTAGAGAGTGAGGGAGATAGCCTAAATGTGCACGCCGCAGTGCGAATGAAAGAGAAAACATGTTGCTTGCATGGACTCATAATAAAAAGCTTTTGATGCAATATTAAATGTTCATAATTTCACATGCTCCACTATTTATTTGGCTGTAACCTACAGTATAACTGTTTCAGCTGAGTGTAATCTTTCAAATGTGCTATAAAAGCAGTATAGCTGTAGTACCATAAATCACAGAAACTCTATCTATCTGTTTGTCCGTCTGTCCATCTGTCAGTCCATTAATTTGCCTCCTACCTTCAGTTTGAGGCCAATTATCTTGTGGCATAAGGCTGCGAAATATTCACTTCTTGTTCAGCTTTGCTTATTTTATTTTCTCAGATGATTTATGAAAATCATGGATTGGTGTAAAGTTTTTGGACTGCACCCACACACCCTCCAGCAGTACATTTTCTGTTCTTTCTTCAAACTCGAAAGCAGGAACAATTTATCCTCTATTTCACATACCGCTGAAAGAAAAAAAAAATCTTATCACAAAGCTCTGATTGTTCAGTTTGAATGCTCCCTCCAACAGAAGAGTGCACTCACACAAACAGGCAGGAAAAATTTACAGTGTTTATTTTCTACTGGCTATATCCTGCTCCATGTGTTTCGTCCCAGCTGCTCAGAGCTTGTTTGAGGGAAGTTGTTCGGAGAGCTGTAGCAGGAGTTTGATAAATGTGAGAAGCAAGGGTTTGTGGCGAGCTGTCAGTCAAAAAGGGGAAAGCTAAAACAAGCCCCTTTTTATGAAACTGTTTCCATGCAGACCTGCAGGTTTGTGGCCTCCATTAAATTAAGAGGAAATGAACCTCACTTCCTGATGAAATTTTAGCTTGTGTACTTATAAGTGATAATTAGCTGTTCATGACGATTAGCAGATCTTATGGTTTGTAGGTGATGAGTTCCTGACGGCTATGTCCATGTCTTCAGAGGAGGGAACACTCGAAGATATAGTGTATAAAAATGAGGAGGTTTTGAATAACAGTTTCATTTGAGTTTATGCACTTGTTTTCTTAATTTTACCCATGCATCTTGTTACTGATTAGATACACAGATTTAATTCATTACTACATAATCTGACATAATATGAATTATATTAAAAGAATATTCCAGGTTAATTACAAGTAAAAAATCTATAGATTGACCTCATAGAGTTCCATAGACGAGTCTGTGGTAAAAATTATTTGCAGTGGTAACAGGCCACTTTCACTACCTGTGCTTCGCTGATGAAGTCCCTCCACTTTTACACAGTATTTATAAATGTAAAAAATCTAAAATATCTAAAAAACTTCTTTTTGTTTGTATTTTTATAAACAAATTCTAAAAATGTGTTCTTTAATAAACAAATTCTTCTTATTTTGATCTTTTAATATAAATTTATTTAGTTTTTTAAATATTTGTATTATAAAAATAATACAAATATTTGAAAACTAATAATATATATATTGTACATTTTTATATTATAAATATATTTATGCAGTATTTAAACATGCATATTTTGATAACCGCTGCTCTGTTTTGAAGTTGGTAATAGTTCAGGATTTAAACTCTAAAAAAAGTTTGCATTTCAAATGAAAGCGAAGTCCACTGCTCCAATCCATATAACAATATACACTCACCTAAAGGATTATTAGGAACACCATGCTAATACTGTGTTTGACTCCCTTTTGCCTTCAGAACTGCCTAAATTCTACGTGGCATTTATTCAACAAGGTGCTGAAAGCATTCTTTAGAAATGTTGGCCCATATTGATAGGATAGCATCATGCAGTTGATGGAGATTTGTGGGATGCACATCCAGGGCACGAAGCTCCCGTTCCACCACATCCCAAAGATGCTCTATTGGGGTTGAGATCTGGTGAATGTGGGGGCCATTTTAGTACAGTGAACTCATTGTCATGTTCAAGAAACCAATTTGAAATGATTCGAGCTTTGTGACATGGTGCCTTATCCGGCTGGAAGTAGCCATCATAGGATGGGTACATGGTGGCCATAAAGGGATGGACATGGTCAGAAACAATGCTCAGGTAGGCCGTGGTATTTAAACGACGCCCAATTGGCACTAAGGGGCCTAAAGTGTGCCAAGAAAACATCCCCCACACCATTACATCACCACCACCAGCCTGCACAGTGGTAACAAGGCATGATGGATCCATGTTCTCATTCTGTTTACGCCAAATTCTGACTCTACCATCTGAATGTCTCAACAGAAATCGAGACTCATCAGACCAGGCAACATTTTTCCAGTCTTCAACTGTCCAATTTTGGTGAGCTCTTGCAAATTGTAGCCTCTTTTTCCTATTTGTAGTGGAGATGAGTGGTACCCGGTGGGGTCTTCTGCTGTTGTAGCCCATCCGCCTCAAGGTTGTGCGTGTTGTGGCTTCACAAATGCTTTGCTGCATACCTCGGTTGTAACGAGTGGTTATTTCAGTCAAAGTTGCTCTTCTATCAGCTTGAATCAGTCGGCCCATTCTCCTCTGACCTCTAGCATCAACAAGGCATTTTCGCCCACAGGACTGCCGCATATACTGGATGTTTTTCCCTTTTCACACCATTCTTTGTAAACCCTAGAAATGGTTGTGCGTGAAAATCCCAGAAACTGAGCAGATTGTGAAATACTCAGACCGGCCGTCTGGCACCAACAACCATGCCACGCTCAAAATTGCTTAAATCACCTTTCTTTCCCATTCTGACATTCAGTTTGGAGTTCAGGAGA
Source organism: Rhinichthys klamathensis goyatoka (assembly GCF_029890125.1). Taxonomy (NCBI): domain Eukaryota; kingdom Metazoa; phylum Chordata; class Actinopteri; order Cypriniformes; family Leuciscidae; genus Rhinichthys; species Rhinichthys klamathensis. Next base: position 151,258 of record NW_026606787.1, on the reverse strand, counting down.
TTGTCTTGACCAGGACCACACCCCTAAATGCATTGAAGCAACTGCCATGTGATTGGTGGATTAGATAATTGCTTTAATGAGAAATTGAACAGGTGTGCCTAATAATCCTTTAGGTGATTGTAGATTTGTTTGCATTTTTTAATGCAAATTCAACACATTGGACAGTACAGACTCACTTGCTTTAAAGTCAGCATGAAATCAAAATGGAACATTCTTTTATTTATTGAATATTGTAGTATTTATTATAAATGATTCATCTGTGAACATTATTATTTTTTTCAATTCATGTGCCTTTCAGGGTTCTGTCACTTCTGTCTAGTCTATTTCTTGGTTTTGTGACAGAGCCCTAACACTCCTGTTTTGTCTTGTCTGTGTGCCTTGTTTCATGTGCTTTTGTGTCTTGTGCTGTGTAGCACACAGCTTGTGTTTTACACTAGCTGTGTGCTTTCATGTTGTCATGTTTTGTGTGAACACGTGGCTTATGAATGTTTTCATTAGCTGCGTGTTCATGTCTCGTGGGCACATGGCTGGTGATTGGTTTTACTGGCCATGTGCTTGTGTTCAAGTCATGTTTGGTGTGAGTACATGGCTTGTCATGTATGTTTCCTTGTGCCATGTGCTCTCCTGTTGATTGTCTAGCCCCTCCCATCTTGTTACCTGATTATTGATTTGTTTGCCACACCTGTCCTCCCTCGTTACCTGATTGATTCATTTGCCCCATCTATCCTCCCTCGTTACCTCCTTTATTTGGTCTCCCTATTTATTCTCCCTGTGTTTGCAGTCCTGTGCTGTTCCCTTTCAAGGGAACTTCGAGCTGCGTCAAACGCTGTGGGAACGCCCCTGCGTTGTGCGTCATGAAGCACGTATGGAATCAGCCCAATGGAGAGACGGAACGTCATAGGCGGGTGACGTCATCGACCAGGAAACTATAAAGCACCCCAAAAACACAAGCCCATCAGCTTCTGTGCCTTCAGTCGCGCTATATGTGAATCTGTCTGAATGTAAACACTGTGTCTGTCTTTAGTATTTGCTAGGCAGGAGTTATCACATTTACACCACACAAACAATTTTGTATGAGAGACTATGGCGAGCGAACGGCATTTAAGAAGTGTGTTCCTCCCTGCTCGCGCTACCTAACGGGCGGGGATACACACGTTCTTTGTGTTGTTTGTTTGGCAGTGCAGCATGCCCAGTCAGCTCTCGAGGGGGCTGGCTGCGAGCATTGCGAGCGTCTGTCATGGACGCTTCGCTCCCGCCGGGCGTTCTTTGAGGAGAGTGCTCGGTGCGCGCTCCCCGCGGTTCGAGTCCCGCTTCTGCCGAGGCTGAGCGGCGACGCTTATCGTGGGGATCGCAAATGGATCTTTCAGCGGGGTTAGAGACGGGCTCTGCCTTATCTCTGCCTTTACCTGTTAGATCCAGTGTCTCAGCCCGGTTTGGAAGCACGCTCTGCGGTTTCTTCCGCCCGGGCTGAGGCACCAGTACTGCAACTATCTAACGTTTGTTATAAAAACTAGGAGATAAAAATAGCAGTATTGACGTGGGAGATGTGGAGGACTCGCCACCTAACACTCCCGAAAGCGAAGAGCTCATGGAGGTTCTCACTCGAGCTGTATCAGAACTAAGCATTGAGTGGCCAGTGGCTATAGGCAGGAGTCTGTTATTAAATCTAAGTTAGATGAAAGATTTCTCCCTTCCCGTGTGCAACCTCCATGCCGGTGCTTGCCGTTTTTTTTCATGATCTCCATACTGAGGTGTCGAGATTATGGAAGAAGCAGGCTTCTGATATAATTTTAGCCCCCAATCATTCACATATTTAGATTTAGCGGGGGCTAGGGTTTTGAAAAGAAAAGACGGCGCTTTGCCGCGGGTAGAAGAGACGCTTGCGAGCTATCTCTCTTCCGAGGCTGCATTGTCATTTAAAGCACCGGCATTACCTTCCAAGCCATTATGAAATATTTCGGCTTTGTAAAGCTTATTTGGCGGCAGGTCAGGCTGCGTCGTGTCTGCATACAATGTCTATATTGCAGGCATATACCAGGCTGATTTGCTAAAGGACGTGAGCGTGAGTGAGGAGCAGTGGCGGATCTAGAAAATTTTACATGGGGGGGCAAAGGGGTGGCAAGAGGTCTTGGCAGGGTGGCAGGGGTAGACGGTACATGGGAATCCCTATATGTGAATTGCTTTAACAAAACAAACACAAAAACACTTTTAATCATTATTAAATGATTAATGTTATTGTTTAATCATGCCCTTACACACTACAAAGGTTTTTAGGAATGATTTATTAACAAATCCCTCTGAAAATATCTTCAGAATACTGCTAAGTGTATAACTGGAAAGTTTGGTGTACATAGGTGCTACACAGGCTGAGATGTTTGTACTGGAGAATGACAAAAAACTAATTTTGAGAAAACAGCATTTAAAGATTTGTAATGTAAAAAATCATACTTTTTTTAGTGGAAACAACTATTTACAGACACAATATCTTATCAAATCATTAGCAACAACAATACAAATCACCTAAATCACAGCATTTATGGCCTTCAACTGAACAGAAAAACAGTCAAAAACGCATATCTAAATGTCAGAGCACGTCACGTGATGCATCTGAACGAATCACGTTGTCAGAAATTGACATCAGCCAATGAGATTTTGGTTTTAGAGTTAAATGCCCATTGTACTTTCACGATTGGTTGCTGATTAAAAGGAAATTACCATATTTGGATACGACAACAATGTACAGGAGAGAGAGAGCTTTCCAACGGAGATGTATGTGATGACATTGACATGCAGCGATCGCGGAGCAGCATGTTGATTTAGAACGACAACTTTTGTTGAATTTAGGAGAAATCTACTGACGCAAATAGACAAAGTGTAGTAAAATAAAGTCCTAAATGTGTTTTTTTGGAATTTTTTTCACCACAAGTCTGAAAGAAGACATGTTATTGAAGACAAATAGCCCAAAATCTTAAAATTAACCAGTGAAAAAAACCCCGATGTTTTTGTGTCTCGCCTTAAGCTGTTCTTGTCTTTACTAAAATCAAAATTAGGCTAATCAAAGGGAAGAGTGCTCTTACAAATCACGAGGGAGCGAATTGACCGCTGATTTTGGCTAATGTAATAGACGCGCTGTTTTTGCTGATGCTGAATCGTCTTTAGTATACAATACATTCATTACAAATGTAACTTTAAGTTAAACGTGTGTGTTTACACTACACCTGGGGAAACTCACTTCACCTTCAGAGGCTCTGGGGAAGCTCACTCTCTCCAGTCGGGTTGCAGGGCCACCTTACCGCAGCAGACTCGCTGTGTGTGTGTGAGCCGCCAACGCCGCCCGCTCTGCACGTTTGAATCAGGGACGCAGGGGGGAGGGGCTAATAATATATTTAAAATTAAAAATTAAATTGTTCACTTTTGGTAAATGTATTGTTTAGTTCATTGTTTTGCGAAGCTTGTGGACATAGTGGCAGGTTGTTTTTACAAGTACAGTTTTTGGATCATCAAAGTTAGGGGGGCAGCTGGGGGGGCAAGGCTCTAGAGTGGGGGGGCACCTGCCCCCCCTTGCCCCCCTGTAGATCCGCCCCTGGTGAGGAGGCAGTACTGATGTGGTTCGAGAACTGCGTCAGGCTGCCGATTTGTGGTAAAATGATTTTTTCCAACATGAAACAGAAAGAGAAAGCTTTCTTTTAGATGATCCTCTCTCCCCTACGGGGTTATTCAGTGACTTAGTTAATACTGTCATTGATAAGTTCAGGAAGAAAAGAAGCAGGCAGCAGCTTTTAAAAGGTTTCTTCCATTATAAGTTCACGTCCACGGGGCTGCTGGGCGGGAGCAGCCCCGGCCGTCCACGAGCTCATCGCATAGGCGCAGCAAAGCAGAGTATCGCGTCTCGCGCTCCCCCTGCTGGACAGTGGGACCAGACGCGGCACTCTCAGCCAAAGCTTTTTGTAAAATAAATATAATATAATATAATATATATATATATATATATATATATATATATATATATATATATATATATATATATATATATATATATATATATATATATATAAAAAGCAATAGAACTGTTTTTATTGGTTATGCTGAGGGCGGTCTCCACCGAGGGAGAAAGGTGTTCACCTCTTTTTACGGTGCCCATTCTTCCTCGGTGCCCTCAGGGGCCCGTTCTGCCAACCCCGCCTTCATGCCGGGGCGCAGACGGTCCCGGCGAGCGCTTTCCCGAGGGACGCTCGCCGCCTCTGACACTGAGGGTGGTCCCCATCGAGGGAGAAAGGTGTTCACCTCTTTTTACGGTGCCCATTCTTCCTCGGTGCCCTCAGGGGCCCGTTCTGCCAACCCCACCTTCATGCCGGGGCGTAGACGGTCCCAGCGAGTGCTTTCCCGAGGGACGCTCGCTCCCTCTGAGGAGGGTCTCAGAGCGGTCAAACCAGTTGTTCCCTGCCGGTGCGCCGTTACAGGGCGCTGTGTTTGCTGCTCAAATTACACCAGAGACCAGTCTCGAGAGACTGGTACCCTTAGTAGAATTTGTTTGGCAGAGTGGAAAAGCCTTCCAAGAATATTTCAGTGGGTCCTGGAGACAGTAGTAAGAGGTTATGCGATCCAATTTAGGTGTCGTCCACCGAAACTCAGAGGGGTTCTGCCCATAGTGTGGGCCCCGAGCAGGCTCTGGTAATGGAACAAGAGGTGAAAACGCTCCTTCAAAAGGGGGCTATAGAACGGGTTCCTCCTCCCAGTTTGGAGCTAGGTTATTACAGCCGATATTTCATCGTTCCAAAGTAGGATGGGGGGTTGCGTCCAATTTTAGATTTGCGCCTATAAAATCGCTCGGTAGGGAAGCTCAATTCAAGATGCTCACTATCAAGCAGGTCGTGTCACAAATCAGGTCCGAGGGCTGGTTTGTCACGATAGATCTAAAGGACGCTTACTTCCACATTTCCATACTTCCACAACACAGGAAGTTCCTGAGGTTTGCCTTCAGGGGCAAGGCATTCCAGTATAGGGTTCTTCCGTTCGGTCTAGCTATCTCCCCGTACTTTACGGAGCAGATGGCGGTTCGACATCGAGATGTCGTCCTCGCGCATATCAGGAAGTTGGGGTTGAGGCTGAATGCGAAGAAAAGTGTTTATCTCCTTCCCTGGAGACCACTTTTCTGGGCGTTGTTTGGGATTAGGTCACCCGCATCGCTTCGATTCTTCAGCCTTGAAACAGTAAAGCTAGGCCAGCTACTCACTGTAAAGCAGTTTCAGAAAGTGTTGGGTTTGATGGCAGCAGTGTCCAATGTTATACCTTGGCCTGTTGTACATGAGACCGCTGCGGTGGTGGCTCAGGACCAAGGGATTCTCCCCGAGGGGAAATCCACTCCGCACGATCAAAGTCACGCAGCGCTGCCTTCGTGCTCTGGTCTTGTGGAAAGAAACTTGGTTCCTATCCAAAGATCCTGTGCTGGGGGCTCTTTGTCGTCGCGTAAAGCTAACGACGGATGCTTCCCTCACAGGGTGGGGGGCGGTCATGAGTGGTCGTCCAGCCCAAGGTCTGTGGCAGGACCATCATCTATCAGGGCATATAAATTGTCTAGAGATGTTGGCGGTGTTTCAGGCTCTGAAACACTTCCTAGCAGACCTGAGAGGTCATCATGTGCTAGTTCAGTCAGACAACACGTCGGTGGTCTCTTATATAAATCGTCAGGGGGGCCTGCGGTCTCGCCGGCTTTACAAGTTGGCCCGTCAGGTCCTCCTGTGGTCCCTAGGGAAGTTACTATCACTGAGAGCAATGTATCTTCCTGGGTATTTGAATGTGGTAGCGGACTCTCTGTCGAGGCAGGGGCCGAGGCCGGGGGAATGGAGACTCCACCCCCGAGGTGGTGGAGCTCCTTTGGGTTGAGTTTCGGTCGCGCCGAGGCGGACCTATTCGCTTCCAAGGAGATATCGCACTGTCGTCTATGGTTCTCCTTCAGTCAAGTCAAGTCAAGTCATCTTCATTTATATAGCGCTTTTAACAATGAATTGTTTCAAAGCAGCTTTACAGAGATAAACATATAATTTAAGGTAACAGATTGTTTTGGCGTTATAGCGGTTCTTGAATAATGTTACTTCCAACTAAAGTTAACTTTGATTGATTCACCTCCGTCGAAATGATCAGACTTTAAACGCGAACCTGTGATTAACGCTGACGGCGTTCACATGCTCATTCAGAATTCTATAGTTATGTGCTTTTTAAAATATGTGCGCAGGTTTGTAATTCATACAACCCAGCCTAAACAAACTACTTTTCTTGCCTATAAATTTTGATACAGAATTTTGTTTTCAGTCATCCAGCCCCTCTGGGGTTGGACGCTATGGTGCAGCCGTGGCCGAGGTCACGTCTGTACGTTTTTCCCCCGATTGCTCTGCTACCAGGAGTTCTGGAGAGAGTTCGCCGGGACGGGGTCAGCCTACTATTAGTAGCCCCATTCTGGCCGGCCCGAGTATGGTTTGCGGACCTGGTTTCTCTCCTGGACGGCTCTCCTTTGGAGCTCCCGGTCAGGAGGGATCTACTCTCTCAGGTGGGCGGTATGATATTTCACCCCCGCCCAGAGTTATGGAAACTGTGGGCTTGGCCTCTGAGGGGGCCCAGCTCTTAGATTCCGGTCTCTCAACCGAGGTTGTTGAGACCATCCTTCACTCCAGAGCTCCATCCACGAGGAAGCTATATGCCTTTGAAGTGAAAACTTTTCACTTCTTGGTATGGAGAACACCTGTAGGACCCAGTTAACTGCCCAGTGGGTGCAGTGCTGGAATTCCTGCAGGAGCGTTTCTCCACAGGGTTATCCCCCTCCACACTAAAGGTGTATGTGGCGGCACTGGTTGCTTACCACGTCCCTTTCAGTGGAGTTTTTCTTGGGAGACAGCCGTTTATAACTCGTTTCCTTCGTGGCACTTTGAGGCTGAGGCCAGCAGTTCGTGCCTGGAATTTTCGCCTGGTATGGTTAAGGCTTTTCTATACCCTAGGCCAGGTTATGTTCCTAAGGTCCCTACTAATGTTGTTAGACCTACAGTTCTGCAGGCTTTCTGTCCTCCTCCATTTCTGTCGTCAGACCAGGAGAAACTTAATTTGCTCTGCCCAGTGAGGGCGTTAGACGCTTATGTCCACAGAGCTGCCCTGTGGAGGAAATCAGAACATTTATTTGTATGTTTCGGGCCACCCAGGAAAGGGTGTCCTGCGTCTAAATAGAGAATGAGCAAGTGGGTGGTCGAGGCTATCTCACGTGCTTATGAGTCGGCTGGTCAGCCTTTACCTTTGGCTGTACGAGCCCGCTCTACTAGGAGTATGGCTGCATCCAAAGCTTTATTGTCAGGAGTGTCCCTGAGTGAGGTTTGTGATGCGACTGGATGGTCTTCACCGTGCAGGTGCTCTCGTCCGCTGTCCGCTAGATCTCACATGACGGTCACTTGCTCCTATGGCGACGTGGGTATTCGCGTTCCCACAGCGTTTGACGCAGCTCGAAGTTCCCTTGAAAGGGAACGTCTCGGTTACGTATGTAACCCTAGTTCCCTGATAGGGAACGAGACGCTGCGTCGTTCTGCCATACTCCCGGCATTCCCGTTAAGCGCTCCTTCAGGCCTATCAGAAGCTGATGCGCTTGTGTTTTTGGGGTGCTTTATAGTTTCCTGGTCGATGACGTCACCCGCCTATGACGTTCTGTCTCTCCATTGGGCTGATTCCATACGTGCTTCATGACGCACAACGCAGGGGCGTTCCCACAGCGTTTGACGCAGCGTCTCTTTCCCTATCAGGGAACTAGGGTTACATACGTAACCGAGACGTTTCGTTGTCGAATGTACCCCTTGTGTCCTGCCTAGATCCTGTTGCCAAGTCCAGTCAAATCAAGTCTGTCTTGTTTTCCCCCTCGGGGTAGTTTTTGTTTGTATTTGTTTTATTTTTTATACTTGATAAAAACCCTTTTTTCCTGCAATTGAGTCCTCGCTTCATCTCCTCAACCCCACACCTGACAGTGCCCTTAGTTAATAATATAATTGAACTTATAATTAAACTAGGCTAAATTCAATAATCAAATATAGCTGCGAGCAGCGATTACGGGCCCAAGCCGGTGGCACCGCAACCCCGGTGCCTTTAGTTACCTAAAGGCACCGGGGTGGCGGTACCACCGGCTTTGGCCCTTCATCGCTGCTCGCAGCTATATTTATATATATATATATATATATATATATATATATATATATAAAGCCGGTGGCACCGCCACCCTGGTGCCTTTAGGGTTATTGTGCACGACGTGCAAAAACGTAACCCTGCTTTGACTGTCGAAAAGAAGTGTGCTGTAGAGCTTGTATCAGTGTGGGCTCTGCAAAAGTGTGCATTGAGGGCACATATCAACCACAAAGTATGCGAGAGCAACCTTCTGAAAGGTCAGGTCTACATCCAGGTCTACATCTGCCGTGTGTTTACATCATAGTAGTGAAGTTTGAAGCAATCAGGTGATTTCAAAGCTTTTTGAAAGTGACAGACTTCCTGCTGCCAGTTGGTGGCGCTATAACCGGGGTGGCGGTGCCGCCGGCTTTGGCCCTTTCATCGCTGCTCGCAGCTATATTTATATATATACACACACAAACACACACACACACACACACACATATATATATATATATATATATATATATATATATATATATATATATACATAAATATATATATATTGTTTTTTTAAGAGACAAGACAGAATATTACTTGCCTGATCTGATTAGAAAAATAGTGTTTGTGTGTGTGTGTGTGTGTGTGTGTGTGTGTGTGTGTGTGTGTGTGTGTGTGTGTGTGTGTGTTTGTGTGTGTGTGTGTGTGTGTGTGTGGCGTAATTGAACAATGTAGACATAAAAACATACTCCGTCCTTTTGTTCATACAGGACATTATTCAAACTGCAAAGTGTTTACTTATATTTGTGTACACTTGCAATAAAACACAACATTGTGCTTTTGTCAAGCTATAAACTCTTGTCAAACTGTAAACTACAACTGTCACCCAACCAAAATCTCTTACACACACACACACACACACAGTTTAAAAGCAAAAAATATCAAACAATCCTATTTAAAAACAGTCTGTGGGAGCCATCTTTTGGACATTCATCATATCGCATTGGTTTTCATTTCTTGTCATCAAACAGAGCCCTAATCTGTTTATTTTTTCAGTTACACATTCTACATTGATTAAAAAAGAAAAATCAAATGTGTTTTTATTTTATACAGAAATAAATAATCTATCATTCAGATGAGAATAAAGTTAGTGTTAGTTCAAATTTTAAGGAAAACAAATATATGATCTGAAATATAGCACATTCATTTAAAATTCATTCAGGTTCAATTACCAAACATACAATCTTAATGTAATTTAAAGCAAACAATACATTTAAAATATATGGGTTGTATGACTATTTTTTAATATAAAAAGATATATATCCAAAAAGACAAGGCCTAAAGTTTAACAAGGGTTAAACTCTTATCACTGTAACAGACACAATCACACACACAATCACACACACACACACACAAGTCAAATCACTTACATTTTACATGCAATATTGACTTTTTTTCTGTTTCAGCAGCGAAAATAGTTAAACAAAGATCACAGCAGAACCATCGCGCATCTCACAGCAACGCGTTCTCATTACTGAATGATTCAGCATTTTGAACGAATCGGTTGACTCAAAGATTCAATGACCAATCAATCCATAAACATCTATCTCATTCATGAATGACTCAGTCGTTCAAATGAATGAATCAATGACTCGCTCATTAAGACGGTCGCCTGGCGACACCTAATGACGGTTTAGTGTTATGTTTAAAAGTATCATTCTTTCCAACGATTGTTAATTAACTCATATTTGAAACATAAGCTATATTTATATATATACATACATATACACACACATACACAAAAATAAAATAAAAACACATTTGAAACGTGTTTGCTTACTAAATTGTGAGCTGAACGAAAGTTGCAGCAAATATCAGCAACAGGAGTCAAATTTCATTAATCACGAGAGTGAAGAGCTGACTGAAAAGATGATGATGGAATAGGCTATTTTATGTAAAAACGCCTATTTAAGCGAATCTGTCATTGTACTCTTTTATTGTTGTGTTTTCCGTGAAAAATAATAGACTATTGAACTCACAATTCAAGCAATCGGCCCCCGAAATTGCACTAATTTTAGTGACACTAAAAAGTATGCGGCTGCACTGGCATTCATAATGGTGCGCGTCCATGGCGACGAGCGAGCAGAACAGAGCGAACGTTTAGTTAATTTCTACTTCCATAGGAATTCATTCGAGCGCCACCATTTCAATGTCTGTGCGGACGTCCATATTATACTTTCGCTTTCAAGTTAGTGTTTTTAAACCCCCCAGCGGGAGGTTTACACAATTGGTTTACACAATCACACGTTGATTAACCGGTGGGAAAATATTCCCATAGTAACATCCCTAATATATAAATATTTATAAATTCAATAGGCCTACCTGATTTTGAACACAAGAGGGCAGTATAGCACTATATATGATTTGGATTATTATTATTTTTGACTAAACAACCATTCTGGCTGTTTTTAAACTTAAAAATAATTCTTAAATTGAAAAAAAGGAATAAAATGGGTTTAGTTCTAATATTTGTATAATTTTATATAAAAATAAATGGTGTATAATTACATTTTAGAAAGATATGAGACATGCCCTGATTCTTTTTTTGACATTACTTGAATCCCTCAACCATAGCAAAACCGTTTGAGATATTCAATATCTGTTCACAATTTAGCATCTTCAATGTATTTTCATCATGTTGAAAAAGTTTGGCATGAATAAAATAAACTACTTAGGAGGAGTAGCTAAAAACTCAGAATCTGAAATCCACATTCAAACCAAAATATCTGACTTCCTGTTGGTCGTAGCTAATTACGGTAAATTAGAAAGTTGTCCGGCTCGAAGAGTACAATATACATATCGAGTTTTGTTACTGTAGATAAAACTAACCCCCCCACTTTTGTCAAAAGCATTTAGAAAGTGACACACTTCCTGCTGCCAGTTGGTGGCGCTATAACTTTGACTCACAATAGTCACATCCATGTGATCGGCCTCTTACAGCGATCACACTGCTGAAGTTTCATCAAGATCAGTTAATGTATGCAGAAGTTATAACGCACTTCTTGTTTGTTGTTTCTCGCCATAAATTCGTTTCCTCGCCACGGCCAAACCGTTCGAGATATCAAAAATCCCCTCGCAAACTTTCATCCTCAATGTCTTGACTTCATGCTGACCGAGTTTCGTGCCGTTTGTTTGAATTCTCTAGGAGGAGTATTTCACATTCCATTGCGTGTGTTTTACCAACAACCCTAAATAGCCGACTTCCTGTTGGGCTGGGGTAAAAAGTAAGAGTGTGAAGTATATATGAAACGAGGAGATCTACATGTGTACCGAGTTTCATATTATTACATGCAAGCGTGTTTGATTTATGGACCATGTTTTCGGACCCCGTTCCAGGGGGCGCTGTCGAGCCCCCCTGCCACGCCCGGGTACCATCTTCAGCCCGGCCCTGATGGCCGCGGGTTCTGACATGTGTGCAAAGTTTCAGGAGTTTTTGAGCATGTTAAGGCCTCCAAAAGTGTCCAAAAGGTAGCAGAAAAATAATAATAATAATAATAAATATAGCTGCGAGCAGCGATTACGGGCCCAAGCCGGTGGCACCGCAACCCCGGTGCCTTTAGTTACCTAAAGGCACCGGGGTGGCGGTACCACCGGCTTTGGCCCTTCATCGCTGCTCGCAGCTATATTTATATATACATATATATATATATATATATATATATATATATATAAAGCCGGTGGCACCGCCACCCTGGTGCCTTTAGGGTTATTGTGCACGACGTGCAAAAACGTAACCCTGCTTTGACTGTCGAAAAGAAGTGTGCTGTAGAGCTTGTATCAGTGTGGGCTCTGCAAAAGTGTGCATTGAGGGCACATATCAACCACAAAGTATGCGAGAGCAACCTTCTGAAAGGTCAAGTCTACATCCAGGTCTACATCTGCCGTGTGTTTACATCATAGTAGTGAAGTTTGAAGCAATCAGGTGATTTCAAAGCTTTTTGAAAGTGACAGACTTCCTGCTGCCAGTTGGTGGCGCTATAACCGGGGTGGCGGTGCCGCCGGCTTTGGCCCTTTCATCGCTGCTCGCAGCTATATTTATATATATACACACACAAACACACACACACACACACACACACATATATATATATATATATATATATATATATATATACATAAATATATATATATTGTTTTTTTAAGAGACAAGACAGAATATTACTTGCCTGATCTGATTAGAAAAATAGTGTTTGTGTGTGTGTGTGTGTGTGTGTGTGTGTGTGTGTGTGTGTTTGTGTGTGTGTGTGTGTGTGTGTGTGTGGCGTAATTGAACAATGTAGACATAAAAACATACTCCGTCCTTTTGTTCATACAGGACATTATTCAAACTGCAAAGTGTTTACTTATATTTGTGTACACTTGCAATAAAACACAACATTGTGCTTTTGTCAAGCTATAAACTCTTGTCAAACTGTAAACTACAACTGTCACCCAACCAAAATCTCTTACACACACACACACACACACAGTTTAAAAGCAAAAAATATCAAACAATCCTATTTAAAAACAGTCTGTGGGAGCCATCTTTTGGACATTCATCATATCGCATTGGTTTTCATTTCTTGTCATCAAACAGAGCCCTAATCTGTTTATTTTTTCAGTTACACATTCTACATTGATTAAAAAAGAAAAATCAAATGTGTTTTTATTTTATACAGAAATAAATAATCTATCATTCAGATGAGAATAAAGTTAGTGTTAGTTCAAATTTTAAGGAAAACAAATATATGATCTGAAATATAGCACATTCATTTAAAATTCATTCAGGTTCAATTACCAAACATACAATCTTAATGTAATTTAAAGCAAACAATACATTTAAAATATATGGGTTGTATGACTATTTTTTAATATAAAAAGATATATATCCAAAAAGACAAGGCCTAAAGTTTAACAAGGGTTAAACTCTTATCACTGTAACAGACACAATCACACACACAATCACACACACACACACACACAAGTCAAATCACTTACATTTTACATGCAATATTGACTTTTTTTCTGTTTCAGCAGCGAAAATAGTTAAACAAAGATCACAGCAGAACCATCGCGCATCTCACAGCAACGCGTTCTCATTACTGAATGATTCAGCATTTTGAACGAATCGGTTGACTCAAAGATTCAATGACCAATCAATCCATAAACATCTATCTCATTCATGAATGACTCAGTCGTTCAAACGAATGAATCAATGACTCGCTCATTAAGACGGTCGCCTGGCGACACCTAATGACGGTTTAGTGTTATGTTTAAAAGTATCATTCTTTCCAACGATTGTTAATTAACTCATATTTGAAACATAAGCTATATTTATATATATACATACATATACACACACATACACAAAAATAAAATAAAAACACATTTGAAACGTGTTTGCTTACTAAATTGTGAGCTGAACGAAAGTTGCAGCAAATATCAGCAACAGGAGTCAAATTTCATTAATCACGAGAGTGAAGAGCTGACTGAAAAGATGATGACGGAATAGGCTATTTTATGTAAAAACGCCTATTTAAGCGAATCTGTCATTGTACTCTTTTATTGTTGTGTTTTCCGTGAAAAATAATAGACTATTGAACTCACAATTCAAGCAATCGGCCCCCGAAATTGCACTAATTTTAGTGACACTAAAAAGTATGCGGCTGCACTGGCATTCATAACGGTGCGCGTCCATGGCGACGAGCGAGCAGAACAGAGCGAACGTTTAGTTAATTTCTACTTCCATAGGAATTCATTCGAGCGCCACCATTTCAATGTCCGTGCGGACGTCCATATTATACTTTCGCTTTCAAGTTAGTGTTTTTAAACCCCCCAGCGGGAGGTTTACACAATTGGTTTACACAATCACACGTTGATTAACCGGTGGGAAAATATTCCCATAGTAACATCCCTAATATATAAATATATAAATTCAATAGGCCTACCTGATTTTGAACACAAGAGGGCAGTATAGCACTATATATGATTTGGATTATTATTATTTTTGACTAAACAACCATTCTGGCTGTTTTTAAACTTAAAAATAATTCTTAAATTGAAAAAAAGTAATAAAATGGGTTTAGTTCTAATATTTGTATAATTTTATATAAAAATAAATGGTGTATAATTACATTTTAGAAAGATATGAGACATGCCCTGATTCTTTTTTTGACATTATTGTCCTCGATCAGAGCCCTAATCTGTTTATTTTTTCAGTTACACATTCTACATTGATTAAAAAAGAAAAATCAAATGTGTTTTTATTTTATACAGAAATAAATAATCTATCATTCAGATGAGAATAAAGTTAGTGTTAGTTCAAATTTTAAGGAAAACAAATATATGATCTGAAATATAGCACATTCATTTATAATTCATTCAGGTTCAATTACCAAACATACAAATCTCAATGTAATTTAAAGCAAACAATACATTTAAAATACATGGGTTGTATGCTATTTTTTTTTATATAAAAAGATATATATCCAAAAAGACAAGGCCTAAACTTTAACAAGGGTTAAACAATCACTGTAACAGACACAATCACACACACACACACACACACACGTCAAATCACTTACATTTTAGATGCAATATTGACTTTTTTTTCTGTTTCAGCAGCGAAAATAGTTAAACAAAGATCACAGCAGAACCATCGAGCATCTCACAGCAACGCGTTCTCATTACTGAATGATTCAGCATTTTGAACGAATCGGTTGACTCAAAGATTCAACGACCAATCCATAATCTGTCTCATTCATGAATGACTCAGCCGTTCGAACGAATCATTTGAACGAATGAATCAATGACTCGCTCATTAAGACGGTCGCCTGGCGACACCTAATGACGGTTTAGTGATATTAAAAGTATCATTCTTTCCAACGATTGTTAATTAACTCATATTTGAAACATAAGCTATATATATATATATATATATATATATATATATATATATATATATATATACACACATATATATACACACACATATATATACACAAAAATAAAATAAAAACACATTTGAAGCGTGTTTGCTTACTAAATAGTGAGCGGAACGAAAGTTGCAGCAAATATCAGCAACAGGAGTCAAATTTCATTAATCACGAGAGTGAAGAGCTGACTGAAAAGATGATGACGGAATAGGCTATTTTATGTAAAAGCCCCTATTTAAGCGAATCTATCATTGTACTCTTTTGTTGTTGTGTTTTCCGTGAAAAATAATAGACTATTGAACTCACAATTCAAGCAATCGGCCCCGTTATTGCACTAATTTTAAAGTGACACTAAAAAGTATGCGGCTGCACTGGCATTCATAATGGTGCGCGTCCATGGCGACGAGCGAGCAGAACAGAGCGAACGTTTTTTAGTTCATTCCTACTTCCATAGGAATTCCCTCGAGCGCTCTGCACGTGGCCATTATCAATGTCCCGTATTTAAAAGCTCTCGGTCCTCAGTCACATACCAAATATATGTATAATGTTTATATAAATATAATTTTGGACACAAGAGGGCAGTATGGCCCTATGTATAATTTTGTGTTTAAACTAAAAGAGCCCCTCCCCCCCCTCCCCACACAGACACAGACACACACGAATGGCAGGGTGCATTCTCTCTGTCAGAGGGAGAGGGAGAGAAAATTCTCAGAAACATCCACATTCAAACCAAAATATCTAACTTCCTCTTGGTCTGAGCTAATGACAGTTAATTAGAAAGTTGTCCGGCTTGATCTGAACCATATGCATACCTGTGTCTGTCGAGTTTCATGCAATTTCAAGCATGCTAAGAGTCTCAAAAGCATCAAACAAGAATATTAAAGTTTGATGTGTTGCCACGGCAACAGTATCTAAGATATCAATAATCCTTTCACAGGTCTACATCTGCCGTGTGTTTACATTATACACATAAAGTTTGAAGCAAATCGGGTAAAAATAAGAGGGTGATTTCAAAGCATTTAGGAAGTGACACACTTCCTGCTGCCAGTTGGTGGCGCTATAACTTTGACTCACAATAGTCACATCCATGTGATCGGGCTCTTACAACGAACACACTGTTGAAGTTTCATCAAGATCAGTTAATGTATGCAGTAGTTATGACACACTTCCTGTTTCACGTTTCTCGCCATAATTTTGTTTCCTCGCCACGGCCAAACCGTTCGAGATATCAAAAATCCCCTCGCAAACTTTCATCCTCAATGTCTTGACTTCATGCTGACCGAGTTTCGTGCCGTTTGTTTGAATTCTCTAGGAGGAGTATTTCACATTCCATTGCGTGTGTTTTACCAACAACCCTAAATAGCCGACTTCCTGTTGGGCTGGGGTAAAAAGTAAGAGTGTGAAGTATATATGAAACGAGGAGATCTACATGTGTACCGAGTTTCATATTATTACATGCAAGCGTGTTTGATTTATGGACCATGTTTTCGGACCCCGTTCCAGGGGGCGCTGTCGAGCCCCCCTGCCACGCCCGGGTACCATCTTCAGCCCGGCCCTGATGGCCGCGGGTTCTGACATGTGTGCAAAGTTTCAGGAGTTTTTGAGCATGTTAAGGCCTCCAAAAGTGTCCAAAAGGTAGCAGAAAAATAATAAGAATAATAATAATAATAATAATAAATAATCCTAAGGAAAACAATAGGGCCTTCGCCCTTTGGGCTTGGGCCCTAATAATCCTTAGGAAAACAATAGGGCCTTCGCCTTTTCAAGGCTTGGGCCCTAATAAATATATATATATATATATATATATATATATATATATATAAATATAGCTGCGAGCAGCGATTACGGGCCCAAGCCGGTGGCACCGCAACCCCGGTGCCTTTAGTTACCTAAAGGCACCGGAGTGGCGGTGCCGCCGGCTTTGGCCCTTCATCGCTGCTCGCAGCTATATTTATATATATATATATATATATATATATATATATATAAACAAGCCGGTGGCACCGCCACCCCGGTGCCTTTATATATATATATATATATATATATATATATATATATAAACAAGCCGGTGGCACCGCCACCCCGGTGCCTTTAGGGTTACTGTGCATGACGGGCAATATCGTAACTCCGCTTTGACCTTTGAGAAGATGCGTGCTGTAGAGCTTGCATTGGTGTGGGCTCTGCAAAAGTGTGCATTGAGGGCACATATCAACCACAAAGTATGCGTGAGCAACCTTCTGAAACCTAAAATGAAAAATGAGACACCCTACGGTCTCATGGACTTAATGGACACATGAAATAAGTACACAAGTTTGAAAGTTATATGAAGTGTGCCAAGACAGAATATTACTTGCCTGATCTGATTAGAAAAATAGTTGGTGTGTGTGTGTGTGTGTGTGTGTGTGTGTGTGGCGTGATTGAACAATGTAGACATAAAAACATACCCCGTCCTTTTGTTCATACAGGACATTATTCAAACTGCAAAGTGTTTACTTATATTTGTGTACAATCGCAATAAAACACAACATTGTGCTTTTGTCAAACTGTAAACTACAACTGTCACCCAACCGAAATCTCTTACACACACACACACACACACACACACACACACACACACACACACACACACACACACACACACACACACATAGTTTAAAAGCAAAAAAAATCTTTTGGACATTCATCATATTGCATTTGTTTTCATTTATTGTCCTCGATCAGAGCCCTAATCTGTTTATTTTTTCAGTTACACATTCTACATTGATTAAAAAAGAAAAATCAAATGTGTTTTTATTTTATACATAAATAAATAATCTATCATTCAGATGAGAATAAAGTTAGTGTTAGTTCAAATTTTAAGGAAAACAAATATATGATCTGAAATATAGCACATTCATTTATAATTCATTCAGGTTCAATTACCAAACATACAAATCTCAATGTAATTTAAAGCAAACAATACATTTAAAATATATGGGTTGTATGCTATTTTTTTTATATAAAAAGATATATATCCAAAAAGACAAGGCCTAAACTTTAACAAGGGTTAAACAATCACTGTAACAGACACAATCATACACACACACACACACACACACAGACACACACACACACGTCAAATCACTTACATTTTAGATGCAATATTGACTTTTTTTCTGTTTCAGCAGCGAAAATAGTTAAACAAAGATCACAGCAGAACCATCGAGCATCTCACAGCAACGCGTTCTCATTACTGAATGATTCGTTGATTCGTACTGATATCGAATCGTTTGAACGAATGAATCAATGACCCGCTCATTAAGACGGTCGCCTGGCGACACCTAGTGACGGTTTAGTGTTATTTGATTATACACTCAAAATATTCCACAACAAATCCTTTAAATTTAATGATATTCAGAACAGAACACGAATAAAAAAATAACTATAATAAAGCCAAAACGAAATAATTTAAAACAAAAGTAAAAGTAAGTGGTGTTAGGCTCACGTAAATCTCTCTTTAGAATCTAAATGTTGCAACATTTGCGATGTATTTGGATGCTAAACTATTCTTTATTACAGGCTTTGTACTTCACTCACGTTCCAATATCGACGGAAAAAATCATCCTCTTCACTTGTGCAAAAATGTGCTTGGAAAAATCACAGTGGAGCGGTGCTTACTGTGAATGATACAAATTGTACTACTGACTATTTCAACATAGCAGTGTAATTTGTATATGTTAGGTTGAATGTTTTATTATTGTGTGTGTGTGTGTGTGTGTGTGTGTGTTTGTGTGTGTGTGTGTGTGTGTGTGTCAGTGTGTGTGTGGGGGTCTGGGTGGCTCAGCGCGATTGAACAGTGAAACATACTCCGTCATTTTCTTCATACAGGACATCATTCAAACGTCAAAGTGTTTACTTATATTTGTGTACACTCGCAATAAAACACAACATTGTGTTTTTGTTAAATAAATTAAAGTAATACGTCCCCCGAAATGGCGCTAATTTTAAAATGAAACTAAAATGCTCACGGCTGCACGGGCATTCATAACTCTGCGCGCCCACGGTGAGGGACGAGCAGAACAGAGCGAACGTTGTTTAGTTCATTCCTACTTCCATAGGAATTAATTGAAAAAGCTCACTCTACTCTGCACCATTATTAATGAATTGTGCAGACGTCCTTATTTTACTTTCGCTTTTTACCTGATTTTGAACACAAGAGGGCAGTATAACACTATGTATGATTTGGAAAAAAAATTTTTTTGACTAAACAACCATTCTGGCTGTTTTTAAACTTAAACATTATTCTCTAATTGCTCTCACCATGCCCGTTTCTGAAACTCTGCACATGTCTACTGTCTAATAAATGTGATGTGTCTGTCGGGTTTCATGCAATTTCAAGTATGTTAAGAGTCTCAAAAGCATCAACAAAGAATAATAAAGTTTGATGCGTTGCCACGGCAACAGTATCTAAGATATCAATAATCCTTTCTCAGGTCTACATCTGCCGTGTGTCTACATTATACACATAAAGTTTGAAGCAAATTGGGTAAAAATAAGAGGGTGATTTCAAAGCCTTTAGGAAGTGACACACTTCCTGCTGCCAGTTGGTGGCGCTATAACTTTGACTCACAATAGTCACATCCATGTGATCGGACTCTTACAGCGAACACACTGCTGAAGTTTCATCAAGATCAGTTAATGTATGCAGAAGTTATAACACACTTCCTGTTTCCTTTATTCGCCATAAATTCGTTTCCTCGCCACGGCCAAACCGTTCGAGATATCAAAAATCCCCTGGCAACTTTTCATCCTCAATGTCTTGACTTCATGCTGACCGAGTTTCGTGGCGATTGGTTGAATTCTCTAGGAGGAGTATATCGAATTCCAGGGGCATACGCTTCCAAACAAACCATAATAGCCGACTTCCTGTTGGGCTGGGGTAAAAAGTAAAAGTACAAAGGATATATGAATCGATGAGATCTATATGTGTACCGAGTTTCATATTATTACATTCAAGCGTGTTTGATTTATGGACCAAGTTTTCGGACCCCATTCCAGGGGGCGCTGTCGAGCCCCCCTGCCACGCCCGGGTACCAGCTTCAGCCCGGCCCTGATGGCCGCGGGTTCTGACCCGTGTGCAAAGTTTCAAGAGTTTTTGAGCATGTTAAGGGCCCCAAAAGTGCGCTGAGAGTCTCAAAAGTATCCAAAAAGAATATTAAAGTTTGATGCGTTGTCACGGCAACAGCATCTAAGATATCAACAATCCTTTCACAGGTCTACATCTGGCGTGTGTCTACATTATACACATCAAGTTTGAAGCAAATCGGGTAAAGCCTGTTTGATTTATGGACCAAGTTTTCGGACCCCGTTCCAGGGGGCGCTGTCGAGCCCCCCTGCCACGCCCGGGTACCAGCTTCAGCCCGGCCCTGATGGCCGCGGTTTCTGACCCGTGTGCAAAGTTTCAAGAGTTTTTGAGCATGTTAAGGGCCCCAAAAGTGCGCTAAGAATCTCAAAAGTATCCAAAAAGAATATTAAAGTTTGATGCGTTGTCACGGCAACAGCATCTAAGATATCAACAATCCTTTCACAGGTCTACATCTGGCTTGTGTCTACATTATACACATCAAGTTTGAAGCAAATAGGGTAAAGCGTGTTGGATATATGGACCAAATTGTCTGACCCGTTCAAGGGGGCGCTGTCGAGCCCCCCTGCCACGCCCGGGTACCAGCTTCAGCCTGGCCCTGATGGCCGCGGGTTTTGTCCCGTGTGCAAAGTTTCAAGAGTTTTCGAGCACGTTAAGAACCCCAAAAGTGCCCGAAAGCATAAAAAAGCATGAAAAAGCTTAAAAAAAGGAATATTAATGTTTGATGCATTGCCATGGCAACAGTATCTAAGATATCAATAATCCTTTCACAGGTCTACATCTGGCGTGTGTCTACATTATGCACATGAAGTTTGAAGCAAATCGGGTAAAAATAAGAGGGTGATTTAAAAGCATTTTGAAAGTGACACACTTCCTGCTGCCAGTTGGTGGCGCTATAACTTTGACTCACAATAGTCACATCCATGTGATCGGGCTCTTACAACGAACACACTGCTGAAGTTTCATCAAGATTAGTTAATGTATGCAGTAGTTATAACACACTTCCTGTTTCACGTTTCTCGCCATAATTTCGTTTACTCGCCACGGCCAAACCGTTCGAGATATCAAAAATCCCCTGGCAATTTTTCATCCTCAGTGTCTTGACTTCATGCTGACCGAGTTTCGTGCCGTGTGTTTGAATTCTCTAGGAGGAGTATTTCACATTCCATTGCATGTGTTTTCCAAACAACCCTTAATAGCCGACTTCCTGTTGGGCTGGGGTAAAAAGTAAGAGCATGAAGTATATATGAATCGATGAGATCTATATGTGTACTGAGTTTCATATTATTACATGCAAGCGTGTTTGATTTATGGACCAAGTGTTCAAACCCCGTTCCAGGGGGCGCTGTCGAGCCCCCCTGCCACGCCCGGGTACCAGCTTCAGCCCGGCCCTGATGGCCGCGGGTTCTGAGATGTGTGCAAAGTTTCAAGAGTTTTCGAGCACGTTAAGGCCCCCAAAAGTGCCCAAAAGGTAGTAAAATAATAATAAATATAGCTGCGAGCAGCGATTACGGGCCCAAGCCGGTGGCACCGCAACCCCGGTGCCTTTAGTTACCTAAAGGCACCGGGGTGGCGGTACCACCGGCTTTGGCCCTTCATCGCTGCTCGCAGCTATATTTATTTATATATATATATATATATATATATATAAAGCCGGTGGCACCGCCACCCTGGTGCCTTTAGGGTTATTGTGCACGACGTGCAAAAACGTAACCCTGCTTTGACTGTCGAAAAGAAGTGTGCTGTAGAGCTTGTATCAGTGTGGGCTCTGCAAAAGTGTGCATTGAGGGCACATGTCAACCACAAAGTATGCGAGAGCAACCTTCTGAAAGGTCAGGTCTACATCCAGGTCTACATCTGCCGTGTGTTTACATCATAGTAGTGAAGTTTGAAGCAATCAGGTGATTTCAAAGCTTTTTGAAAGTGACAGACTTCCTGCTGCCAGTTGGTGGCGCTATAACCGGGGTGGCGGTGCCTCCGGCTTTGGCCCTTTCACGCTGCTCGCAGCTATATTTATATATATATATACACACACACACACACACATATATATATATATATATATATATATATATACATAAATATATATATATTGTTTTTTTAAGAGACAAGACAGAATATTACTTGCCTGATCTGATTAGAAAAATAGTGTTTGTGTGTGTGTGTGTGTGTGTGTGGCGTAATTGAACAATGTAGACATAAAGACATACTCCGTCCTTTTGTTCATACAGGACATTATTCAAACTGCAAAGTGTTTACTTATATTTGTGTACACTCGCAATAAAACACAACATTGTGCTTTTGTCAAACTATAAACTCTTGTCAAACTGTAAACTACAACTGTCACCCAACCAAAATCTCTTACACACACACACACACACACACACACACACACACACACACACACACACACACACACACACACACACACACACAGTTTAAAAGCAAAAAATATCAAACAATCCTATTTAAAAACAGTCTGTGGGAGCCATCTTTTGGACATTCATCATATCGCATTGGTTTTCATTTCTTGTCATCAAACAGAGCCCTAATCTGTTTATTTTTTCAGTTACACATTCTACATTGATTAAAAAAGAAAAATCAAAGGTGTTTTTATTTTATACAGAAATAAATAATCTATCATTCAGATGAGAATAAAGTTAGTGTTAGTTCAAATTTTAAGGAAAACAAATATATGATCTGAAATATAGCACATTCATGTAAAATTCATTTAGGTTCGATTACCAAACATACAATCTTAATGTAATTTAAAGCAAACAATACATTTAAAATATATGGGTTGTATGACTATTTTTTAATATAAAAAGATATATATCCAAAAAGACAAGGTCTAAAGTTTAACAAGGGTTAAACTCTTATCACTGTAACAAACACAATCACACACACAATCACACACACACACACAAGTCAAATCACTTACATTTTAGATGCAATATTGACTTTTTTTCTGTTTCAGCAGCGAAAATAGTTAAACAAAGATCACAGCAGAACCATCGCGCATCTCACAGCAACGCGTTCTCATTACTGAATGATTCAGCATTTTGAACGAATCGGTTGACTCAAAGATTCAATGACCAATCAATCCATAAACATCTATCTCATAAGTGTTTACTTATATTTGTGAACAATCGCAATAAAACACAACATTGTGCTTTTGTCAAACTGTAAACTACAACTGTCACCCAACCAAAATCTCTTTTTTATTTTATACAGAAATAAATAATCTATCATTCAGATGAGAATAAAGTTAGTGTTAGGTCAAATTTTAAGGAAAACTCTGAAATATAGCACATTCATTTAAAATTCATTCAGGTTCAATTACCAAACATACAAATCTTAATGTAATTTAAAGCAAACAATACATTTAAAATATATGGGTTGTATGCCTATTTTTTTTTATATAAAAAGATATATATCCAAAAAGTAACAGACACAATCATACACACACACACACACACACACACACACACACACACACACACACACACACACACACACACACACACACACACACACACACACACACACACACACACACACAGACACACACACAAGTCAAATCACTTACATTTTATATGCAATATTGACTTTTTTCTGTTTCAGCAGTGAAACTAGTTAAACAAAGATCACAGCAGAACCATCGAGCATCTCACAGCAACGTGTTTTCTCATTACTGAATGATTCAGCATTTTGAACGAATCGGTTGACTCAAAGATTCAATGACCAATCCATAATCTGTCTCATTCATGAATGACTCAGCCGTTCGAACGAATCGTTCGAACAAATGAATCAATGACTCGCTCATTAAGACGGTCGCCTGGCGACACCTAATGACGGCTTAGTGATATGTTTAAAAGTATCATTCTTTCAAACGATTGTTAATTAACTCATATTTGAAACATAAGCTATATATATATATATACACACACATATATACACACAAAAATAAAATAAAAACACATTTGAAGCGTGTTTGCTTACTAAATTGTGAGCAGAACGAAAGTTGCAGCAAATATCAGCAACAGGAGTCAAATTTCATTAATCACGAGAGTGAAGAGCTGACTGAAAAGATGATGACGGAATAGGCTATTTTATGTAAAAGCGCCTATTTAAGCGAATCTATCATTGTACTCTTTTGTTGTTGTGTTTTCCGTGAAAAATAATAGACTATTGAACTCACAATTCAAGCAATTGGCCCCCGATATTGCACTAATTTTAAAGTGACACTAAAAAGTATGCGGCTGCAGTGGCATTCATTACGGTGCGCGTCCATGGCGACGAGCGAGCAAAACAGAGCGAACGTTTTTTCATTTCTACTTCCATAGAAATTCATTCGAGCGCACTGTGAGCGCCACCACTATAAATGTCCTTACTTTACTTTCACTTTTAACTTAGCGATATAAAAGCCCCCGGTGTTACACGTCAAATAACCGGTGAGAAAAAATTCTCGGAGTCACATAGCAGCTACCTATATTTAAATACAACAGGCCTACCTGATTTTGAACACAAGAGGGCAGTATAGCCCTATGTATTATTTGATATATTTATTTTTTAACTGAATAGTGCATCCTGGCTGTTTTTAAACTTGTACATTATTCTTAAATTGAAAACAAGAATAAAATGGGTTTAGTTCTGATATTTGTATAATTTTATCTAGAAATAAATGGTGTATAATTAAATTTTTAGAAGATATGAGGCTTTTAGTGTTTATTTTTTTTTTACATGACTTTAATCCCTCGCCATAGCAAAACAATTAGAGATATTCAATAGATATTCACAATTATGCTTCTTTAATGTATTTTCATCATGTTGAAAAAGTTTGGTGGGAATAAAATAAACCACTTAAGAGGAGTGGGTAAAAATGTAGAGCCTGGTTTTGCAAAACATCCACATTAAGACCAAAATAGCCCACTTCCTGTTGGGCTGGCTTAAAGTTGTTTGGCCCGATGAGATCTATATGTGTACAGAGTTTCATAATATTACATGCAAGTGTGTTTGATTTATGGACCAAATTTTCTGACCAAGTTAATTTAATTAATAAACTAATTATATAAAACTATTTTCAATGCACTACAATTCAACTGGTTATATGCCTTTACTTATTAATACAACTTATTTAAAAAATACAAGGCGTAAGACATTTTTTTTTCTTTTTTAATGCAGGCCAAACCACACAGCAGTCAAATGGTTAATCTAGCCCCCCTCCCCCTCCCCACACTCACAGACACACACACACACACATAGACGTAGGCTCAGAGAGAGAGAGACATAAAATGACAATTTTCAAACCAAAATATCTGACTTCCTGTTGGTTGGAGCTATTGAGTGTAAATTAGAAAGTTGTCTGGCTGGAGGAGAACAATACACATACCGATTTTTATTACTGTAGATAAAATCAATCCCCCCACTTTTGACAAAAGGTGGCGCTACTGAGCCCCTCACCACGCCCGTTTCTGAAACTCTGCACATGTCTACTGTCTAATAAATGTGATGTGTCTGTCGGGTTTCATGCAATTTCAAGTATGTTAAGAGTCTCAAAAGCATCAACAAAGAATAATAAAGTTTGATGCGTTGCCACGGCAACAGTATCTAAGATATCAATAATCCTTTCTCAGGTCTACATCTGCCGTGTGTCTACATTATACACATAAAGTTTGAAGCAAATTGGGTAAAAATAAGAGGGTGATTTCAAAGCCTTTAGGAAGTGACACACTTCCTGCTGCCAGTTGGTGGCGCTATAACTTTGACTCACAATAGTCACATCCATGTGATCGGACTCTTACAGCGAACACACTGCTGAAGTTTCATCAAGATCAGTTAATGTATGCAGAAGTTATAACACACTTCCTGTTTCCTTTATTCGCCATAAATTCGTTTCCTCGCCACGGCCAAACCGTTCGAGATATCAAAAATCCCCTGGCAACTTTTCATCCTCAATGTCTTGACTTCATGCTGACCGAGTTTCGTGGCGATTGGTTGAATTCTCTAGGAGGAGTATATCGAATTCCAGGGGCATACGCTTCCAAACAAACCATAATAGCCGACTTCCTGTTGGGCTGGGGTAAAAAGTAAAAGTACAAAGGATATATGAATCGATGAGATCTATATGTGTACCGAGTTTCATATTATTACATTCAAGCGTGTTTGATTTATGGACCAAGTTTTCGGACCCCGTTCCAGGGGGCGCTGTCGAGCCCCCCTGCCACGCCCGGGTACCAGCTTCAGCCCGGCCCTGATGGCCGCGGGTTCTGACCCGTGTGCAAAGTTTCAAGAGTTTTTGAGCATGTTAAGGGCCCCAAAAGTGCGCTGAGAGTCCCAAAAGTATCCAAAAAGAATATTAAAGTTTGATGCGTTGTCACGGCAACAGCATCTAAGATATCAACAATCCTTTCACAGGTCTACATCTGGCGTGTGTCTACATTATACACATCAAGTTTGAAGCAAATCGGGTAAAGCCTGTTTGATTTATGGACCAAGTTTTCGGACCCCGTTCCAGGGGGCGCTGTCGAGCCCCCCTGCCACGCCCGGGTACCAGCTACAGCCCGGCCCTGATGGCCGCGGTTTCTGACCCGTGTGCAAAGTTTCAAGAGTTTTTGAGCATGTTAAGGGCCCCAAAAGTGCGCTAAGAATCTCAAAAGTATCCAAAAAGAATATTAAAGTTTGATGCGTTGTCACGGCAACAGCATCTAAGATATCAACAATCCTTTCACAGGTCTACATCTGGCTTGTGTCTACATTATACACATCAAGTTTGAAGCAAATAGGGTAAAGCGTGTTGGATATATGGACCAAATTGTCTGACCCGTTCAAGGGGGCGCTGTCGAGCCCCCCTGCCACGCCCGGGTACCAGCTTCAGCCTGGCCCTGATGGCCGCGGGTTTTGTCCCGTGTGCAAAGTTTCAAGAGTTTTCGAGCACGTTAAGAACCCCAAAAGTGCCCGAAAGCATAAAAAAGCATGAAAAAGCTTAAAAAAAGGAATACTAATGTTTGATGCATTGCCATGGCAACAGTATCTAAGATATCAATAATCCTTTCACAGGTCTACATCTGGCGTGTGTCTACATTATGCACATGAAGTTTGAAGCAAATCGGGTAAAAATAAGAGGGTGATTTAAAAGCATTTTGAAAGTGACACACTTCCTGCTGCCAGTTGGTGGCGCTATAACTTTGACTCACAATAGTCACATCCATGTGATCGGGCTCTTACAACGAACACACTGCTGAAGTTTCATCAAGATTAGTTAATGTATGCAGTAGTTATAACACACTTCCTGTTTCACGTTTCTCGCCATAATTTCGTTTACTCGCCACGGCCGAACCGTTCGAGATATCAAAAATCCCCTGGCAATTTTTCATCCTCAGTGTCTTGACTTCATGCTGACCGAGTTTCGTGCCGTGTGTTTGAATTCTCTAGGAGGAGTATTTCACATTCCATTGCATGTGTTTTCCAAACAACCCTTAATAGCCGACTTCCTGTTGGGCTGGGGTAAAAAGTAAGAGCATGAAGTATATATGAACCGATGAGATCTATATGTGTACTGAGTTTCATATTATTACATGCAAGCGTGTTTGATTTATGGACCAAGTGTTCAAACCCCGTTCCAGGGGGCGCTGTCGAGCCCCCCTGCCACGCCCGGGTACCAGCTTCAGCCCGGCCCTGATGGCCGCGGGTTCTGAGATGTGTGCAAAGTTTCAAGAGTTTTCGAGCACGTTAAGGCCCCCAAAAGTGCCCAAAAGGTAGTAAAATAATAATAATAATAATAATAAAATATAGCTGCGAGCAGCGATTACGGGCCCAAGCCGGTGGCACCGCAACCCCGGTGCCTTTAGTTACCTAAAGGCACCGGGGTGGCGGTGCCGCCGGCTTTGGCCCTTCATCGCTGCTCGCAGCTATATTTATATATATATATATATATATATATATATATAAAAAGCCGGTGGCACCGCCACCCTGGTGCCTTTAGGGTTATTGTGCACAACGTGACACAAAATATCTGCTCGCTATCTGCCGAACGGCTCTGGTAGTTCCGCTTCAGCACTGATGATGTTGTAGAAATAGTGTGCTCTGGTTGGTCTGGATTATTCGGGATTTTTTATTTTATACAGAAATAAGTTATTTATAATTCAGATGAGAATAAAGTTAGTGTTGATTAAAATGAAGGAAAACAAATATATTGATCTGAAATATAGCACATTAATTTGAAATTTATTTAGGTTCAAAAACCAAACATACAATCTTAATGTAATTTTTAAGCAAACAATACATTTAAAATATATGGGTTGTATGACTATTTTTTAATATAAAAAGATATATATCCAAAAAGACAAGGTCTAAAGTTTAACAAGGGTTAAACTCTTATCACTGTAACAGACACAATCACACACACAATCACACACACACACACAAGTCAAATCACTTACATTTTAGATGCAATATTGACTTTTTTTCTGTTTCAGCAGCGAAAATAGTTAAACAAAGATCACAGCAGAACCATCGCGCATCTCACAGCAACGCGTTCTCATTACTGAATGATTCAGCATTTTGAACGAATCGGTTGACTCAAAGATTCAATGACCAATCAATCCATAAACATCTATCTCATAAGTGTTTACTTATATTTGTGAACAATCGCAATAAAACACAACATTGTGCTTTTGTCAAACTGTAAACTACAACTGTCACCCAACCAAAATCTCTTTTTTATTTTATACAGAAATAAATAATCTATCATTCAGATGAGAATAAAGTTAGTGTTAGGTCAAATTTTAAGGAAAACTCTGAAATATAGCACATTCATTTAAAATTCATTCAGGTTCAATTACCAAACATACAAATATTAATGTAATTTAAAGCAAACAATACATTTAAAATATATGGGTTGTATGCCTATTTTTTTTTATATAAAAAGATATATATCCAAAAAGTAACAGACACAATCATACACACACACACACACACACACACACACACACACACACACACACACACACACACACACACACACAGACACACACACAAGTCAAATCACTTACATTTTATATGCAATATTGACTTTTTTCTGTTTCAGCAGTGAAACTAGTTAAACAAAGATCACAGCAGAACCATCGAGCATCTCACAGCAACGTGTTTTCTCATTACTGAATGATTCAGCATTTTGAACGAATCGGTTGACTCAAAGATTCAATGACCAATCCATAATCTGTCTCATTCATGAATGACTCAGCCGTTCGAACGAATCGTTCGAACAAATGAATCAATGACTCGCTCATTAAGACGGTCGCCTGGCGACACCTAATGACGGCTTAGTGATATGTTTAAAAGTATCATTCTTTCAAACGATTGTTAATTAACTCATATTTGAAACATAAGCTATATATATATATATATACACACATATATACACACAAAAATAAAATAAAAACACATTTGAAGCGTGTTTGCTTACTAAATTGTGAGCAGAACGAAAGTTGCAGCAAATATCAGCAACAGGAGTCAAATTTCATTAATCACGAGAGTGAAGAGCTGACTGAAAAGATGATGACGGAATAGGCTATTTTATGTAAAAGCGCCTATTTAAGCGAATCTATCATTGTACTCTTTTGTTGTTGTGTTTTCCGTGAAAAATAATAGACTATTGAACTCACAATTCAAGCAATTGGCCCCCGATATTGCACTAATTTTAAAGTGACACTAAAAAGTATGCGGCTGCAGTGGCATTCATTACGGTGCGCGTCCATGGCGACGAGCGAGCAAAACAGAGCGAACGTTTTTTCATTTCTACTTCCATAGAAATTCATTCGAGCGCACTGTGAGCGCCACCACTATAAATGTCCTTACTTTACTTTCACTTTTAACTTAGCGATATAAAAGCCCCCGGTGTTACACGTCAAATAACCGGTGAGAAAAAATTCTCGGAGTCACATAGCAGCTACCTATATTTAAATACAACAGGCCTACCTGATTTTGAACACAAGAGGGCAGTATAGCCCTATGTATTATTTGATATATTTATTTTTTAACTGAATAGTGCATCCTGGCTGTTTTTAAACTTGTACATTATTCTTAAATTGAAAACAAGAATAAAATGGGTTTAGTTCTGATATTTGTATAATTTTATCTAGAAATAAATGGTGTATAATTAAATTTTTAGAAGATATGAGGCTTTTAGTGTTTATTTTTTTTTACATGACTTTAATCCCTCGCCATAGCAAAACAATTAGAGATATTCAATAGATATTCACAATTATGCTTCTTTAATGTATTTTCATCATGTTGAAAAAGTTTGGTGGGAATAAAATAAACCACTTAAGAGGAGTGGGTAAAAATGTAGAGCCTGGTTTTGCAAAACATCCACATTAAGACCAAAATAGCCCACTTCCTGTTGGGCT
Source organism: Rhinichthys klamathensis goyatoka (assembly GCF_029890125.1). Lineage (NCBI taxonomy): Eukaryota > Metazoa > Chordata > Actinopteri > Cypriniformes > Leuciscidae > Rhinichthys > Rhinichthys klamathensis. The sequence continues at coordinate 120,626 of NW_026606787.1, read as the reverse complement.
GGCTTAAAGTTGTTTGGCCCGATGAGATCTATATGTGTACAGAGTTTCATAATATTACATGCAAGTGTGTTTGATTTATGGACCAAATTTTCTGACCAAGTTAATTTAATTAATAAACTAATTATATAAAACTATTTTCAATGCACTACAATTCAACTGGTTATATGCCTTTACTTATTAATACAACTTATTTAAAAAATACAAGGCGTAAGACATTTTTTTTTCTTTTTTAATGCAGGCCAAACCACACAGCAGTCAAATGGTTAATCTAGCCCCCCTCCCCCTCCCCACACTCACAGACACACACACACACACATAGACGTAGGCTCAGAGAGAGAGAGACATAAAATGACAATTTTCAAACCAAAATATCTGACTTCCTGTTGGTTGGAGCTATTGAGTGTAAATTAGAAAGTTGTCTGGCTGGAGGAGAACAATACACATACCGATTTTTATTACTGTAGATAAAATCAATCCCCCCACTTTTGACAAAAGGTGGCGCTACTGAGCCCCTCACCACGCCCGTTTCTGAAACTCTGCACATGTCTACTGTCTAATAAATGTGATGTGTCTGTCGGGTTTCATGCAATTTCAAGTATGTTAAGAGTCTCAAAAGCATCAACAAAGAATAATAAAGTTTGATGCGTTGCCACGGCAACAGTATCTAAGATATCAATAATCCTTTCTCAGGTCTACATCTGCCGTGTGTCTACATTATACACATAAAGTTTGAAGCAAATTGGGTAAAAATAAGAGGGTGATTTCAAAGCCTTTAGGAAGTGACACACTTCCTGCTGCCAGTTGGTGGCGCTATAACTTTGACTCACAATAGTCACATCCATGTGATCGGACTCTTACAGCGAACACACTGCTGAAGTTTCATCAAGATCAGTTAATGTATGCAGAAGTTATAACACACTTCCTGTTTCCTTTATTCGCCATAAATTCGTTTCCTCGCCACGGCCAAACCGTTCGAGATATCAAAAATCCCCTGGCAACTTTTCATCCTCAATGTCTTGACTTCATGCTGACCGAGTTTCGTGGCGATTGGTTGAATTCTCTAGGAGGAGTATATCGAATTCCAGGGGCATACGCTTCCAAACAAACCATAATAGCCGACTTCCTGTTGGGCTGGGGTAAAAAGTAAAAGTACAAAGGATATATGAATCGATGAGATCTATATGTGTACCGAGTTTCATATTATTACATTCAAGCGTGTTTGATTTATGGACCAAGTTTTCGGACCCTGTTCCAGGGGGTGCTGTCGAGCCCCCCTGCCACGCCCGGGTACCAGCTTCAGCCCGGCCCTGATGGCCGCGGGTTCTGACCCGTGTGCAAAGTTTCAAGAGTTTTTGAGCATGTTAAGGGCCCCAAAAGTGCGCTGAGAGTCTCAAAAGTATCCAAAAAGAATATTAAAGTTTGATGCGTTGTCACGGCAACAGCATCTAAGATATCAACAATCCTTTCACAGGTCTACATCTGGCGTGTGTCTACATTATACACATCAAGTTTGAAGCAAATCGGGTAAAGCCTGTTTGATTTATGGACCAAGTTTTCGGACCCCGTTCCAGGGGGCGCTGTCGAGCCCCCCTGCCACGCCCGGGTACCAGCTTCAGCCCGGCCCTGATGGCCGCGGTTTCTGACCCGTGTGCAAAGTTTCAAGAGTTTTTGAGCATGTTAAGGGCCCCAAAAGTGCGCTAAGAATCTCAAAAGTATCCAAAAAGAATATTAAAGTTTGATGCGTTGTCACGGCAACAGCATCTAAGATATCAACAATCCTTTCACAGGTCTACATCTGGCTTGTGTCTACATTATACACATCAAGTTTGAAGCAAATAGGGTAAAGCGTGTTGGATATATGGACCAAATTGTCTGACCCGTTCAAGGGGGCGCTGTCGAGCCCCCCTGCCACGCCCGGGTACCAGCTTCAGCCTGGCCCTGATGGCCGCGGGTTTTGTCCCGTGTGCAAAGTTTCAAGAGTTTTCGAGCACGTTAAGAACCCCAAAAGTGCCCGAAAGCATAAAAAAGCATGAAAAAGCTTAAAAAAAGGAATATTAATGTTTGATGCATTGCCATGGCAACAGTATCTAAGATATCAATAATCCTTTCACAGGTCTACATCTGGCGTGTGTCTACATTATGCACATGAAGTTTGAAGCAAATCGGGTAAAAATAAGAGGGTGATTTAAAAGCATTTTGAAAGTGACACACTTCCTGCTGCCAGTTGGTGGCGCTATAACTTTGACTCACAATAGTCACATCCATGTGATCGGGCTCTTACAACGAACACACTGCTGAAGTTTCATCAAGATTAGTTAATGTATGCAGTAGTTATAACACACTTCCTGTTTCACGTTTCTCGCCATAATTTCGTTTACTCGCCACGGCCAAACCGTTCGAGATATCAAAAATCCCCTGGCAATTTTTCATCCTCAGTGTCTTGACTTCATGCTGACCGAGTTTCGTGCCGTGTGTTTGAATTCTCTAGGAGGAGTATTTCACATTCCATTGCATGTGTTTTCCAAACAACCCTTAATAGCCGACTTCCTGTTGGGCTGGGGTAAAAAGTAAGAGCATGAAGTATATATGAACCGATGAGATCTATATGTGTACTGAGTTTCATATTATTACATGCAAGCGTGTTTGATTTATGGACCAAGTGTTCAAACCACGTTCCAGGGGGCGCTGTCGAGCCCCCCTGCCACGCCCGGGTACCAGCTTCAGCCCGGCCCTGATGGCCGCGGGTTCTGAGATGTGTGCAAAGTTTCAAGAGTTTTCGAGCACGTTAAGGCCCCCAAAAGTGCCCAAAAGGTAGTAAAATAATAATAATAATAATTATATATTTATAAAATATTATAAAATATAATAACTATGTTTTGTCCTATTAACAAAAGACAGGCAATGTACTATTAACAAATGTTAATAGTTTTTTAAAAGTTAAAATGATACTTTATGCATTTGTTTTGTGTCAGATGATTAACAATATAAATTAAACAAAGCTTAAAACAAACAAAATAATAAAACGAAAACAAAGCTTGAACATTTTATTTAATTGAAAAGCCTTTTTGAAATAAAATGTGTTTTTTTCCCTCTGAAATAGCAAAAGCATCGCACACTTAGCTGTACCTGCTCTAAATAAATAATAGTATTTAAATAAAAATACAAAATCGAAATAAATAAATTATATAAAACAAAATCAAATCAAAGAAAATAAATCTTATTAAAGTTATGCAGGCACACATTTAACAATAATTTTCAAGTGACAAATAAAATCAATCAAAATTCCTTACACATGGAGTTAATCCTGACGATTCCTGAGGCGCCTTTCCTCATGACACTCGCTTTTTTTTTCGAAGATATATTTTCTTTGGTTTGATTTTGTTTTTGTAATAATTTATTTTATTTAGTTCGATTTTGTATTTTTATTGAATTACTATTTTTTTATTTAGAGCAGGTACAGCTAGTGTGTGATGCTTTTGCTATTTCAGAGGAAAACAATAATTTTATTTAATTAATAATTTTTGTTTCAGTCCACCATATAATTATGTTGTGTTTGATCTATGGAAAAAAGTTAGTTGTGAAATGGTTGAATATTAACAAAAGTTAATAGTTTTTTACAAGTTAGAATAATACGATATACATATATAAACAAGCCGGTGGCACCGCCACCCCGGTGCCTTTAGGGTTACTGTGCATGACGGGCAATATCGTAACTCCGCTTTGACCTTTGAGAAGATGTGTGCTATAGAGCTTGCATTGGTGTGGGCTCTGCAAAAGTGTGTGTGTGTGTGTGAGGCGTGATTGAACAATGTAGACATATATATATATATATAAAGGCACCGGGGTGGCGGTGCCACCGGCTTGTTTATATATATATATATATATATATATATATATATATATGAATATAGCTGCGAGCAGCGATTACGGGCCCAAGCCGGTGGCACCGCAACCCCGGTGCCTTTAGTTACCTAAAGGCACCGGAGTGGCGGTGCCGCCGGCTTTGGCCCTTCATCGCTGCTCGCAGCTATATTCATATATATATATATATATATATATATATATATATATAAACAAGCCGGTGGCACCGCCACCCCGGTGCCTTTATATATATATATATATGTCTACATTGTTCAATCACGCCTCACACACACACACACACTTTTGCAGAGCCCACACCAATGCAAGCTCTATAGCACACATCTTCTCAAAGGTCAAAGCGGAGTTACGATATTGCCCGTCATGCACAGTAACCCTAAAGGCACCGGGGTGGCGGTGCCACCGGCTTGTTTATATATGTATATCGTATTATTCTAACTTGTAAAAAACTATTAACTTTTGTTAATATTCAACCATTTCACAACTAACTTTTTTCCATAGATCAAACACAACATAATTATATGGTGGACTGAAACAAAAATTATTAATTAAATAAAATTATTGTTTTCCTCTGAAATAGCAAAAGCATCACACACTAGCTGTACCTGCTCTAAATAAAAAAATAGTAATTCAATAAAAATACAAAATCGAACTAAATAAAATAAATTATTACAAAAACAAAATCAAACCAAAGAAAATATATCTTCGAAAAAAAAAGCGAGTGTCATGAGGAAAGGCGCCTCAGGAATCGTCAGGATTAACTCCATGTGTAAGGAATTTTGATTGATTTTATTTGTCACTTGAAAATTATTGTTAAATGTGTGCCTGCATAACTTTAATAAGATTTATTTTCTTTGATTTGATTTTGTTTTATATAATTTATTTATTTCGATTTTGTATTTTTATTTAAATACTATTATTTATTTAGAGCAGGTACAGCTAAGTGTGCGATGCTTTTGCTATTTCAGAGGGAAAAAAACACATTTTATTTCAAAAAGGCTTTTCAATTAAATAAAATGTTCAAGCTTTGTTTTCGTTTTATTATTTTGTTTGTTTTAAGCTTTGTTTAATTTATATTGTTAATCATCTGACACAAAACAAATGCATAAAGTATCATTTTAACTTTTAAAAAACTATTAACATTTGTTAATAGTACATTGCCTGTCTTTTGTTAATAGGACAAAACATAGTTATTATATTTTATAATATTTTATAAATATATAAAATAAACATTTGTAATGAAATCGTTCAAAAAAATGATATTAGCATTGTTTTAAACTTTGAAACAGAAGTAGCGCAATGCCTGGCCACTCCCGCGCCGCCTCCTTTTCACAATCCGAGGGAACCGTCTCCGGAATATTAACCTCACTCCTAGAAGTCCAATTCTCATTATTCATGCCTCTTACCTGGGATTGATTGCACACACACACACACACACACACACACACACACGCACGCACGCACGCACTCACACGCACACACACACACACACACACACACACGTGTCAAGTCACTTACATTTTAGATGCAATATTGACTGTTCTTCTGTTTCAGCAGCGAAAATAGTTAAACAAAGATCACAGCAGAACCATTGCATCTCACAGCAACGTGTTTTCTCATTACTGAATGATTCAGCATTTTGAACAAATTGGTTGACTCAAAGATTCAATGACCAATCCATAAACATCTGTCTCATTCATGAATGACTCAGTCGTTCAAACGAATCGTTTGAGCGAATGAATCAATGACCCGCTCATTAAGACGGTCGCCTGGCGACACCTAGTGACGGTTTAGTGTTATTTGATTATACACTCAAAATATTCCACAACAAATCCTTTAAATTTCATGATATTCAGAACAGAACACGAATAAAAAAATAACTATAATAAAGCCAAAACGAAATAATTTAAAACAAAAGTAAAAGTAAGTGGTGTTAGGCTCACGTAAATCTCTCTTTAGAATCTAAATGTTGCAACATTTGCGATGTATTTGGATGCTAAACTATTCTTTATTACAGGCTTTGTACTTCACTCACGTTCCAATATCGACGGAAAAAATCATCCTCTTCACTTGTGCAAAAATGTGCTTGGAAAAATCACAGTGGAGCGGTGCTTACTGTGAATGATACAAATTGTACTACTGACTATTTCAACATAGCAGTGTAATTTGTATATGTTAGGTTGAATGTTTTATTATTGTGTGTGTGTGTGTGTGTGTGTGTGTGTGTGTGTGTGTGTGTGTGTGTGTGTGTGTGTGTTTGTGTTTGTGTGTGTGTGTGTGTGTGTGTGTGTGTGTGTGTGTCAGTGTGTGTGTGGGGGTCTGGGTGGCTCAGCGCGATTGAACAGTGAAACATACTCCGTCATTTTCTTCATACAGGACATCATTCAAAAGTCAAAGTGTTTACTTATATTTGTGTACACTCGCAATAAAACACAACATTGTGTTTTTGTTAAATAAATTAAAGTAATTCGTCCCCCGAAATGGCGCTAATTTTAAAATGAAACTAAAATGCTCACGGCTGCACGGGCATTCATAACTCTGCGCGCCCACGGTGAGGGACGAGCAGAACAGAGCGAACGTTGTTTAGTTCATTCCTACTTCCATAGGAATTAATTGAAAAAGCTCACTCTACTCTGCACCATTATTAATGAATTGTGCAGACGTCCTTATTTTACTTCCGCTTTTTACCTGATTTTGAACACAAGAGGGCAGTATAACACTATGTATGATTTGGAAAAAAAAATTTTTTGACTAAACAACCATTCTGGCTGTTTTTAAACTTAAACATTATTCTCTAATTGCTCTCACCATGCCCGTTTCTGAAACTCTGCACATGTCTACTGTCTAATAAATGTGATGTGTCTGTCGGGTTTCATGCAATTTCAAGTATGTTAAGAGTCTCAAAAGCATCAACAAAGAATAATAAAGTTTGATGCGTTGCCACGGCAACAGTATCTAAGATATCAATAATCCTTTCTCAGGTCTACATCTGCCGTGTGTCTACATTATACACATAAAGTTTGAAGCAAATTGGGTAAAAATAAGAGGGTGATTTCAAAGCCTTTAGGAAGTGACACACTTCCTGCTGCCAGTTGGTGGCGCTATAACTTTGACTCACAATAGTCACATCCATGTGATCGGACTCTTACAGCGAACACACTGCTGAAGTTTCATCAAGATCAGTTAATGTATGCAGAAGTTATAACACACTTCCTGTTTCCTTTATTCGCCATAAATTCGTTTCCTCGCCACGGCCAAACCGTTCGAGATATCAAAAATCCCCTGGCAACTTTTCATCCTCAATGTCTTGACTTCATGCTGACCGAGTTTCGTGGCGATTGGTTGAATTCTCTAGGAGGAGTATATCGAATTCCAGGGGCATACGCTTCCAAATAAACCATAATAGCCGACTTCCTGTTGGGCTGGGGTAAAAAGTAAAAGTACAAAGGATATATGAATCGATGAGATCTATATGTGTACCGAGTTTCATATTATTACATTCAAGCGTGTTTGATTTATGGACCAAGTTTTCGGACCCCGTTCCAGGGGGCACTGTCGAGCCCCCCTGCCACGCCCGGGTACCAGCTTCAGCCCGGCCCTGATGGCCACGGGTTCTGACCCGTGTGCAAAGTTTCAAGAGTTTTTGAGCACGTTAAGGGCCCCCAAAGTGCGCTGAGAGTCTCAAAAGTATCCAAAAAGAATATTAAAGTTTGATGCGTTGTCACGGCAACAGCATCTAAGATATCAACAATCCTTTCACAGGTCTACATCTGGCGTGTGTCTACATTATACACATCAAGTTTGAAGCAAATCGGGTAAAGCCTGTTTGATTTATGGACCAAGTTTTCGGACCCCGTTCCAGGGGGCGCTGTCGAGCCCCCCTGCCACGCCCGGGTACCAGCTTCAGCCCGGCCCTGATGGCCGCGGGTTCTGACCCGTGTGCAAAGTTTCAAGAGTTTTTGAGCATGTTAAGGGCCCCAAAAGTGCGCTAAGAATCTCAAAAGTATCCAAAAAGAATATTAAAGTTTGATGCGTTGTCACGGCAACAGCATCTAAGATATCAACAATCCTTTCACAGGTCTACATCTGGCTTGTGTCTACATTATACACATCAAGTTTGAAGCAAATAGGGTAAAGCGTGTTGGATATATGGACCAAATTGTCTGACCCGTTCAAGGGGGCGCTGTCGAGCCCCCCTGCCACGCCCGGGTACCAGCTTCAGCCTGGCCCTGATGGCCGCGGGTTTTGTCCCGTGTGCAAAGTTTCAAGAGTTTTCGAGCACGTTAAGAACCCCAAAAGTGCCCGAAAGCATAAAAAAGCATGAAAAAGCTTAAAAAAAGGAATATTAATGTTTGATGCATTGCCATGGCAACAGTATCTAAGATATCAATAATCCTTTCACAGGTCTACATCTGGCGTGTGTCTACATTATGCACATGAAGTTTGAAGCAAATCGGGTAAAAATAAGAGGGTGATTTAAAAGCATTTTGAAAGTGACACACTTCCTGCTGCCAGTTGGTGGCGCTATAACTTTGACTCACAATAGTCACATCCATGTGATCGGCCTCTTACAACGAACACACTGCTGAAGTTTCATCAAGATTAGTTAATGTATGCAGTAGTTATAACACACTTCCTGTTTCACGTTTCTCGCCATAATTTCGTTTACTCGCCACGGCCAAACCGTTCGAGATATCAAAAATCCCCTGGCAATTTTTCATCCTCAATGTCTTGACTTCATGCTGACCGAGTTTCGTGCCGTGTGTTTGAATTCCCTAGGAGGAGTATTTCACATTCCATTGCATGTGTTTTCCAAACAACCCTTAATAGCCGACTTCCTGTTGGGCTGGGGTAAAAAGTAAGAGCATGAAGTATATATGAACCGATGAGATCTATATGTGTACTGAGTTTCATATTATTACATGCAAGCGTGTTTGATTTATGGACCAAGTGTTCAAACCCCGTTCCAGGGGGCGCTGTCGAGCCCCCCTGCCACGCCCGGGTACCAGCTTCAGCCCGGCCCTGATGGCCGCGGGTTCTGAGATGTGTGCAAAGTTTCAAGAGTTTTCGAGCACGTTAAGGCCCCCAAAAGTGCCCAAAAGGTAGTAAAATAATAATAAATATATATATGTGAATATAGCTGCGAGCAGCGATTACGGGCCCAAGCCGGTGGCACCGCAACCCCGGTGCCTTTAGTTACCTAAAGGCACCGGAGTGGCGGTGCCGCCGGCTTTGGCCCTTCATCGCTGCTCGCAGCTATATTCACATATATATATATATATATATATATATATATATATATATATATAAACAAGCCGGTGGCACCGCCACCCCGGTGCCTTTATATATATATATGTCTACATTGTTCAATCACGCCTCACACACACACACACACTTTTGCAGAGCCCACACCAATGCAAGCTCTATAGCACACATCTTCTCAAAGGTCAAAGCGGAGTTACGATATTGCCCGTCATGCACAGTAACCCTAAAGGCACCGGGGTGGCGGTGCCACCGGCTTGTTTATATATATATATCGTATTATTTTAACTTGTAAAAAACTATTAACTTTTGTTAATATTCAACCATTTCACAACTAACTTTTTTCCATAGATCAAACACAACATAATTATATGGTGGACTGAAACAAAAATTATTAATTAAATAAAATTATTGTTTTCCTCTGAAATAGCAAAAGCATCACACACTAGCTGTACCTGCTCTAAATAAAAAATAGTAATTCAATAAAAATACAAAATCGAACTAAATAAAATAAATTATTACAAAAACAAAATCAAACCAAAGAAAATATATCTTCGAAAAAAAAAGCGAGTGTCATGAGGAAAGGCGCCTCAGGAATCGTCAGGATTAACTCCATGTGTAAGGAATTTTGATTGATTTTATTTGTCACTTGAAAATTATTGTTAAATGTGTGCCTGCATAACTTTAATAAGATTTATTTTCTTTGATTTGATTTTGTTTTATATAATTTATTTATTTCGATTTTGTATTTTTATTTAAATACTATTATTTATTTAGAGCAGGTACAGCTAAGTGTGCGATGCTTTTGCTATTTCAGAGGGAAAAAAACACATTTTATTTCAAAAAGGCTTTTCAATTAAATAAAATGTTCAAGCTTTGTTTTCGTTTTATTATTTTGTTTGTTTTAAGCTTTGTTTAATTTATATTGTTAATCATCTGACACAAAACAAATGCATAAAGTATCATTTTAACTTTTAAAAAACTATTAACATTTGTTAATAGTACATTGCCTGTCTTTTGTTAATAGGACAAAACATAGTTATTATATTTTATAATATTTTATAAATATATAAAATAAACATTTGTAATGAAATCGTTCAAAAAAATGATATTAGCATTGTTTTAAACTTTGAAACAGAAGTAGCGCAATGCCTGGCCACTCCCGCGCCGCCTCCTTTTCACAATCCGAGGGAACCGTCTCCGGAATATTAACCTCACTCCTAGAAGTCCAATTCTCATTATTCATGCCTCTTACCTGGGATTGATTGCACACACACACACACACACACACACACACACACGCACGCACGCACTCACACGCACACACACACACACACACACACACACACACGTGTCAAGTCACTTACATTTTAGATGCAATGTTGACTGTTCTTCTGTTTCAGCAGCGAAAATAGTTAAACAAAGATCACAGCAGAACCATTGCATCTCACAGCAACGTGTTTTCTCATTACTGAATGATTCAGCATTTTGAACAAATTGGTTGACTCAAAGATTCAATGACCAATCCATAAACATCTGTCTCATTCATGAATGACTCAGTCGTTCAAACGAATCGTTTGAACGAATGAATCAATGACCCGCTCATTAAGACGGTCGCCTGGCGACACCTAGTGACGGTTTAGTGTTATTTGATTATACACTCAAAATATTCCACAACAAATCCTTTAAATTTAATGATATTCAGAACAGAACACGAATAAAAAAATAACTATAATAAAGCCAAAATGAAATAATTTAAAACAAAAGTAAAAGTAAGTGGTGTTAGGCTCACGTAAATCTCTCTTTAGAATCTAAATGTTGCAACATTTGCGATGTATTTGGATGCTAAACTATTCTTTATTACAGGCTTTGTACTTCACTCACGTTCCAATATCGACGGAAAAAATCATCCTCTTCACTTGTGCAAAAATGTGCTTGGAAAAATCACAGTGGAGCGGTGCTGACTGTGAATGATACAAATTGTACTACTGACTATTTCAACATAGCAGTGTAATTTGTATATGTTAGGTTGAATGTTTTATTATTGTGTGTGTGTGTGTGTGTGTGTGTTTGTGTGTGTGTGTGTGTGTGTGTCAGTGTGTGTGTGTGTGTGTGTGTCAGTGTGTGTGTGGGGGTCTGGGTGGCTCAGCGCGATTGAACAGTGAAACATACTCCGTCATTTTCTTCATACAGGACATCATTCAAACGTCAAAGTGTTTACTTATATTTGTGTACACTCGCAATAAAACACAACATTGTGTTTTTGTTAAATAAATTAAAGTAATACGTCCCCCGAAATGGCGCTAATTTTAAAATGAAACTAAAATGCTCACGGCTGCACGGGCATTCATAACTCTGCGCGCCCACGGTGAGGGACGAGCAGAACAGAGCGAACGTTGTTTAGTTCATTCCTACTTCCATAGGAATTAATTGAAAAAGCTCACTCTACTCTGCACCATTATTAATGAATTGTGCAGACGTCCTTATTTTACTTTCGCTTTTTACCTGATTTTGAACACAAGAGGGCAGTATAACACTATGTATGATTTGGAAAAAAAATTTTTTTGACTAAACAACCATTCTGGCTGTTTTTAAACTTAAACATTATTCTCTAATTGCTCTCACCATGCCCGTTTCTGAAACTCTGCACATGTCTACTGTCTAATAAATGTGATGTGTCTGTCGGGTTTCATGCAATTTCAAGTATGTTAAGAGTCTCAAAAGCATCAACAAAGAATAATAAAGTTTAATGCGTTGCCACGGCAACAGTATCTAAGATATCAATAATCCTTTCTCAGGTCTACATCTGCCGTGTGTCTACATTATACACATAAAGTTTGAAGCAAATTGGGTAAAAATAAGAGGGTGATTTCAAAGCCTTTAGGAAGTGACACACTTCCTGCTGCCAGTTGGTGGCGCTATAACTTTGACTCACAATAGTCACATCCATGTGATCGGACTCTTACAGCGAACACACTGCTGAAGTTTCATCAAGATCAGTTAATGTATGCAGAAGTTATAACACACTTCCTGTTTCCTTTATTCGCCATAAATTCGTTTCCTCGCCACGGCCAAACCGTTCGAGATATCAAAAATCCCCTGGCAACTTTTCATCCTCAATGTCTTGACTTCATGCTGACCGAGTTTCGTGGCGATTGGTTGAATTCTCTAGGAGGAGTATATCGAATTCCAGGGGCATACGCTTCCAAACAAACCATAATAGCCGACTTCCTGTTGGGCTGGGGTAAAAAGTAAAAGTACAAAGGATATATGAATCGATGAGATCTATATGTGTACCGAGTTTCATATTATTACATTCAAGCGTGTTTGATTTATGGACCAAGTTTTCGGACCCTGTTCCAGGGGGCGCTGTCGAGCCCCCCTGCCACGCCCGGGTACCAGCTTCAGCCCGGCCCTGATGGCCGCGGGTTCTGACCCGTGTGCAAAGTTTCAAGAGTTTTTGAGCATGTTAAGGGCCCCAAAAGTGCGCTGAGAGTCTCAAAAGTATCCAAAAAGAATATTAAAGTTTGATGCGTTGTCACGGCAACAGCATCTAAGATATCAACAATCCTTTCACAGGTCTACATCTGGCGTGTGTCTACATTATACACATCAAGTTTGAAGCAAATCGGGTAAAGCCTGTTTGATTTATGGACCAAGTTTTCGGACCCCGTTCCAGGGGGCGCTGTCGAGCCCCCCTGCCACGCCCGGGTACCAGCTTCAGCCCGGCCCTGATGGCCGCGGTTTCTGACCCGTGTGCAAAGTTTCAAGAGTTTTTGAGCATGTTAAGGGCCCCAAAAGTGCGCTAAGAATCTCAAAAGTATCCAAAAAGAATATTAAAGTTTGATGCGTTGTCACGGCAACAGCATCTAAGATATCAACAATCCTTTCACAGGTCTACATCTGGCTTGTGTCTACATTATACACATCAAGTTTGAAGCAAATAGGGTAAAGCGTGTTGGATATATGGACCAAATTGTCTGACCTGTTCAAGGGGGCGCTGTCGAGCCCCCCTGCCACGCCCGGGTACCAGCTTCAGCCTGGCCCTGATGGCCGCGGGTTTTGTCCCGTGTGCAAAGTTTCAAGAGTTTTCGAGCACGTTAAGAACCCCAAAAGTGCCCGAAAGCATAAAAAAGCATGAAAAAGCTTAAAAAAAGGAATATTAATGTTTGATGCATTGCCATGGCAACAGTATCTAAGATATCAATAATCCTTTCACAGGTCTACATCTGGCGTGTGTCTACATTATGCACATGAAGTTTGAAGCAAATCGGGTAAAAATAAGAGGGTGATTTAAAAGCATTTTGAAAGTGACACACTTCCTGCTGCCAGTTGGTGGCGCTATAACTTTGACTCACAATAGTCACATCCATGTGATCGGGCTCTTACAACGAACACACTGCTGAAGTTTCATCAAGATTAGTTAATGTATGCAGTAGTTATAACACACTTCCTGTTTCACAATTCTCGCCATAATTTCGTTTACTCGCCACGGCCAAACCGTTCGAGATATCAAAAATCCCCTGGCAATTTTTCATCCTCAGTGTCTTGACTTCATGCTGACCGAGTTTCGTGCCGTGTGTTTGAATTCTCTAGGAGGAGTATTTCACATTCCATTGCATGTGTTTTCCAAACAACCCTTAATAGCCGACTTCCTGTTGGGCTGGGGTAAAAAGTAAGAGCATGAAGTATATATGAACCGATGAGATCTATATGTGTACTGAGTTTCATATTATTACATGCAAGCGTGTTTGATTTATGGACCAAGTGTTCAAACCCCGTTCCAGGGGGCGCTGTCGAGCCCCCCTGCCACGCCCGGGTACCAGCTTCAGCCCGGCCCTGATGGCCGCGGGTTCTGAGATGTGTGCAAAGTTTCAAGAGTTTTCGAGCACGTTAAGGCCCCCAAAAGTGCCCAAAAGGTAGTAAAATAATAATAATAATAATAATAATAATAATAATAATAAATAATAATCCTTAGGAAAACAATAGGGCCTTCGCCTTTTCAAGGCTTGGGCCCTAATAATCCTTAGGAAAACAATAGGGCCTTCGCCTTTTCAAGGCTTGGGCCCTAATAATAAATAATAATCCTAAGGAAAACAATAGGGCCTTCGCCTTTTCAAGGCTTGGGCCCTAATAATAATCCTTAGGAAAACAATAGGGCCTTCGCCTTTTCAAGGCTTGGGCCCTAATAATATAGCTGCGAGCAGCGATTACGGGCCCAAGCCGGTGGCACCGCAACCCCGGTGCCTTTAGTTACCTAAAGGCACCAGGGTGGCGGTGCCGCCGGCTTGGGCCCTTCATCGCTGCTCGCAGCTATATTTATATATATATATATATATATATATATATATATAAAGCCGGTGGCACCGCCACCCTGGTGCCTTTAGGGTTATTGTGCACGACGTGACACAAAATATCTGCTTGCTATCTGCCGAACGGCTCTGGTAGTTTCGCTTCAGCACTGATGATGTTGTAGAAATAGTGCGCTCTGGTTGGTCTGGATTATTCGGGATTTTTTATTTTATACAGAAATAAATTCTTTATAATTCAGATGAGAATAAAGTTAGTAGGGCTGCAACTAACGATTATTTTAATAATCGATTAATCTGTCGATTATTTTTACGATTAATCGATGAATCGGATAATAAAAAAAAGCATTAATTTCCAATCCTTTATTAAAAAACAGAACTGACAGTGCAAATTCACAGTGAAAAAAAGTCCAGTGCAAAAAAATAGACTAACCAAAAACATACACATGTATGCTTTACATCTGCCAAATAATATATGCTTTTTAAAAATAAAGTGAGCTGCTGTCAGAACAATAAATAATTGATAAAAAATAAAGAAAAATACCAATCAGAAAACTTAACAGGATTTGTTTGAACGTCAGAACTTGTTCTCTACACCACACTAGCACACACTCACAAACTCTCACACTCACAGATGCACACACTCACAAACTTGTGTTTTGTTTTAGTCAAAGATGTTATAATCTTTAACAAAATGTTTGACATTTTTTAACAAGCAAATGCACCTATTATCATATTACCTATAATAGGTAATAATAATAGCAATAATAATAATTATAAGAGAAGATAATATCTGTAGTCTATCCTAATATTAATTATAAATACAATGTATATAAATTATAAATACAATATTAAATAATATTTTAAAAACAAATACAATGGATTGACCATCTCCTATGGTGTGTAAGGTATTTTGTTTATATACGTATAGTGTTTCTCTGAGTCATTAGAGTAAAGATCGAAAAAATCAGTGCTGCAAATTGTGGAAAAAATATTCCCCTGCCCTTGTAGTGGTAGGCTATTTGGACAGAAAAGAAACTGTTTTCATCGTCTGTCTATCTGATTCAAATCACAGTCAGCTAATTCAGTGGTAAGAATGTAATTGTTATTTTTATTTTAAAATATATGGGTTGTATGCCTATTTTTTTTTATATAAAAAGATATATATCCAAAAAGTAACAGACACAATCATACACACACACACACACACACACACACACACACACACACACACACACACACACACACACACACACACACACACACACACACACACACACACACACAGACACACACAGACACACACACAAGTCAAATCACTTACATTTTATATGCAATATTGACTTTTTTCTGTTTCAGCAGTGAAACTAGTTAAACAAAGATCACAGCAGAACCATCGAGCATCTCACAGCAACGTGTTTTCTCATTACTGAATGATTCAGCATTTTGAACGAATCGGTTGACTCAAAGATTCAATGACCAATCCATAATCTGTCTCATTCATGAATGACTCAGCCGTTCGAACGAATCGTTCGAACAAATGAATCAATGACTCGCTCATTAAGACGGTCGCCTGGCGACACCTAATGACGGCTTAGTGATATGTTTAAAAGTATCATTCTTTCAAACGATTGTTAATTAACTCATATTTGAAACATAAGCTATATATATATATATACACACATATATACACACAAAAATAAAATAAAAACACATTTGAAGCGTGTTTGCTTACTAAATTGTGAGCAGAACGAAAGTTGCAGCAAATATCAGCAACAGGAGTCAAATTTCATTAATCACGAGAGTGAAGAGCTGACTGAAAAGATGATGACGGAATAGGCTATTTTATGTAAAAGCGCCTATTTAAGCGAATCTATCATTGTACTCTTTTGTTGTTGTGTTTTCCGTGAAAAATAATAGACTATTGAACTCACAATTCAAGCAATTGGCCCCCGATATTGCACTAATTTTAAAGTGACACTAAAAAGTATGCGGCTGCAGTGGCATTCATTACGGTGCGCGTCCATGGCGACGAGCGAGCAAAACAGAGCGAACGTTTTTTCATTTCTACTTCCATAGAAATTCATTCGAGCGCACTGTGAGCGCCACCACTATAAATGTCCTTACTTTACTTTCACTTTTAACTTAGCGATATAAAAGCCCCCGGTGTTACACGTCAAATAACCGGTGAGAAAAAATTCTCGGAGTCACATAGCAGCTACCTATATTTAAATACAACAGGCCTACCTGATTTTGAACACAAGAGGGCAGTATAGCCCTATGTATTTGATATATTTATTTTTTAACTGAATAGTGCATCCTGGCTGTTTTTAAACTTGTACATTATTCTTAAATTGAAAACAAGAATAAAATGGGTTTAGTTCTGATATTTGTATAATTTTATCTAGAAATAAATGGTGTATAATTAAATTTTTAGAAGATATGAGGCTTTTAGTGTTTATTTTTTTTTTACATGACTTTAATCCCTCGCCATAGCAAAACAATTAGAGATATTCAATAGATATTCACAATTATGCTTCTTTAATGTATTTTCATCATGTTGAAAAAGTTTGGTGGGAATAAAATAAACCACTTAAGAGGAGTGGGTAAAAATGTAGAGCCTGGTTTTGCAAAACATCCACATTAAGACCAAAATAGCCCACTTCCTGTTGGGCTGGCTTAAAGTTGTTTGGCCCGATGAGATCTATATGTGTACAGAGTTTCATAATATTACATGCAAGTGTGTTTGATTTATGGACCAAATTTTCTGACCAAGTTAATTTAATTAATAAACTAATTATATAAAACTATTTTCAATGCACTACAATTCAACTGGTTATATGCCTTTACTTATTAATACAACTTATGTAAAAAATACAAGGCGTAAGACATTTTTTTTTCTTTTTTAATGCAGGCCAAACCACACAGCAGTCAAATGGTTAATCTAGCCCCCCTCCCCCTCCCCACACTCACAGACACACACACACACACATAGACGTAGGCTCAGAGAGAGAGAGACATAAAATGACAATTTTCAAACCAAAATATCTGACTTCCTGTTGGTTGGAGCTATTGAGTGTAAATTAGAAAGTTGTCTAGCTGGAGGAGAACAATACACATACCGATTTTTATTACTGTAGATAAAATCAATCCCCCCACTTTTGACAAAAGGTGGCGCTACTGAGCCCCTCACCACGCCCGTTTCTGAAACTCTGCACATGTCTACTGTCTAATAAATGTGATGTGTCTGTCGGGTTTCATGCAATTTCAAGTATGTTAAGAGTCTCAAAAGCATCAACAAAGAATAATAAAGTTTGATGCGTTGCCACGGCAACAGTATCTAAGATATCAATAATCCTTTCTCAGGTCTACATCTGCCGTGTGTCTACATTATACACATAAAGTTTGAAGCAAATTGGGTAAAAATAAGAGGGTGATTTCAAAGCCTTTAGGAAGTGACACACTTCCTGCTGCCAGTTGGTGGCGCTATAACTTTGACTCACAATAGTCACATCCATGTGATCGGACTCTTACAGCGAACACACTGCTGAAGTTTCATCAAGATCAGTTAATGTATGCAGAAGTTATAACACACTTCCTGTTTCCTTTATTCGCCATAAATTCGTTTCCTCGCCACGGCCAAACCGTTCGAGATATCAAAAATCCCCTGGCAACTTTTCATCCTCAATGTCTTGACTTCATGCTGACCGAGTTTCGTGGCGATTGGTTGAATTCTCTAGGAGGAGTATATCGAATTCCAGGGGCATACGCTTCCAAACAAACCATAATAGCCGACTTCCTGTTGGGCTGGGGTAAAAAGTAAAAGTACAAAGGATATATGAATCGATGAGATCTATATGTGTACCGAGTTTCATATTATTACATTCAAGCGTGTTTGATTTATGGACCAAGTTTTCGGACCCCATTCCAGGGGGCGCTGTCGAGCCCCCCTGCCACGCCCAGGTACCAGCTTCAGCCCGGCCCTGATGGCCGCGGGTTCTGACCCGTGTGCAAAGTTTCAAGAGTTTTTGAGCATGTTAAGGGCCCCAAAAGTGCGCTGAGAGTCTCAAAAGTATCCAAAAAGAATATTAAAGTTTGATGCGTTGTCACGGCAACAGCATCTAAGATATCAACAATCCTTTCACAGGTCTACATCTGGCGTGTGTTTACATTATACAGATGAAGTTTGAAGCAAATCGGGTAAAAATAAGAAGGTGATTTCAAAGCATTTTGAAAGTGACACACTTCCTGCTGCCAGTTGGTGGCGCTATAACTTTGACTCATAATAGTCACATCCATGTGATCGGGCTCTTACAGCGAACACACTGCTGAAGTTTCATTAAGATCAGTTAATGTATGCTGAAGTTATAACACACTTCCTGTTTCACGTTTCTCGCCATAAATTCGTTTCCTCGCCACGGCCAAACCGTTCGAGATATCAAAAATCCCCTGGCAATTTTTCATCCTCAATGTCTTGACTTCATGCTGACCGAGTTTCGTGGCATTTCTTTGAATTCTCTAGGAGAAGTACTTTAAATTCCATTGCATGCGTTTTACAAACAACCCTAAATAGCCGACTTCCTGTTGGGCTGGGGTAAAAAGTAAGAGCATGAAGTATATATGAACCGATGAGATCTATGTGTACCGAGTTTCATATTATTACATGCAAGCGTGTTTGATTTATGGACCAAGTTTTCGGACCCCGTTCCAGGGGGCGCTGTCGAGCCCCCCTGCCACGCCCGGGTACCATCTTCAGCCCGGCCCTGATGGCCGCGGGTTCTGACCCGTGTGCAAAGTTTCAAGAGTTTTTGAGCATGTTAAGGGCCCCAAAAGTGCGCTAAGAATCTCAAAAGTATCCAAAAAGAATATTAAAGTTTGATGCGTTGTCACGGCAACAGCATCTAAGATATCAACAATCCTTTCACAGGTCTACATCTGGCTTGTGTCTACATTATACACATCAAGTTTGAAGCAAATAGGGTAAAGCGTGTTGGATATATGGACCAAATTGTCTGACCCGTTCAAGGGGGCGCTGTCGAGCCCCCCTGCCACGCCCGGGTACCAGCTTCAGCCTGGCCCTGATGGCCGCGGGTTTTGTCCCGTGTGCAAAGTTTCAAGAGTTTTCGAGCACGTTAAGAACCCCAAAAGTGCCCGAAAGCATAAAAAAGCATGAAAAAGCTTAAAAAAAGGAATATTAATGTTTGATGCATTGCCATGGCAACAGTATCTAAGATATCAATAATCCTTTCACAGGTCTACATCTGGCGTGTGTCTACATTATGCACATGAAGTTTGAAGCAAATCGGGTAAAAATAAGAGGGTGATTTAAAAGCATTTTGAAAGTGACACACTTCCTGCTGCCAGTTGGTGGCGCTATAACTTTGACTCACAATAGTCACATCCATGTGATCGGGCTCTTACAACGAACACACTGCTGAAGTTTCATCAAGATTAGTTAATGTATGCAGTAGTTATAACACACTTCCTGTTTCACGTTTCTCGCCATAATTTCGTTTACTCGCCACGGCCAAACCGTTCGAGATATCAAAAATCCCCTGGCAATTTTTCATCCTCAGTGTCTTGACTTCATGCTGACCGAGTTTCGTGCCGTGTGTTTGAATTCTCTAGGAGGAGTATTTCACATTCCATTGCATGTGTTTTCCAAACAACCCTTAATAGCCGACTTCCTGTTGGGCTGGGGTAAAAAGTAAGAGCATGAAGTATATATGAACCGATGAGATCTACATGTGTACCGAGTTTCATATTATTACATGCAAGCGTGTTTGATTTATGGACCAAGTGTTCAAACCCCGTTCCAGGGGGCGCTGTCGAGCCCCCCTGCCACGCCCGGGTACCAGCTTCAGCCCGGCCCTGATGGCCGCGGGTTCTGAGATGTGTGCAAAGTTTCAAGAGTTTTCGAGCACGTTAAGGCCCCCAAAAGTGCCCAAAAGGTAGTAAAATAATAATAAATATAGCTGCGAGCAGCGATTACGGGCCCAAGCCGGTGGCACCGCAACCCCGGTGCCTTTAGTTACCTAAAGGCACCGGAGTGGCGGTGCCGCCGGCTTTGGCCCTTCATCGCTGCTCGCAGCTATATTTATATATATATATATATATATATATATATATATATAAACAAGCCGGTGGCACCGCCACCCCGGTGCCTTTATATATATATATATATATATATATATATATATATAAACAAGCCGGTGGCACCGCCACCCCGGTGCCTTTAGGGTTACTGTGCATGACGGGCAATATCGTAACTCCGCTTTGACCTTTGAGAAGATGCGTGCTGTAGAGCTTGCATTGGTGTGGGCTCTGCAAAAGTGTGCATTGAGGGCACATATCAACCACAAAGTATGCGTGAGCAACCTTCTGAAACCTAAAATGAAAAATGAGACACCCTACGGTCTCATGGACTTAATGGACACATGAAATAAGTACACAAGTTTGAAAGTTATATGAAGTGTGCCAAGACAGAATATTACTTGCCTGATCTGATTAGAAAAATAGTTGGTGTGTGTGTGTGTGTGTGTGTGTGTGTGTGTGGCGTGATTGAACAATGTAGACATAAAAACATACCCCGTCCTTTTGTTCATACAGGACATTATTCAAACTGCAAAGTGTTTACTTATATTTGTGTACAATCGCAATAAAACACAACATTGTGCTTTTGTCAAACTGTAAACTACAACTGTCACCCAACCGAAATCTCTTACACACACACACACACACACACACACACACACACACACACACACACACACACACACACACACACACACACACATAGTTTAAAAGCAAAAAAAATCTTTTGGACATTCATCATATTGCATTTGTTTTCATTTATTGTCCTCGATCAGAGCCCTAATCTGTTTATTTTTTCAGTTACACATTCTACATTGATTAAAAAAGAAAAATCAAATGTGTTTTTATTTTATACATAAATAAATAATCTATCATTCAGATGAGAATAAAGTTAGTGTTAGTTCAAATTTTAAGGAAAACAAATATATGATCTGAAATATAGCACATTCATTTATAATTCATTCAGGTTCAATTACCAAACATACAAATCTCAATGTAATTTAAAGCAAACAATACATTTAAAATATATGGGTTGTATGCTATTTTTTTTATATAAAAAGATATATATCCAAAAAGACAAGGCCTAAACTTTAACAAGGGTTAAACAATCACTGTAACAGACACAATCATACACACACACACACACACACACACACAGACACACACACACACGTCAAATCACTTACATTTTAGATGCAATATTGACTTTTTTTCTGTTTCAGCAGCGAAAATAGTTAAACAAAGATCACAGCAGAACCATCGAGCATCTCACAGCAACGCGTTCTCATTACTGAATGATTCGTTGATTCGTACTGATATCGAATCGTTTGAACGAATGAATCAATGACCCGCTCATTAAGACGGTCGCCTGGCGACACCTAGTGACGGTTTAGTGTTATTTGATTATACACTCAAAATATTCCACAACAAATCCTTTAAATTTAATGATATTCAGAACAGAACACGAATAAAAAAATAACTATAATAAAGCCAAAACGAAATAATTTAAAACAAAAGTAAAAGTAAGTGGTGTTAGGCTCACGTAAATCTCTCTTTAGAATCTAAATGTTGCAACATTTGCGATGTATTTGGATGCTAAACTATTCTTTATTACAGGCTTTGTACTTCACTCACGTTCCAATATCGACGGAAAAAATCATCCTCTTCACTTGTGCAAAAATGTGCTTGGAAAAATCACAGTGGAGCGGTGCTTACTGTGAATGATACAAATTGTACTACTGACTATTTCAACATAGCAGTGTAATTTGTATATGTTAGGTTGAATGTTTTATTATTGTGTGTGTGTGTGTGTGTGTGTGTGTGTGTTTGTGTGTGTGTGTGTGTGTGTGTGTCAGTGTGTGTGTGGGGGTCTGGGTGGCTCAGCGCGATTGAACAGTGAAACATACTCCGTCATTTTCTTCATACAGGACATCATTCAAACGTCAAAGTGTTTACTTATATTTGTGTACACTCGCAATAAAACACAACATTGTGTTTTTGTTAAATAAATTAAAGTAATACGTCCCCCGAAATGGCGCTAATTTTAAAATGAAACTAAAATGCTCACGGCTGCACGGGCATTCATAACTCTGCGCGCCCACGGTGAGGGACGAGCAGAACAGAGCGAACGTTGTTTAGTTCATTCCTACTTCCATAGGAATTAATTGAAAAAGCTCACTCTACTCTGCACCATTATTAATGAATTGTGCAGACGTCCTTATTTTACTTTCGCTTTTTACCTGATTTTGAACACAAGAGGGCAGTATAACACTATGTATGATTTGGAAAAAAAATTTTTTTGACTAAACAACCATTCTGGCTGTTTTTAAACTTAAACATTATTCTCTAATTGCTCTCACCATGCCCGTTTCTGAAACTCTGCACATGTCTACTGTCTAATAAATGTGATGTGTCTGTCGGGTTTCATGCAATTTCAAGTATGTTAAGAGTCTCAAAAGCATCAACAAAGAATAATAAAGTTTGATGCGTTGCCACGGCAACAGTATCTAAGATATCAATAATCCTTTCTCAGGTCTACATCTGCCGTGTGTCTACATTATACACATAAAGTTTGAAGCAAATTGGGTAAAAATAAGAGGGTGATTTCAAAGCCTTTAGGAAGTGACACACTTCCTGCTGCCAGTTGGTGGCGCTATAACTTTGACTCACAATAGTCACATCCATGTGATCGGACTCTTACAGCGAACACACTGCTGAAGTTTCATCAAGATCAGTTAATGTATGCAGAAGTTATAACACACTTCCTGTTTCCTTTATTCGCCATAAATTCGTTTCCTCGCCACGGCCAAACCGTTCGAGATATCAAAAATCCCCTGGCAACTTTTCATCCTCAATGTCTTGACTTCATGCTGACCGAGTTTCGTGGCGATTGGTTGAATTCTCTAGGAGGAGTATATCGAATTCCAGGGGCATACGCTTCCAAACAAACCATAATAGCCGACTTCCTGTTGGGCTGGGGTAAAAAGTAAAAGTACAAAGGATATATGAATCGATGAGATCTATATGTGTACCGAGTTTCATATTATTACATTCAAGCGTGTTTGATTTATGGACCAAGTTTTCGGACCCCATTCCAGGGGGCGCTGTCGAGCCCCCCTGCCACGCCCGGGTACCAGCTTCAGCCCGGCCCTGATGGCCGCGGGTTCTGACCCGTGTGCAAAGTTTCAAGAGTTTTTGAGCATGTTAAGGGCCCCAAAAGTGCGCTGAGAGTCTCAAAAGTATCCAAAAAGAATATTAAAGTTTGATGCGTTGTCACGGCAACAGCATCTAAGATATCAACAATCCTTTCACAGGTCTACATCTGGCGTGTGTCTACATTATACACATCAAGTTTGAAGCAAATCGGGTAAAGCCTGTTTGATTTATGGACCAAGTTTTCGGACCCCGTTCCAGGGGGCGCTGTCGAGCCCCCCTGCCACGCCCGGGTACCAGCTTCAGCCCGGCCCTGATGGCCGCGGTTTCTGACCCGTGTGCAAAGTTTCAAGAGTTTTTGAGCATGTTAAGGGCCCCAAAAGTGCGCTAAGAATCTCAAAAGTATCCAAAAAGAATATTAAAGTTTGATGCGTTGTCACGGCAACAGCATCTAAGATATCAACAATCCTTTCACAGGTCTACATCTGGCTTGTGTCTACATTATACACATCAAGTTTGAAGCAAATAGGGTAAAGCGTGTTGGATATATGGACCAAATTGTCTGACCCGTTCAAGGGGGCGCTGTCGAGCCCCCCTGCCACGCCCGGGTACCAGCTTCAGCCTGGCCCTGATGGCCGCGGGTTTTGTCCCGTGTGCAAAGTTTCAAGAGTTTTCGAGCACGTTAAGAACCCCAAAAGTGCCCGAAAGCATAAAAAAGCATGAAAAAGCTTAAAAAAAGGAATATTAATGTTTGATGCATTGCCATGGCAACAGTATCTAAGATATCAATAATCCTTTCACAGGTCTACATCTGGCGTGTGTCTACATTATGCACATGAAGTTTGAAGCAAATCGGGTAAAAATAAGAGGGTGATTTAAAAGCATTTTGAAAGTGACACACTTCCTGCTGCCAGTTGGTGGCGCTATAACTTTGACTCACAATAGTCACATCCATGTGATCGGGCTCTTACAACGAACACACTGCTGAAGTTTCATCAAGATTAGTTAATGTATGCAGTAGTTATAACACACTTCCTGTTTCACGTTTCTCGCCATAATTTCGTTTACTCGCCACGGCCAAACCGTTCGAGATATCAAAAATCCCCTGGCAATTTTTCATCCTCAGTGTCTTGACTTCATGCTGACCGAGTTTCGTGCCGTGTGTTTGAATTCTCTAGGAGGAGTATTTCACATTCCATTGCATGTGTTTTCCAAACAACCCTTAATAGCCGACTTCCTGTTGGGCTGGGGTAAAAAGTAAGAGCATGAAGTATATATGAATCGATGAGATCTATATGTGTACTGAGTTTCATATTATT
Organism: Rhinichthys klamathensis goyatoka; assembly: GCF_029890125.1. Taxonomy (NCBI): domain Eukaryota; kingdom Metazoa; phylum Chordata; class Actinopteri; order Cypriniformes; family Leuciscidae; genus Rhinichthys; species Rhinichthys klamathensis. The sequence continues at coordinate 95,611 of NW_026606787.1, read as the reverse complement.
ACATGCAAGCGTGTTTGATTTATGGACCAAGTGTTCAAACCCCGTTCCAGGGGGCGCTGTCGAGCCCCCCTGCCACGCCCGGGTACCAGCTTCAGCCCGGCCCTGATGGCCGCGGGTTCTGAGATGTGTGCAAAGTTTCAAGAGTTTTCGAGCACGTTAAGGCCCCCAAAAGTGCCCAAAAGGTAGTAAAATAATAATAATAATAAAATATAGCTGCGAGCAGCGATTACGGGCCCAAGCCGGTGGCACCGCAACCCCGGTGCCTTTAGTTACCTAAAGGCACCAGGGTGGCGGTGCCGCCGGCTTTGGCCCTTCATCGCTGCTCGCAGCTATATTTATATATATATAAATATATTTATATATATATATATAAAGCCGGTGGCACCGCCACCCTGGTGCCTTTAGGGTTATTGTGCACGACGTGACACAAAATATCTGCTCGCTATCTGCCGAACGGCTCTGGTAGTTTCGCTTCAGCACTGATGATGTTGTAGAAACAGTGCGCTCTGGTTGGTCTGGATTATTCGGGATTTTTTATTTTATACAGAAATAAATTCTTTATAATTCAGATGAGAATAAAGTTAGTGTTGATTAAAATGAAGGAAAACAAATATATTGATCTGAAATATAGCACATTCATTTAAAATTTATTTATGTTCAATTACCAAACATACAATCTTAATTTAATTTAAAGCAAACAATACATTTAAAATATGTGGGTTGTATGCACATTTTTTTAATAAAAAAAATATATATCCAAAAAGACAAGGCCTTAAAGGGTTAAACTCTTGTCACTGTAACAGACACAATCTCTCTCTCACACACACACACACAAACACACACACACACACACACACACACACACACGTCAAGTCACTTACATTTTAGATGCAATATTGAATAAGCAGAAAAATCGGATTTTCTGCTCTGAAAATAAATAAGCATAAAAATTGAATAAGCACTTTGAATATTCTAAACAGAATAAGCACTAGTCGCTAATGAATAAGTACTAGTACTTAATGGCATAGATACTAGTATCTAAAAAATAAGTACTAGTAGCATGAAAATAGAGACTAGTAGGTTAAAATGATTAAATGTTAAAACGGCTTGCCATATTGGCTCAGAGAGAGAGAGAGAAAATGACCTTTTAGATACTAGTACCTATTAATAGATACTAATATTTATTAAATAAATACTAGTACTAAGTCATTAAATACTAGAACCTATTAAATAGATACCAGTACTTATTCATTAGCTACTAATACGTATTCAAAAGAATATCTAAAGAATAAGCACTAGTATCTAAAGAATAGGCACTAGTACTAAAGAATAAGCACTAGTCGCAAATGAATAAGTACTAGTACTTAATGGAATAGATACTAGTATCTAAAAAATAAGTACTAGTAGCATGAAAATAGAGACTAGTAGGTTAAAATTATTAAATGTTAAAACGGCTTGCCATATTGGCTCAGAGAGAGAGAGAGAGAACATGACCATATTCAAACCACAATATCTGACTTTCTGAGGGTCGGAGGTAATGACTTTAAATTAGAAAGTTGTTTGGCTTGAAGAGAAGAATATACACGCTGAGTTTTGTAACTGTAGGTAAAACTAACTAAGTTATAACACACTTTATATGTCCTTTTTTAGTCATGAAAATTCATTTCCTCGCCACGACCAAACCGTTCGAGATATCAAAAATCCGTCCGCAATTTAGCATCCTCAATGTCTTGACTTCATGCACACCGAGTTTGGCGATGATTGAATGAATTGCCTAGGAGTAGTACTTCACATTCCACAGCAAGCGTTTTCCAAACAACCCATAATAGCCGACTTCCTGTTGGGCTGGCGTAAAACTTGACCGGGGGTAAGATGTTCAACCCGATGAGATCTATATGTGTACCAAGTTTCATATTATTACATGCAAGCGTGTTTGATTTATGGACCAAGTTTTCGGACCCTGTTCCAGGGGGCGCTGTCGAGCCCCCCTGCCACGCCCGGGTACCAGCTTCAGCCCGGCCCTGATGGCCGCGGGTTCTGACCCGTGTGCAAAGTTTCAAGAGTTTTTGAGCATGTTAAGGGCCCCAAAAGTGCGCTGAGAGTCTCAAAAGTATCCAAAAAGAATATTAAAGTTTGATGCGTTGTCACGGCAACAGCATCTAAGATATCAACAATCCTTTCACAGGTCTACATCTGGCGTGTGTCTACATTATACACATCAAGTTTGAAGCAAATCGGGTAAAGCCTGTTTGATTTATGGACCAAGTTTTCGGACCCCGTTCCAGGGGGCGCTGTCGAGCCCCCCTGCCACGCCCGGGTACCAGCTTCAGCCCGGCCCTGATGGCCGCGGTTTCTGACCCGTGTGCAAAGTTTCAAGAGTTTTTGAGCATGATAAGGGCCCCAAAAGTGCGCTAAGAATCTCAAAAGTATCCAAAAAGAATATTAAAGTTTGATGCGTTGTCACGGCAACAGCATCTAAGATATCAACAATCCTTTCACAGGTCTACATCTGGCTTGTGTCTACATTATACACATCACGATTGTTAATTAACTCATATTTGAAACATAAGCTATATATATATATACACACACACACACATATATACACAAAAATAAAATAAAAACACATTTGAAGCGTGTTTGCTTACTAAATTGTGAGCAGAACGAAAGTTGCAGCAAATATCAGCAACAGGAGTCAAATTTCATTAATCACGAGAGTGAAGAGCTGACTGAAAAGATGATGACGGAACAGGCTTTGTACTTCACTCACGTTCCAATATCGACGGAAAAAATCATCCTCTTCACTTGTGCAAAAATGTGCTTGGAAAAATCACAGTGGAGCGGTGCTTACTGTGAATGATACAAATTGTACTACTGACTATTTCAACATAGCAGTGTAATTTGTATATGTTAGGTTGAATGTTTTATTATTGTGTGTGTGTGTGTGTGTGTGTTTGTGTGTGTGTGTGTGTGTGTGTGTGTGTGTGTGTGTGTGTGTGTGTGTGTGTGTGTGTGTGTGTGTGTCAGTGTGTGTGTGGGGGTCTGGGTGGCTCAGCGCGATTGAACAGTGAAACATACTCCGTCATTTTCTTCATACAGGACATCATTCAAACGTCAAAGTGTTTACTTATATTTGTGTACACTCGCAATAAAACACAACATTGTGTTTTTGTTAAATAATTTAAAGTAATACGTCCCCCGAAATGGCGCTAATTTTAAAATGAAACTAAAATGCTCACGGCTGCACGGTCATTCATAACTCTGCGCGCCCACGGTGAGGGACGAGCAGAACAGAGCGAACGTTGTTTAGTTCATTCCTACTTCCATAGGAATTAATTGAAAAAGCTCACTCTACTCTGCACCATTATTAATGAATTGTGCAGACGTCCTTATTTTACTTTCGCTTTTTACCTGATTTTGAACACAAGAGGGCAGTATAACACTATGTATGATTTGGAAAAAAAAAATTTTTTGACTAAACAACCATTCTGGCTGTTTTTAAACTTAAACATTATTCTCTAATTGCTCTCACCATGCCCGTTTCTGAAACTCTGCACATGTCTACTGTCTAATAAATGTGATGTGTCTGTCGGGTTTCATGCAATTTCAAGTATGTTAAGAGTCTCAAAAGCATCAACAAAGAATAATAAAGTTTGATGCGTTGCCACGGCAACAGTATCTAAGATATCAATAATCCTTTCTCAGGTCTACATCTGCCGTGTGTCTACATTATACACATAAAGTTTGAAGCAAATTGGGTAAAAATAAGAGGGTGATTTCAAAGCCTTTAGGAAGTGACACACTTCCTGCTGCCAGTTGGTGGCGCTATAACTTTGACTCACAATAGTCACATCCATGTGATCGGACTCTTACAGCGAACACACTGCTGAAGTTTCATCAAGATCAGTTAATGTATGCAGAAGTTATAACACACTTCCTGTTTCCTTTATTCGCCATAAATTCGTTTCCTCGCCACGGCCACACCGTTCGAGATATCAAAAATCCCCTGGCAACTTTTCATCCTCAATGTCTTGACTTCATGCTGACCGAGTTTCGTGGCGATTGGTTGAATTCTCTAGGAGGAGTATATCGAATTCCAGGGGAATACGCTTCCAAACAAACCATAATAGCCGACTTCCTGTTGGGCTGGGGTAAAAAGTAAAAGTACAAAGGATATATGAATCGATGAGATCTATATGTGTACCGAGTTTCATATTATTACATTCAAGCGTGTTTGATTTATGGACCAAGTTTTCGGACCCCGTTCCAGGGGGCGCTGTCGAGCCCCCCTGCCACGCCCGGGTACCAGCTTCAGCCCGGCCCTGATGGCCACGGGTTCTGACCCGTGTGCAAAGTTTCAAGAGTTTTTGAGCACGTTAAGGGCCCCCAAAGTGCGCTGAGAGTCTCAAAAGTATCCAAAAAGAATATTAAAGTTTGATGCGTTGTCACGGCAACAGCATCTAAGATATCAACAATCCTTTCACAGGTCTAAATCTGGCGTGTGTCTACATTATACACATCAAGTTTGAAGCAAATCGGGTAAAGCCTGTTTGATTTATGGACCAAGTTTTCGGACCCCATTCCAGGGGGCGCTGTCGAGCCCCCCTGCCACGCCCGGGTACCAGCTTCAGCCCGGCCCTGATGGCCGCGGTTTCTGACCCGTGTGCAAAGTTTCAAGAGTTTTTGAGCATGTTAAGGGCCCCAAAAGTGCGCTAAGAATCTCAAAAGTATCCAAAAAGAATATTAAAGTTTGATGCGTTGTCACGGCAACAGCATCTAAGATATCAACAATCCTTTCACAGGTCTACATCTGGCTTGTGTCTACATTATACACATCAAGTTTGAAGCAAATAGGGTAAAGCGTGTTGGATATATGGACCAAATTGTCTGACCCGTTCAAGGGGGCGCTGTCGAGCCCCCCTGCCACGCCCGGGTACCAGCTTCAGCCTGGCCCTGACGGCCGCGGGTTTTGTCCCGTGTGCAAAGTTTCAAGAGTTTTCGAGCACGTTAAGAACCCCAAAAGTGCCCGAAAGCATAAAAAAGCATGAAAAAGCTTAAAAAAAGGAATATTAATGTTTGATGCATTGCCATGGCAACAGTATCTAAGATATCAATAATCCTTTCACAGGTCTACATCTGGCGTGTGTCTACATTATGCACATGAAGTTTGAAGCAAATCGGGTAAAAATAAGAGGGTGATTTAAAAGCATTTTGAAAGTGACACACTTCCTGCTTCCAGTTGGTGGCGCTATAACTTTGACTCACAATAGTCACATCCATGTGATCGGGCTCTTACAGCGAACACACTGTTGAAGTTTCATCAAGATCAGTTAATGTATGCAGTAGTTATAACACACTTCCTGTTTCACGTTTCTCGCCATAATTTCGTTTACTCGCCACGGCCAAACCGTTCGAGATATCAAAAATCCCCTGGCAATTTTTCATCCTCAGTGTCTTGACTTCATGCTGACCGAGTTTCGTGCCGTGTGTTTGAATTCTCTAGGAGGAGTATTTCACATTCCATTGCATGTGTTTTCCAAACAACCCTTAATAGCCGACTTCCTGTTGGGCTGGGGTAAAAAGTAAGAGCATGAAGTATATATGAACCGATGAGATCTATATGTGTACTGAGTTTCATATTATTACATGCAAGCGTGTTTGATTTATGGACCAAGTGTTCAAACCCCGTTCCAGGGGGCGCTGTCGAGCCCCCCTGCCACGCCCGGGTACCAGCTTCAGCCCGGCCCTGATGGCCGCGGGTTCTGAGATGTGTGCAAAGTTTCAAGAGTTTTCGAGCACGTTAAGGCCCCCAAAAGTGCCCAAAAGGTAGTAAAATAATAATAATAATAAATAAATATAGCTGCGAGCAGCGATTACGGGCCCAAGCCGGTGGCACCGCAACCCCGGTGCCTTTAGTTACCTAAAGGCACCGGAGTGGCGGTGCCGCCGGCTTTGGCCCTTCATCGCTGCTCGCAGCTATATTCATATATATATATATATATATATATATATATATATATAAACAAGCCGGTGGCACCGCCACCCCGGTGCCTTTATATATATATATATATATATGTCTACATTGTTCAATCACGCCTCACACACACACACACACTTTTGCAGAGCCCACACCAATGCAAGCTCTATAGCACACATCTTCTCAAAGGTCAAAGCGGAGTTACGATATTGCCCGTCATGCACAGTAACCCTAAAGGCACCGGGGTGGCGGTCCCACCGGCTTGTTTACATATATATATCGTATTATTCTAACTTGTAAAAAACTATTAACTTTTGTTAATATTCAACCATTTCACAACTAACTTTTTTCCATAGATCAAACACAACATAATTATATGGTGGACTGAAACAAAAATTATTAATTAAATAAAATTATTGTTTTCCTCTGAAATAGCAAAAGCATCACACACTAGCTGTACCTGCTCTAAATAAAAAATAGTAATTCAATAAAAATACAAAATCGAACTAAATAAAATAAATTATTACAAAAACAAAATCAAACCAAAGAAAATATATCTTCGAAAAAAAAAGCGAGTGTCATGAGGAAAGGCGCCTCAGGAATCGTCAGGATTAACTCCATGTGTAAGGAATTTTGATTGATTTTATTTGTCACTTGAAAATTATTGTTAAATGTGTGCCTGCATAACTTTAATAAGATTTATTTTCTTTGATTTGATTTTGTTTTATATAATTTATTTATTTCGATTTTGTATTTTTATTTAAATACTATTATTTATTTAGAGCAGGTACAGCTAAGTGTGCGATGCTTTTGCTATTTCAGAGGGAAAAAAACACATTTTATTTCAAAAAGGCTTTTCAATTAAATAAAATGTTCAAGCTTTGTTTTCGTTTTATTATTTTGTTTGTTTTAAGCTTTGTTTAATTTATATTGTTAATCATCTGACACAAAACAAATGCATAAAGTATCATTTTAACTTTTAAAAAACTATTAACATTTGTTAATAGTACATTGCCTGTCTTTTGTTAATAGGACAAAACATAGTTATTATATTTTATAATATTTTATAAATATATAAAATAAACATTTGTAATGAAATCGTTCAAAAAAATGATATTAGCATTGTTTTAAACTTTGAAACAGAAGTAGCGCAATGCCTGGCCACTCCCGCGCCGCCTCCTTTTCACAATCCGAGGGAACCGTCTCCGGAATATTAACCTCACTCCTAGAAGTCCAATTCTCATTATTCATGCCTCTTACCTGGGATTGATTGCACACACACACACACACACACACACACACGCACGCACGCACGCACTCACACGCACACACACACACACACACACACACGTGTCAAGTCACTTACATTTTAGATGCAATGTTGACTGTTCTTCTGTTTCAGCAGCGAAAATAGTTAAACAAAGATCACAGCAGAACCATTGCATCTCACAGCAACGTGTTTTCTCATTACTGAATGATTCAGCATTTTGAACAAATTGGTTGACTCAAAGATTCAATGACCTATCCATAAACATCTGTCTCATTCATGAATGACTCAGTCGTTCAAACGAATCGTTTGAACGAATGAATCAATGACCCGCTCATTAAGACGGTCGCCTGGCGACACCTAGTGACGGTTTAGTGTTATTTGATTATACACTCAAAATATTCCACAACAAATCCTTTAAATTTAATGATATTCAGAACAGAACACGAATAAAAAAATAACTATAATAAAGCCAAAATGAAATAATTTAAAACAAAAGTAAAAGTAAGTGGTGTTAGGCTCACGTAAATCTCTCTTTAGAATCTAAATGTTGCAACATTTGCGATGTATTTGGATGCTAAACTATTCTTTATTACAGGCTTTGTACTTCACTCACGTTCCAATATCGACGGAAAAAATCATCCTCTTCACTTGTGCAAAAATGTGCTTGGAAAAATCACAGTGGAGCGGTGCTTACTGTGAATGATACAAATTGTACTACTGACTATTTCAACATAGCAGTGTAATTTGTATATGTTAGGTTGAATGTTTTATTATTGTGTGTGTGTGTGTGTGTGTGTGTGTGTGTTTGTGTGTGTGTGTGTGTGTGTCAGTGTGTGTGGGGGGGTCTGGGTGGCTCAGCGCGATTGAACAGTGAAACATACTCCGTCATTTTCTTCATACAGGACATCATTCAAACGTCAAAGTGTTTACTTATATTTGTGTACACTCGCAATAAAACACAACATTGTGTTTTTGTTAAATAAATTAAAGTAATACGTCCCCCGAAATGGCGCTAATTTTAAAATGAAACTAAAATTCTCACGGCTGCACGGGCATTCATAACTCTGCGCGCCCACGGTGAGGGACGAGCAGAACAGAGCGAACGTTGTTTAGTTCATTCCTACTTCCATAGGAATTAATTGAAAAAGCTCACTCTACTCTGCACCATTATTAATGAATTGTGCAGACGTCCTTATTTTACTTTCGCTTTTTACCTGATTTTGAACACAAGAGGGCAGTATAACACTATGTATGATTTGGAAAAAAAAATTTTTTGACTAAACAACCATTCTGGCTGTTTTTAAACTTAAACATTATTCTCTAATTGCTCTCACCATGCCCGTTTCTGAAACTCTGCACATGTCTACTGTCTAATAAATGTGATGTGTCTGTCGGGTTTCATGCAATTTCAAGTATGTTAAGAGTCTCAAAAGCATCAACAAAGAATAATAAAGTTTGATGCGTTGCCACGGCAACAGTATCTAAGAGATCAATAATCCTTTCTCAGGTCTACATCTGCCGTGTGTCTACATTATACACATAAAGTTTGAAGCAAATTGGGTAAAAATAAGAGGGTGATTTCAAAGCCTTTAGGAAGTGACACACTTCCTGCTGCCAGTTGGTGGCGCTATAACTTTGACTCACAATAGTCACATCCATGTGATCGGACTCTTACAGCGAACACACTGCTGAAGTTTCATCAAGATCAGTTAATGTATGCAGAAGTTATAACACACTTCCTGTTTCCTTTATTCGCCATAAATTCGTTTCCTCGCCACGGCCAAACCGTTCGAGATATCAAAAATCCCCTGGCAACTTTTCATCCTCAATGTCTTGACTTCATGCTGACCGAGTTTCGTGGCGATTGGTTGAATTCTCTAGGAGGAGTATATCGAATTCCAGGGGCATACGCTTCCAAACAAACCATAATAGCCGACTTCCTGTTGGGCTGGGGTAAAAAGTAAAAGTACAAAGGATATATGAATCGATGAGATCTATATGTGTACCGAGTTTCATATTATTACATTCAAGCGTGTTTGATTTATGGACCAAGTTTTCGGACCCTGTTCCAGGGGGCGCTGTCGAGCCCCCCTGCCACGCCCGGGTACCAGCTTCAGCCCGGCCCTGATGGCCGCGGGTTCTGACCCGTGTGCAAAGTTTCAAGAGTTTTTGAGCATGTTAAGGGCCCCAAAAGTGCGCTGAGAGTCTCAAAAGTATCCAAAAAGAATATTAAAGTTTGATGCGTTGTCACGGCAACAGCATCTAAGATATCAACAATCCTTTCACAGGTCTACATCTGGCGTGTGTCTACATTATACACATCAAGTTTGAAGCAAATCGGGTAAAGCCTGTTTGATTTATGGACCAAGTTTTCGGACCCCGTTCCAGGGGGCGCTGTCGAGCCCCCCTGCCACGCCCGGGTACCAGCTTCAGCCCGGCCCTGATGGCCGCGGTTTCTGACCCGTGTGCAAAGTTTCAAGAGTTTTTGAGCATGTTAAGGGCCCCAAAAGTGCGCTAAGAATCTCAAAAGTATCCAAAAAGAATATTAAAGTTTGATGCGTTGTCACGGCAACAGCATCTAGGATATCAACAATCCTTTCACAGGTCTACATCTGGCTTGTGTCTACATTATACACATCAAGTTTGAAGCAAATAGGGTAAAGCGTGTTGGATATATGGACCAAATTGTCTGACCCGTTCAAGGGGGCGCTGTCGAGCCCCCCTGCCACGCCCGGGTACCAGCTTCAGCCTGGCCCTGATGGCCGCGGGTTTTGTCCCGTGTGCAAAGTTTCAAGAGTTTTCGAGCACGTTAAGAACCCCAAAAGTGCCCGAAAGCATAAAAAAGCATGAAAAAGCTTAAAAAAAGGAATATTAATGTTTGATGCATTGCCATGGCAACAGTATCTAAGATATCAATAATCCTTTCACAGGTCTACATCTGGCGTGTGTCTACATTATGCACATGAAGTTTGAAGCAAATCGGGTAAAAATAAGAGGGTGATTTAAAAGCATTTTGAAAGTGACACACTTCCTGCTGCCAGTTGGTGGCGCTATAACTTTGACTCACAATAGTCACATCCATGTGATCGGGCTCTTACAACGAACACACTGCTGAAGTTTCATCAAGATTTCGTTAATGTATGCAGTAGTTATAACACACTTCCTGTTTCACGTTTCTCGCCATAATTTCGTTTACTCGCCACGGCCAAACCGTTCGAGATATCAAAAATCCCCTGGCAATTTTTCATCCTCAGTGTCTTGACTTCATGCTGACCGAGTTTCGTGCCGTGTGTTTGAATTCTCTAGGAGGAGTATTTCACATTCCATTGCATGTGTTTTCCAAACAACCCTTAATAGCCGACTT